>NC_043004.1:87141661-87479161 GCF_006345805.1 Octopus sinensis
CTTTTTGTGTTAGAAAATGCTTTTAGTTTAGAAAAAAAAGGAAATAATTAAAAATGTTTGTATGTCAATGAAAACACTGTTTTTTTTTGTTTGCTTTTTGTCAAGCATTTTGTAAACCCTTTGAGGAGTTGCTAAATGAAGCCCTTCATGGTCAATTTATAGCCAAACTTAATTTAATTAACATTCAATCTTGTTTCATATCTCAAACATTCAGATTATATCCAATTCAAATTATTTACATTAACTTTGGGAATTTAATCTATTAAGTTTATTCATCTAGACTTCACACAACATCTTATGATAAAGTGGTTTTTATTTTTATTTATTTTTTTTTTGTACTGGTTGTTAAGGCATGATTGTTGGATTTTAAATTTTCTAAAATTCATTCTGAAAATAAAATACTGAGTTCAAGTGTTTATCTAAAAAAGACTGATTGACACCCATCCCACATTCTCCCTATTAAGAAACTGCTTTGCCATGTTGAAGCTTTCATGTACCTTGCACAGTGTCCCTTACTGCAGCCACATATCTTTCTTTGCTGTTCTTGATGCTTGTCTCCAACAGGCCATTGGAGAAATATGCAACATCTGGTTTGATGACACTGGATGACAACAGGCCACCTTACCTGTCAGATATGGTGGCCTTGGCCTCTGGTCCCACTGGCCCTGCCAGCATTTCTCTCATCAACAACATCTTGCTGTATCCTCATCAGCCAGGTTCTCCACATAGCAACTGAACTTACTATGATCGGGGAGTGCAAGATGGCCTACATGACATGGACCCAGCTTGGCCCCCTCCCTGTGGATGTTCCTCCCTTCTGTTTGCAAACATCTGGTTCCCTCAAAACAAATGGGATGCCATCCAGTGCAGCATGATCTTGGATGGTGTGCAGACTTGATCAGCACTGTTCTGCATGTTTCTGCTCAGCCTCCCAAACCCACAGTGATGCCTTTTCCATTTTGCCCACCATAAATAACATTGCATTGTTATTTCTTAATGAAAAAACAGAACTATTGGAAAGTCAATAATTTCTTTTTCTTTTGGAACCTTTCCACATTAGTAACTTGAACTCATTTAAAGTTTGAATACTGTAGTTTACTATTGTTCAATGACATCAGAGGCCAAAATCTTTTATTAGAATGAAAATATTCATATTTTGAAGGATATACACACACACACACACCCTATACACATATTTTTATTTAGATATTTGTGTATATTTACCTCTTGTTTTTGTGTATTTTTTGAAGCCAACTAGAGTTGCTAATTAGTAGGCATAAATATTGATTTTTTTTTTTAATTTCCATTTCAAAAATAAATTGATTTGAAAAAGAAAATTTATGCCCAGTTAAAACACATGATCTTTTATACTAATTTTAAAAAATTCCATCTGTAAATAATTTTATACAGCTGAATCATTTTAAAATGATTTAAAGAGGCTACAATTGACTGCACTTTGGTAAAAGATAAATTGTTGTGATAATCTATATAGTTTTTCCTTTTATTTTCACCCCTTATTTTGAAGATGTAGCATGCCTGTCTGCATATATGCCACATTGACAGTACTGAGTTACACTTTACTTAATAGTTGCTGTAGCTAAAATAATTTGGCTTCTATTTTCTCTTATTGTTTCTCTTGCATTATTTTTCTGATGCTACAGTTTAAAAAATTGAATTTTCAGGGCTGTTTTTTTCTCTTGTTTGGTATTTTTTGAAATCCTTCATATATGCCTCAATCAATTTAAATAAAGGTTCAGTGCATCATTGGAACACTAAATGAAAATATAGTATAATGTAAAAAAAGAAGAAATTCTTCATACTCTTCTCTATCTAAAAAATATCATTACGCAAAGTTTAGAAAAACATTTAGTACAATAGAAGCTGGAAAATGTTATTTAGTTGGTTGTTTTTGTTGTTATTGCTCTTCCTTGATTACATAAAGAAGCAGATACAAAAATAACTGTATATAATAAAGAAATAAAATCGGTAATTTTATTCTTGAAAGCTTATTGAAATTGCAAAGATTTTATTCTGCTTCCAAAACCAAATACTTTTAGTATTTCTCTTTTTTTTTTCTCCTTTCGTTTTTTGTTCTCTTCCACCTTTCATGGAATATATTGACACTTTGGAATATAAATGAATTTTATTCAAATTTTCATATTATTCATAATCTTTATTAGTTGGAATAAAATAATTAAAGATTTCCTTTTTTCAAATAATTTTATTTGTTTAAGAAACAAATAGACTTACAGAGAAGAATGGATTTGTAACTAACAGATTCCAATTTCTATCTTTGGATTAAATGATAGAGTATTGTTCGATTATTCTTCAGAGCTATGATCTCATGATCTCCAGATTAATACTAATCAGTCAAACTATAATTTTAAAATCAAAATACTATTGTTCTCTTTTCTTATTGACACTTTATACTTATTTAGTTTATAAAGGATTAAATCACTGCAGTGACCCTAATTTGGTTCTGGGACTTAATATTTATTTCAAAACTCATTCACTTATGAATGTTATATATAATCAAAGTTATAAAACTGAAACTATTTTAAAATTGACACGTTGTCCAACTTACGTAAAACTTGAAACAGTAAACTAGAAGCTGACCTCAAAATCAAACTGGGTTAGGGTTTTCACCATAGGTCAGTTATAGGCAAACTTCAGCCTGTGGGTCACATGCAGTCTGTAGGTCACATGCAGCCTGTGGGTCACATGCAGCCTGTGGATCACTTGCAGCTTGCTAGTCACATGCAACCTGTGGGTTGCATGCAGCTCATGAGATTTGTTGAATGGCATACATAATGATACCTTGAATGTATTTAGTAGTAAGGCTCATTTGATGATGAGCCATGCCTCGTGCAGCCCATATCTTGAGAAAGGGTCACCCATGTCTGTTATAGTGCTAATATTCATTTTTGGATATATTTCAGCAATCATTTGAAAAATACACAGAATTAAATATTTAAAACTTATTTAACAACCAACAGACACAAAAATAGTGTGATAAGCTAGTTATCACATACTAACAATGTAGCCAAGAATTAATTCTGCCGTAACCAATTTTCTAACCTGTTCATTTATATAGAATCCTGAAAATATGCAATGGTATGTCTTAACCTGAAGAAAGAACTTTTGATGCATTGACATACTTGGATAGAATCAATTATTGATAAACCTTTTTCATTTTCTCTAGCAACCATTAATATCAATTTGGCCAAAAAGTTTGTTCAGTTTTTGTTGACACTAAACTTCAAGCACTCCAATAAGTAGCTAACTTCTGTCTGTCCCTTGCACATGTGCATTTGTTAGATACTTGACACTTCAATGTGGTTTGATACAAACTTACAATGAGACAAGTTGTATTTCGTGTGCTTGGGATCACTCTGAAAAAGGAAAGTCAAAAGGAACATTATCAACAATTCATGCTTTTTATATTTTAAAGAAAGGTAAGAAAATGACAGAAACTCGCCATAAGATGTGTGCTGTTATGGAATGTGTGTGCCAGAAGTAGTTTTCAAGATTTTAATTAGGAGATTTTTTGGTTCAAGACACACCTCACACCAACCCCCACTATACAACTAGGATAATTGCAGATATTCTTTAAATATCCAGATTAAGTGTTGAAAACCATCTGCATCAATTTGGTTACATCAGCAGGCTCAATATTTGGGTCCCACACCAAGTGAATGATAATAATCTTGCCCAATAGATTTCCATCTGTGATTTGTTGTAGATATGTGAAGAAAATGAACCATTTTTTGATGAGATTGGCGACAGGGGTGCAAAATGAATAATTTATAACAATGTGAAGTGCAAATGATTATGGGGGAAGCATGGTGAACCACCACAATTTTCAAAGCAGAATTCACCCAAAGATGGTTATGCTTTCAATTTGGTGAGATTGGAAGGGTGTTGTCTTTTACAAGCTTCTTCCCGCAAACAGGACCATCAATTCAGATGTATACTGTGATTAGCTGCACAAATTAATTGTGGAAATCCACCGGAAATGTCCATCACTTGCTAATCATAAGGGCATTGTCTTACATCATAACAATGCCAGACTACACACTTCTTTGAAGACACTGTAGAAGTTGCTGAGACTTGGTTGGGAAGTTTTACTGCTCCCTCCATATTTGCTCAACCTTATGTCTTCAGAATTCCACCTGTTTCCATCTCTTCAAAATACATTAAATGTAAAAATTCACCTGGAAGAGCTTTTTACCTGTAAAGACAAAAATTTTATTAGGCAGGGAATAATTGCTCTGCCCACAAAATGGCAGAACATACTGGAACAAAATAGTAATTATATCATTGATTGAATAAATTGCTTTCTGTTTAAAACTTTTTACTTATTTTTGCTTAAAAAAACTGAGTAGACTTTTTGGTCAACCCAATATTGGTTCTGAAAATTTGCATCTGCTATTTTTCTACATGATATGCAATAGATATTTTTATGTTGAAAAATAAGAACCAACTGGAGTGAAAGCTTTTGGATTTAATATGTAAAGACCTTTGATAATATGACATGCATACTCCTAGAGCAAAATATTTTTATTGGGTATTAAACTAACAAATGATCACTTGGATCTTAAGTCTTCTCAGTTGTACCATAATCATCTCCAATCCCATTCTCAATGAAGTTCACCATTTCCCAAGAACCCAATGTTTTCCTTAATTTTTTCTATTGGCCACCTTTAATATTTCACACTTGTATGCAATTATTTTCCCACATTCTTTAAAGCCACAAATCAGATGATTGCTAATATTGCCTGCGGGAAGTACACTTATTTCAACAGATATGTATCATGCACCACTTCATCTCATGAAAGAGCCATCATAAGAGCATCTCTGTGATCATTTGACTTGCTGGAAATAGGAGTGTAATTCCTCACAAACCACATGCTACATCTTAAAAAGAGAAAGGCACAATAGATAATTTAGTTCTGGGTACATTGTCTGAAAATAAAATGTCATGGCTGGCATGCCTTTAGTCAAAGGTCTACTTACTTGGGACTAAACTACGATATCCTATAAATAATTTCAAATTTAAAAAATTTTCATCATTAACTCTTTAGCATTTAAATTGGCCATATCCAGCCCAAATATTCCACATGTTTTGTGTTTAAACTTGCTAGATCTGGCCTCTCACAACTACTCTACAATATCATTCTAAAAGTATACAATTGCATCATCGAAATCTCAAAGCTACGAGATAATGCATGATTAATACAAAACAATGTGAATAAACAAGCATTACATTTGACAGAATAATCTGAATGCTAAAGGGTTAAATACACTAGTGCCCCTATCTTTCTTGTTCTTTTTTTTGTGTTTTGGAAACTTCTGATATCTTCAATGTTTTTAAACTAACTTTATGATAACTTACATTTTTCTCGAGAATCTAGAAATATTTCTGCTTTGTGCGGAATTGCCAAAGTCCATTTACATTCTGAAAATACTTCCATTTCTCAACAAGCCATTACTTTTTGAAAAGCCTTCAGTCTTAGTCTGATACCATGCTGTTTCCTTCTGTTTCTTCTACCACTATTGTAATTGATGTTGCTTTTTATCAAACTCTCAACCCTTGTCTGTTGTTTCTCCAAATACTACATACTGCTCTTCATTCTAAGGAATGCTGTAATAGGAAAATTCCTTCCTTTCAATGTTTTCATAATACATTAATTAACCACCAACCCTTTAAATTCTATATTAACTGCATCAATCTCACTTACTGCAACATTTTCCTGACTTAAGAAAGCTTCCACAGATTATGGATAGACACTGTTTGTTTATCCGTAACAAGCTTGCTTCCCAACCACATTGTTTGGGCTTCAGTCCCACTTTGTGGCACCTTGGGCAAGTGTCTTCTACTATAGCATTGATCTAACTGAAGCCTTGTGAATGGATTTGGTAGACGGAAACTTAAAGAAGCCCATCATTGTGTGTGTGCACACATGTGTGTCTTTGTGTTTGTTTCCCCACCGCTTGACAATCAGTGCTGGTGTGCTAGAATAAGTACCAGGATTTTTAAAAAAGTAAGTACTGGGGTTGATACATTTAACTAAAAATTCTTCAAGGTGATGCCCTTGCATGGCTGAAGTTTAATGACTGAAACAAGTAAAACAGATAAAAGATATATCGTTCTAACAAGTCGCATTTAATCTTTATTTTAGTAAATATCTGTAGATAAATTTGGTTGTGTTTTATATAGTACTAAATATAAATTTTTCTCCTTATATCATTCTATCCTTATTATAATCCTTTAAAATTCAAAACAAGCTATTTTAAATAATTGTCTGAATATATTTGAGACTTCAAAATCTCCATCTAACTTTGGATTATATACTTTTAAAAAATTAGATGTTTGTATAACCCTGGTACTACATCATTTTCTATTCTCATTGTCACTACCACATCATCATTGATTTAACATCTGGATGTCATGGCTATGATGGGGTTTGCTATAAAGTACATCACCACTTAGTTTTATCTTTCATTATTTCATCTGTGAAGCCAAGTGTCTTAAGATTTGACCTCATTGCTTCTTCATTACATTTTTGTTAGTCTTCCTCTTACATGGATACCTTCCATTAACAGCATGGATAGTTTCACTCAACATTCAACTCTTGTTTGCATCATATGTTCATATTAGTACAGTTGTTGCTTATTTGCTAATTCTTTTCATGACTTAGCTACTATCTCAGCTCAATTCTACTCTACTTTTCATGCAGGTTAACATTACACATCAATCAGATTATGCTTGCTTCATTTCTCCTCAGCCTCTGTAGATCTTTGATATTTAGTACCTATATGTCACTAAAATGCAAGCATCACACTTCTTTCACATGCTTCATAAGATCTTCCTTTTTCATGAAGAAAGAAACTCTTTGTTACTATATGAGGTAACAGCTTTCTGAATATCTACCAACTTCTTACTCTGAATTATGCTTTCTCTATAGCCATCTAATTTTATCACAGATTTCTCTACAGATATCTTTCAAACCTAATTATATTAGATAAAATAATCTATTAGCTATATCTAGTAAGCCACTTGAACAGTTCATGGATTTCATTTTATGTGTGTTTCTACTGCTAACTATTCATTTGCATCTGTTACATATGAAGTCCAGGTTTTCTATTAGTTTACTTGAGATCCAGCCACAAATTTTTTGTATCTGTTCTTTGCACTAAATACACAACATTGAGTTACTACCTACACCCTTCTTATATATCAAACAAAGTCAATTAAGGCACTGAGATTGTGTGCTAGCTTTTATTAATTAACTGTTTGGTTTTGTAACATAAATTTTTAGGCCTCAGGCATGGAATATTTTTTACAACAGACTGTGCTTTGAGAATTCAATCACCATTGTATAAAAGTTTCCAAAGAACATTTCTTGACCTGTATGCTATAACCTTAAGTACTATCATAAATAGTACCCAAGATTATAACATACATGTATTTAGTACCTTTACTATAATAGTCTCTGCCACTTGAAGCTGGTTAAGCTTATGCCACCTCATCTCTCATCACCTTTGTTTTAACCAACCCCACCCAGGAATCCTATGCCCAATCCTTTCATCTCAGAATGTTGGTCCTCTGGAACTCCCTTCCTACTTACATCTTTTCCTGTAGGTGTTTATTTGCAGTGGAGACATTAACTCTTAACAGCATCAGTCACATAAATCTAGGAGGACCTGTGAAGGCCATGGGCACTAGCCCTTGCTCCAGACAAATGAAGGGGAAAAACAGCTAATATCTTTGTAGGTATAAATTAGTCAGTAATTACTTAAATACATGAGGTTGCTTCTGTTATAAAGATTATACAAGTATAGATGTCTTTTGTCTGTATTCTATTCTAAGACAATTGTTAGATATCATCATCAGCAACATTATTTTTCATGCTGGCATGGGTTAGATGGTTTGACAGGATCCAGCAAGTCATAGGATTGCATCAGTTTTCGGTTTTGGTACAGTTGTCTGATGCTGAAAGCCTCCTGAGACCCCAGAGACATTGCTGATGATGCATTCCAGAACATTCATGAGATGTATCTTAGAACTGAATAGGTTACATTGATAACTTCCAAGAATAATTACCTCATATATAATAAAAGAAATGGAAGGCATTTAGAAATTTGACAATGATTATGTATTTGACTGAATATTAGAAGTAAAATCTATTTGATTTGCATTTATGATAATAGTTACAGAATTATTGTGAATTAGAGAAAGACTAGATGTGCCTATATATTTTTCTGTTTCACATTTTATGCATTTTTTAATACCATTTTATTGAAATGTAAAAAGTGTATTTATATCTATTTTGATATTGTATAGTTGTTTGTTCTGTGTGCTCAATTTATTTCATAAAATGTCTGAACACCACCCTGGTAATTAATGCTCTAATTTATGACTACTTTTTTTAATGGTAATTATGTAATTAGTATGAAATTATTTTGATTTTCCCCCTATACAAGTTACACTTGAGATACAAACCAACACAGTCCTAAAAGGTAGACCACAATAGTTGTGTTTGTATTTAGGTCAGCATATAATGTGAAAGATCATGTTTTGTTTCACTGTAACCATAGTCACCAAGATATATCTCTATCTACACTCAATTGTGTACACTCCCTTATCTTACAATCAGTATTACATAGAATTTCCACTAGTTCTTTCTGCTTTTAATGAGACACCCTACTTTTATGGCTATTGGTCAATGGTTATTATAACTAACAATATTTGAGACTGTGTTTACATCATAAGAATTTAGAAACTTCAAGAAACATGAAATAAAGTGTTTTTAATGGTGGAACTTAAAGGAGGGATCAGTGTTGCAAGACATGAGACTGCAACATTGTCACCCTATAGAAGAACAAAGGAGAGAAAATTGACTGCAATAACTACCAAGGCATCTTGATGTTAAGCATCATTGGGTAAGTCTTTGCCCATGTGGCCCTAAATAGGCTACAGAAGATCACTGAGAGGGTATACCCCAAATCTCAGTGTAGTTTCAGAGCAAAACACTCTACCATCAACATGATCTTTTCTCTCCGACTGCTACAGGAAAAGTGCTGAGAGCAAACACCCCCACTCTTTATCACCGTTATCAACCTCACAAAGGCTTTTGACCTAGTCAGTAGAGACAGAGTGTTCAAAATCCTTGCCAAGATTGGCTGTCCTCCAAGACTTTCTCAGGATTGTTCAATCATTTCAATGAACATGAAAGGTGTAATTCAATTTGATGGCTCCTCATTGGAGTCATTTAACATACATAGCAGCATGAAACAGGGCTGTGTGCTTGCCCCCACTCTATTTGGCATCTTCTTTGCAGTCATGCTGAACATCAACTTTGGGACATCAACTGACTGTGTTTACCTCCACACCAGGTCAAGTGGCAATCTGTTTTGTCTGTCGAGGCTGAAAGCAAAATCCAAGGTGTGCTAGATATTCATCAGAGAAATGCTGTTTGCAGACGATGCAGCTCTGACAGTGCACTCTGAAGAGCAAATGCAGCACCTTGTGGACAAACTTTCAAAGGCCTGTCAGGAATTCAGTCTGACTATCAGTCTGAAGAAGACCCATGTAATGGGTCAAAGTGTGAAGCATGGCCTCACCATCACCATCAACAACTACAAGCTGGAGGTAGTCCATCAATTCACCTATCTTGGTTCTATCATCACAGATGACCACTCCCTGGACCCTGAGATCAACAGGCAAATCAGACAAGCCTCCTCCACATTTGCCAGGCTCACAAAGAGAGTCTGGGAAAACAAAAAACTGGCTGCAAACACCAAAATTGCTGTCTA
The DNA here is from genome assembly GCF_006345805.1 of Octopus sinensis. Taxonomy (NCBI): domain Eukaryota; kingdom Metazoa; phylum Mollusca; class Cephalopoda; order Octopoda; family Octopodidae; genus Octopus; species Octopus sinensis. The sequence goes on from NC_043004.1 coordinate 87,151,481, forward strand.
TAAAGTGTGCATCCTTAGCATGCTACTTTATGGCAGCAAGACCTGGAGCCTCTACTCTAGATAGGAGTGGCGTCTCAACATCTTTCACCTTTGTAATTTGAGACACATCTCGGACATCAAGTGGACCGACCACATCACCAACACCAAAGTCCTCAACTGAGCCAAGATACCCAGCATACACATCTTGCTCCAGCAGCGTCATTTGTGCTGGCTCAGTTCTGTTCATCACATGCCAACCAGAAAGATCCTAAAAGACCGCCTGTTTGGGGAATTGGCCACCAGCACAAGAGCACAAGGATGACCTAATCTTCATTTCAAAGATGTCTGTAACAGAAATATGAAGTTGCTTGATCTGGAATTCCTGAGATGGGAGGAGTTTGCAAATGATAGTCCTCATTGGAGACAAATACTACAAAAGGGAATGAAGCAAGCAGAAGAAAAACAAGAACTCTCAAAGAAAAGCATACTCTATGTAAGGAAAGATCAGTAGTACTGGCAGAGAGCTCCTTCAAATACAGGCACTGTATGCATGACTGCCACTCTTGTGTGGGCCTGTACAGCCACAACAGATGCTGCACCACCATCTGCAGCTGACATGATTTCTTTGGGCACAGATCCATGGCCTTCCAAGACTGACAGATACCTAACAAATCTACCAGATGGCTAGAGAACAAGTAAAGAGTTAAATTTAAAAAAGATGATGTTGATATTGTGAGCCCAAAGCATAGAGGTTTTAGTAGGAAATATTTATCAGTTTGCTCTTGTACTGCAATAACCTTTACTTTTACCATCTAATTCTTGCTGGTTTACATCATATTCATTATGAAGTTGCTCTAGATGTTGTACAACTTTACACAACTCTTATTATATTGATCTACATAATAGAATTAGCCAACAGACTTAATCTATTTGATATGGTCCAGTATTTGACCTCCTCTCTCAGCAAGATGTTGACACTTATTTTATTAATCCTAGAAGTGCATCTTCTGAAATCAAGTTCAATAGGAGTCACACTCAAAATTATCATTCATGAAGTTAAACATGTTGCTTAAACTATCACTAAACTACTGACTTTTAAATTCAGATGTTATATAGTATATAATGACATAGTGTTTGCCTCTGTCTGCACATTGTAATGTTGATTAAAAATCTATTGACTTATTATGTATTATTGTCGAGCATTGAAACAAAATACTTTTAATGCACCAGTAATTTACTAATCAAACTAGCTGCCAAAAATGTGTTTAATAAGTAAATTGATCTATCCACTTTACTTAAATCCAAAATAATTGTGTCTCCATGGACAGTTAAAGAGGAGACTCAGTCACTGATGAAATCTCAACACAGCATTAAAACTAATCTAGCTGGTCACTCTTTTCCTTTCCATAAAGATATTATATATTAAAACAAGGTGTTTACCTCTGTCTATACAGGTAAAATAAATTTTAGAGATGCTTAGTCCCATGCAGAAACTGCAGGAGCTACTCAAACGGTTCCACTTGCAGATTCTTACTAACCACTTTTTGGTTTAAAATCTGGACATATATTCTGTTGTACAGTTATAGCATTTAAATTTAGTGTTGCAAATTTGATTGAATCTTACTTTTTAGATAACTTTTACATTGTAATCCTGCCTTTGTGTTAGAATCAGGACAAGGAAAATAAAATTAAATTCCAGTATTTAAATCATAGATGTTTACTTGAAACTTGTTTGGCAGCTAAATCTATTCCAAAGCTTGCAATAGTTCTACACATGACATCTCTTCTTCTGACTCACTGATACAAAGGAAGAACATTATTAGTAGCTAATGGATGGTGTGTGTGTGTGTGTGTGTGAAGTACTGAAGAATTTTTGTTGTCATAAAGGAATATACTTATTCACATTTTCTTGTATTTTTTACTAAGTGGTAGAAGAATGAACTTCAAAGGACTTGTTATTTCAGTTGGAGACATTGAAGGCCTACTTGTATAAAACTAGTTCTCTATCTTCCTGGAATTACAAAAACCATCAAAAACTTATAGATTTAATCAAACAACATTCATTTTATTATTCTGTGTGTGTGTGTGTGTGGTGTGTGTGTGTGTGTGTGTGTGTGTGTGTGTGTGTGTGTGTGTGTGTGTGTGTGTGTGTGTGTGTGTGTGTGTGTGTGAGAGAGAGAGAGAAAGAGTGTGTGTATTCAAGCATGCACATGTTTATTTTATACAGTTATTTACTAGTTCTTCAAATAGGTTTTCTTGGTTGTGCCAACAGCATCTGTCATTTATTGGTTTATTTCAATATTTGTTGATGGAACTGTTTCCAAATACCAACTTGTAAATGTCACCATAATTCAAGTATCATCCTTTGCACACAACCTCTGTTTTTGCTCTTTGTTTAGAGATCTCCCTCCTCTTTCTCTGTTCCTTACAAAACACTGACTGCATCATTCTTTGCTGATGACTCCATCTTCAATTTTACTCCATTCAAATGGGAAAATTTTAATTCCTTTTAATCATTCCTTAAAATAAACCAAATCTCTTTCTAAAATCTCGATTCAGAAGGTTAACTCAGTCCTTTCTAGAAAGGAACTGAATTGAATTTTCCATTTTTTTTTTTTATTCTTGAAAGAATTGAAATCTATTTCTATGACAATGCCATGATAAGTATATTATAAATATACTCATATACTGAAAATACTAGTTTATTAAGGTAGAAGGTCTGTCACTTGCAATGCTTTTTTCGTATTCAGGTAAAAACAATATCTGTTTTTATTGTACACTGCCTAATGTTAAAGGAAAGCCTGGAAAGTAATTAACAGGAGTTACTGAACAGAATGAGGTACAAGTCAATCCAAACAAATACTTTAGTAATATTACACTGTTATAAAAAGCAGTGTGCTGGCAGAATCATTAGCATGCCGGGCAAAATGTTTAGCAGCATTTCATTTATCTTTGTGTTCTGAGTTCAGATTCTGCTGAGATCAACTCTACCTTTCATCTTTTCAGGGTTCATAAAATAAGTACCAGTTCAGCACTGAGGTCGATGTAATTGACCTAGCCTCACCCATGAAATTGCTGGCCTTGTGCCAAAATTTGAAACCAATATTACACTACTAAAAGAATATATGTTCTACCAAAGTTTTTATTATAGTGAACAAGTTCTGAATAAATTACATATATAGGTGCAAGAATAGCTGTATGTTAAGAAGTTAGCTTCTCAGCTGTTCTTTTCAGTTCAATCCCACTGCATAACACCTTGGGTAAATATCTTCCATTATAGCCCTGGGTTGACCAAAGTTTTGTAAGTGAATTGTGAGATGGAAATGTGTGTGTGTCCTGTCTTAGTATCATATAAATATATATATACAGGGTGCGTAAGATATTTGAGGATAGATATATGTTAATAAAAAAACAGATATATAATAACAGATAATAACTTTATTTATCAAAAAATGCTTTGAAGATAAAAAATAAACTGTCTTTTCTATAATGTTATTCAGTAAAGCCACCTTCAGCTTCAACAACAGTTCCTGTGAGATCTAAATCATTTACATGCTCGAATCAAGTGGTCCTGGTTAATTTTGGACATTACTCTGACTATGGCAGCTTTCAAAGAATCTTTAGTGTTATGGGTATGTTCATTGACCTCTCTCACAACAGTGCTCCACATGTAATAGTCAAATGGATTGAGATCTGGAGAATTAGGAGCCCAAATGTTAGGGGTTACGTGATCATGAAAATTTTCAGTCATCCATTCCTGTGTAACTAGAGCCATGTGTGATAGTGCAGCCTTACTGAAACACATATGGCCTTCCATTGCATACACTGTCTATCCAGAGCTTAATTATTTCCAGGACCACAATGTAGGTGGCAGAGTTAATTCTAAGGCCTTGTGGAAAGAAGTAAAGAGGCATCACATGTCCTTCGTTGCTGACAACCCCTAAAACCATGACAATTGCAGGAAATTTTGTATGCATAACACTTGGAACTTCAGAAGGGTCTGCACATAACTATCTGTCATTTCTTCTGTAAACATTTTGATCATTGTTGAAGTTTTTCTCATTTGAGAAAAACCAAATCAAATCTTCTTCTGCTGGATTTTTCAGTTTGTTTAAGAGCCTTTTAGATCTGATGTAGTGATTTTCTTTTGCTTTTTCTGGCAAATTAACCTTTCCTCATCATATAAGACTTATATCTGATGTCTTTGTGGACAACATTTCTGACTGTTCCTTCTGACACATGGAAATCTTTTGCAACTGACCTCATGGACTTTCTGAGATTGTAATCAATGGTCTGTTGGACTTGTTGGATAAATTCAGGTGGTCTGATGATTTCAGAGTGTTTAGAATGCTTTTTATGTTTTGAAACTGGTGATATGTTTCCTTACAAACTTTGCAGGTGAAAGATCTGGCAACTTTTAAGAATTGAGATATTTCTAAATCGCTATGCTCAGTCTTTATAACCTCAATAACACCATGCCTCTTCATTTCTTGGGTAAGCTGAGGGTCTGCTATTATTATTTTCTGAAACAAAGATTATACAGAGTTAGTAAAAAATGCAGCAATGATCCAAAAATGGTATGTCCTGAAATACCTTACACACCCTGTATATATATGTATGTATATGAGTATCACTGTCATACAATTAGTGTCCTTCGTTTCCTGTCTTCTATGAAAACATGTAGGTCATGTGAAAATATTACCTTGATTGGAAACAGATGAAGGTTGGCAACAGGAAGGGCACCTAGCCAGAGAAAAACCTTCCCCAGTGAATCCCATCTGACCAAATGAAGCATTAGAAAGTAAACATTAAAATGATGGTGACGATGATAAGGATGATAATATCTATTGGAAGCTAAACCACAAATCAAAATTACCTCTTAAAACACTCACATAGAGCACTTATAAATCTAAAATTGAAATCAAGAAGTTATATGTATTGGTCCCTCAGAAAATTTCATAATTACTTGTCTGGTATTTCTATTTCAGACCTTAACATTGCAAAAGTTTTCTCTAATAGATTTTAACTGCATATAGAATGTTTTAGATATTGTTTTGTAAACGTTCTTAGCTTCGACTCACAATCTTATCAAAAGAATAAACTTCAAACAGCAGAACCACTGATCTATTTTTACCTGTTAATTGGAAACTATTACTCGAGAGTTGGATCAATAATGTATATTTTCAAACTGTCCCAACTCTGTTGCTTAGCTCTTGTAGTTTGTTGCTAAACACATTTCAATATGAGAAGAAAGTGGGGAAAAAGGAAAGAGTCCAGTTGTTAAGTAACAACAGCAGATACAGTAGAAATGATTAGCATATCCAGATGCATTTGTATGTTATTTCTATATTTAGAAACTGCATGAATACAAAATCTTTTGATTTGTGTAAGTGTGTTTTTTTATAAGTACAAATGCACACACATACACATGTATACACATGCACATTCTCTCAATCTCTTTTTCTCTTTCCTATATACGCAATGTATAATGATAAATGCAGCAAATTTTCATTTCTAACATTGAGAGAAAGCATTGATTTTGTTTTCTTTCTTCGAAAGATCTACTGTTTGTCTATTCCTCTCATATGTAAGTTAATGCTGTTATGGGTTTATTCATAATTTTGACTAATTTATATAATTCTTGTTACTTTACTATCCTTCCTGCAATAGAAAAGTAAAAGATTTGTCTTTTATTCCTTCAATGAACGATTTAGAAATCTAATAATTTACAGAACCATGATTTTGAAGTTAAGAATTTTATTTTAATGTAGTGTGGTTTTATTCACTGATTTTTATGCATTACCTAGAAAGTTATGTTTTTCCATTGTATACTCTGGATTATCTTTTAGATTTGTTAAATTATCTAACGTAGGTGCAGGAGTGGCTGTGTGGTAAGTAGCTTGCTTACCAACCACATGGTTCTGGGTTCATTCCCACTGCGTGCCACCTTAGGCAAGTGTCTTCTACGATAGCATTGGGCCGACCAAAGCCTTGTGAGTGGATTTGGTAGACGGAAACTAAAAGAAGCCCTCGTATATATGTATATGTACATGTGTGTATGTGTTTGTGTGTCTGTGTTTGTCCCCCCAACATCACTTGACAACTGATGGTGGTGTGTTTACATCCCCGTAACTTAGCAGTTCGGCAAAAGAGACCGATAGACTAAGTACTAGGCTTCCAAAGAATAAGTCCTGGGGTCAATTTGCTCGACTAAAGGCGGTGCTCCATCATGGCCACAGTCAAATGACTGAAACAAGTAAAAGGAGTTTCTTAGACTAATATTGCTAATATCATAGTTAAATACTTTTCATTTCCCCTCTCTAATTAAAAAAATATAGAAGTTAGAATTAGTGATTTATATCATTTTTTAGCTGCATTAAATTACTTTTTAAGCTTAGTTCATGACTTGGTTTGGGTTCCCAGCGAAAGACCTCATTTAAGTTATATTAGAAATTATTTCATAATGTTTGTGGAAGTAAGGCTTGTTTGAAAAACATGATACTCAAATTATATAAAACAAGGAACTTTAAAAAAAGTCATTGAAATTTTTTTAAATACTGTGATTTTTAAAATCATTTTACATTATTTAATTTGATCACTAGTGACATATGACATAGTGATATAAACACCTTTGGTGTCTTCTACTACAGCCCCCAAGATGATCAAAGCCTTGTAAGTGGATTTGATAGATGGAAACTATAAAAAGTCCATTGTGTGTGTGTGTGTGTGTACCTTTGTCTTGACATCATATGATGGTTATAAACAAGTATCACCATTATACAAGTGATGTTATTTGTTTCCAGTAACCAAGAAAAGCATGTTTGACCATGGGGAAATATGACCATACTTGGAGACATGAACGTTCTGAGTTCAAATTCCACCAAGGTTGACTTCGCTTTTCATCCTTTTGGGGGGCAATAAGTTAAGTGCAAGTGAAATTCTGGGGTTGATATAATCAATTTGTTAAAAATTCTTTTGTTATCATCATCATCTTTGTCAACATTATTATTGCTATTATCAGCATTGGTTTTAGATCCCTTGTTTCATTGTCATGAATGAATTAAAGAAGTTTTAGAAGAACAGCTTTCCACACAAATTAAAGCTGAATACCCTTTCAACACATTTTGATGTTAAGTAAGCAAAATAAATTCTATGCATCTTCTTTTTGCCTTAATTTCAAATTCAAACTTCTAATCCCACCAAATAGTATGAAGGAATAATTATCTCCCTTGTACTAACCATCTTCTACAGAACTCCACATGTTGGTGTTTCTGGCTGAAGTCAAAAACTGTTGATGGTAATCTTATAGATGAATCATGAACATTATTTTCTGTGGCAGTATATACACAGGAATAATGTCCGAAGACATCCCAAAAATGTTTAGTAGCAGGTATGAATGACACTGACAGCTCTAAATGACTGAAATATCCAGTATTTGCCAAAATAAATTAAAATAATGTCAATCATTGACTAACAATATTATATATTTTCTCATCAAATAACTATTTCTAATTAGATTTTTACTGCTCACTGTATTAAATATGGTAACACTAATCTGACTATTTTTTAATGCCGAGGAGATCTTGTATGACTTGACTATGTCCAGAGTTGTCTCCCATACTCATCAGTGTAATTAGAATAATCTTAGTCTCATTGATTAATAGTGTCTTTTCATCTTCGTGTAATTAAATTTAACTTTTTTTTATCCTTTCTACAATTAAATATGTTAACACATCTTTGAAATACATTAAATTAAGTACCTATCAAGAAACAATTGTCTACAAAAGATTCAAACTTAAATATTGATTAGTTGTTTGATACCCTATTCACTTGGCCATTTTGCCTCTGAGCTTTCCTGTTCAATAGTTTCTTTTATTTCCTAATACTCATTATATAACCAAAAGCAAATAAAAAATTTAAATTATACTTTGGAACCTATTTTTTTAACATTAATACTTTTTACTTTTTGCTTTACAGTTTTAATAATTTGATTTTATTTTTACTTAGTTTCACTTTTTACTTAATATCATTTTCCAGCTGATTTAATGTAGAATTTAAAATTGTTTTTATTTTATTTTTCAAACTTGTAGCTAAATATGGCAATCTTAATATGTGTGGATTTTCTAAAGTAGAATCAAGTGAAAAGGGAAAAAAATTATATATGTGTAAGCATTTACTGTTTGCAGCCATTTACAGATAGTAAATTCACTGCTTTAGGTATCAAAGTAAATTTCACATTTTTATTTTCTTCAGAAGGATTTTCTATACACTGTATATTGATAGTGTTAGCAACTCAGGCATATACACAGAATTTCTGAAAATAATGTTAAAGCCAGTCAGTAGAATCATCTAACTGAAATAGAATATAAAAAGTATATAATGAAAGGAAAAAAATTAAATGTTTAATCGCTTTCTAAATTTACACAGAACCCATTGAAAATAATTTTCATCTATTAATTTAAAATTAACTTTACCCCTCCATTTATAAAATTTAATTTTTGCCTTTAAAATGATCCTATTGATGAATAAAAATGTGTGTTAAATATTGTTTTGTGTATTCAAATGGTGTGGAGGTTTTGAAATAGTGACTGGCGTAGCTACAAATCCTTAGTTGGGCTACTGCAGTATACACTCTGCTATGCAACACTGCTGGAAATATATTGATTGACTCTGCAGTGTCTATTTTTGGTGATGTGCCAGAAACTCATTCATTAAGTATGTTTTTCCTGGTTGTAGATGACTTAACAACAGAGGGGTAGGAGGAGGAGGAGAAAGAGTATGGAAAGAATAATTTTATCATGTGTAGTTCTTGATGCAATATTTTTAGTTAATTCATTAGAATCCAGCAGTAAGCTGTTTGGAGCAAAACAATTGTAGCTTTGATACAATTATAGTAATATTTTTAAATTTTCAATTAGACAAAAGGGATTTGAGATATCATTAGAAAAATGAATTACGTACATATGCTGGTACATATTAAGTGCTTTGATTAAGAAGCAGTCCTGTAAGCAATCATTTAAAAGCTTAGATTTTTTTTTTTACATCATTGCAGTATCATCAGTATCAACATCATTCTCATCGTAATCATCATAAAATAAAAATATAAATAAAGGAACAATAATGATTATTATTTAAAAACAAAAGATGAAAACCAGATTGATTTCTAAATGATATGCTAATTTTTGTTGCTGAGGAAAAAAGATTTTGTTCTTGTTATATTTCTGTGTCAATACTATCTGCAATCCTACAAACTATATGGATCTACAGATTTATCATTATTTTGCCATTAATGTTAGCTATTCTGAATTTCATTCAGGAACAGTATTGACACGGAATCGAGATAATTAATCAATGTTGCGCATAGTAATAAGATTTGATTGATTCTATCTAGCACTAATAATATCATTAACCCAGGGATTTGTGACAATGCTTCTGTTAAAATGCAGTCATCTAATTAAGACTGCTAACTTGTTACTTATTATAGGATACCAATGACAATGCTGAGAAGATTTCCTTTTAATGTTTTTGTCACAACCTTAACCCACTCCATCTCAAAGTACTCTGCTAGCTATGCATAATGACTATCCGAAATGAAATATCTACTGTCAATTGTATGTACAGATTTATCTGGTTTCATGTTAGCACTGAACATTAGGGTTATGTGAGATGTGAGTGCACTCTGCCTGCCACTAAGTAATTTTATTTCAGCTTTCAGAATAAGATTAATTAATGTAAATAAAGTTGCTGTGAAAAGCAAACTCAGAGGACTAGAAATAATAGAACAGTCTATTAATATATTTTGTCTGCAATATGATAGACTGTATGCTTAAATTAGAAAATCTAGAGAAGTGTCTATCTGTCTGTCTATCTCTTTATATGCATCTCTCTCTCTCTCTCTCTCTCTCTCTCTGTCTTATGTAGGTGTGTTTACATACATATATGTCCTGTAACTTAGCAGTTTGACAAACAGAGATGAATACCAGACTAAAAATAATAAGATTGATCAAACACTAAAAACTGGTGCTCCAGCATGGCTACTGTCCACTGACCCAGAAAAATTCCAAAACAATGATAATAAAAGAATAGAAAAAAACTTTGCTAGCAAGTAAGAAACACTTTCTCTCCTTGGATACAAGGTACATTGTATCCAGTATTGCTAAATATGGTAGAGGGAATTAAATGTTCAGTTAAGACAAGGCTTGCAGTGACCGGAGTCGAATTCATTCTACACAAGCATATCCTGTTTTATGGAAATATTATGTTTCTGAGCATTTTGCAATAATATAGAATTCCTTGAATGTGAAAACCTATTTTGTTATTGATTTTTCATGTTAAATGGAATTCATTGGGAAATGTGTTTCCCTTTGTGGAATTCCATGTTACAGCAAAATTTTCAGAAATGCAATACTTCAGTAACATGAGAGAGGCCTGTATTTTAATTTGAGTTTAAGAGATAGCTTGGACATTTTTGAGCTGAAGTAGTGTTTCTATTTCAAGCATAGTTTTTGATATATGAAATAGTTCCGAATTGAATAGTTTTCATTTGGAAAAACTTGTTAGTTGAAACAATGTCATCAAAGACTAGTAAATCAGACCCAATCCCAAGATATTAGGACAGTAACTAAGATTCATAGGCTTATAATGATGTGGGTTGGTATGAATTAGATTGAAATTAAGAGCAAATGACATCTATCCTGAAGTGCATAAGATGCCAGAGAACTAAAGTAACTGGATGGGCAATTATTTGGTAGAATTGTATAGTGAGTGTTAACATGGGAAAACACAAATTTTAAAAATCTGTTTAATCTAAATACAACCCTTGTTTTTGAAGTTCACATGATGATCAATGAAGCCGTCTTTATTATTAAAGCAGAAACCCATGATATGACTCCATTTCCATCAGATATCATTGATATCTGGAATTGTTGGAGCATATAATCTACAGCTGATCATTGCAACATCAGCCACTCAACTATTAAATGAGAATGGTACATATTTTCAGGTTAGTTGACTGAGGCAAGGAAAGAAATAGCTCAATGTATCAATGAAAATATTTGAACTCTAAAACCCTAGACCCTTAATCCATGTGCCTATCTATTTAAATCTCCATCTTTCTTTTGATCTTTCTCTTGAATCATTAAAAAACCCAGAAGCAAATTATTAGTCTTAGTTTTTCTTTTCTTCACATATTTGTTTCAGACTATAAATCATTTTTGCTTCTCCCCCATACATTCACTATTTTACCTCATCATATGAATAGAAGGCATTTCTATTCACAAATTCATATCAAGTAGTTTTCTTTTGTGTAAAATAGGACTAGAGAAGCCAATATAATATAAATAATTTTACTTTCTATCCTTTGTGGGAGTGTGCTGACATATGTATATCATTCTTTTATATTAATCATAAGCAAGAATTTAGAAAAATATGTTATGAGACATGACAAATTTAGTCATTTATATCCATGGGATGTATTTATGTAACTTTAATGCACATTGCCCTTCAGTTTTAACCTGCAGATAGCCCAGATTGTGTGGATCTCATGTTACCCTTGAGTGCTATGCACCATCCCATCATAATTAATCTCTCTCCCTCTCTATTTCTCCTTTCTGTCTGTCGCTTTCTCCCTCCTCTCTAGTTCTCCTTTTATCTCTTTCTCTCTCCATCTTTTCCTCTGACATGCACACCCACCTTGGTTTAAAATTGATCATTTAGTCTCAACAATTCTCTTGAAAATTGATGAAATCTTAATTTGTTTTCTCGAAAATTATTACTATATAAAGTCACCACATAGACTAATTGAGATATTTAAAATTCTGTATCAAATTAATCTCCCAAATTAAGCTTGTATAATCTGTTGAGGAAAACAAGAGATTATATTAATTAAAGTGTAGACCACATCTCAAAAAGAAAATTACATCCAGTAGTATTTATTTTACAATTGGTTAACTGTGTAACATAATATTAGTGTTAGTATCTTCAAACGGTCTGGCAGCATTTGTTTGCTTAGTAACTATTAGCAAGCTAAGACCCACTTTTAAAATGTCTAACAAAAGAAAAATCAATAGAATTCTCTTGGAGCCTCTTTGTAACAGATTCTAAATCCTGGGGCCTTTGCAGCTCATCAGTTATTCCCTAACAATTCTCTGTATTTTACATCTCTCCTATTATATAGCTACCTGTATATACAGCTATATCACTTGTCGTATTGCTAGCAACATACTTCAATCAACTATTTTATTACTGCTCCTTTCTCATTTGAGTATACACTCCCACCTTTGCAAATTATCAATAGCAGAATCCTACATTCAAATGGTAACGTCACACCCGGCCAACCCTCTTGACCATAATTCCCATGACAGACATGATTTTTTTCTTTTATACTTCTACATTCAAAATAGCCGTTTATCCTTAGACCCCCTCCCAGCCGCACACGCGTGTATGTACACACTTATTTTATTTTCTCTATCATATAGGTCATTTCATAGTTTATCGATACCAATATTTTTCACCCTGCTGTTATGTTTTCTATAAAACTATCAACACAATTATTGATGTTCACAACGCATTAAGAACTACCATTGCGACGCGCCACCTGTTGATGTTAACATATTAAATACTTATGTCGTAGCAGTTTACTTAAGCGATTAATATATTCTAAATCACGATACATATATTCGGTTTCTTTTCATGTAATGTACTCGTTTCTTTTGACTTACGATATTGTAGGCACACATTTTATCACCTTACACCTACACAGGGTGAAATGCGAAGTTGAGTTGAGGCTACGCTTCTTTTCAGAAACGTACGTCGACCCTGTAAAGCCCCTTGTCCCGTTGGTTACCGGAAGCACAAAACCTCCATCAAATTATGCATTACCTATATTAGAAGATGCTCTGATAACATTTATGTCGCTCTCGAGTAACAACTCTTAAAAAAATTGCTAATTTACTTATCGTGTTTTAAAACAATAGTTTAACAAGTATTTTTGACAGCTAAATTTTAGTAAAGAAAAAAATTGGATGATGTATTTTAGACTTTATCAGGAAATCTTATTGTGATTTTTGTTGTTGTATAGCCACAGGTCAGCCTTGATAGAACAGATCTCTAATCAGTCATTCCAGTCGTGACCTTCTCACCCTGCGCTACATTGTCTGATATTTTCCTCTTTCTATTCTAAGACGGTGGGAAGTGATTTGAACGAGATTAGGTTACTATTTCTCTTAAAATCGAACAATTGTATAGAGATTCCCTTGTTAGTTGGTTTTGATTGTTAAATCAAGTGAATTCAATAACAGTTACAAGTGTCGAAAACTTCGGGGTTTTTTTTAGTCTTTTTTTTTTTTTGTTCAAGTAAAATTAAATAATCAATTCCCCCTGGTGAAGAATTCTAATTTCATTGAATATATCAGATTCTTCCTTTTCTTTTCCTGTACGTTATCGAAGGCAAATTTAGCCGAAATAAAAAATCAATTTTTTCTTCTCGATCATGTGCTATTCAGGGGAGGTAACTCTTGCCATTCCGTATTTCTCATCAATTGACGCATTCATTTTTTTTTTTTTAAAGAAAATTTACTCTTATGTATTTGTTTTGCAAGATTCTTGATGTCGAATCGTGTGTTGGAACAGATATTGTTACATGTGGGGATCGTCAACTTTTGCCAAATACACAAACGCACTATTTATTTGATCTTCACTTTAGATTATTATTATTATTATTATTACTATTAGTAGTAGTAGTAGTAGTAGTAAGACCAGTGATTCTCAACTGGGGTCCATATGGCCCCTGAGGGTCTATATAATATTTTAAGGGGTCCACCCAACAAAATAGTAAATTAGGGATCCACAATAGTGTTTTAAGGGCCCCTGAAAAAGTTTTGCTTCAGATGTATGCAAGAAACAGCTAGGTTTCTTTCTCTGACATTTTACATAGTTCAACCACAAGTTAATGTAAGGAGAACGAAATAGGAATTTTGGAAGAAGTTTCTATAAAACTAGTTTTTAAACATTGAATGGCTTTAGGGATCCACCAGAATAAAATAGTAATCAAAGGGGTACATAGATAAATAAAATGGTTGAGAATCCCTAAATTAGACCATCATAGAGAATGGGATCTATACAGGAGTAAATCTTGGAATAGCTTAGAAAGAATTAAAAGGAGGTAGATAGTATGACAATCAAAAATACCAGAGTGTCACATTCAGCAATACTACTCCTGGAGGTGAACTAGCATATCAATTTAGGAAAACTTTAGATGAGATTAATCTATAGATTAAAGTAGTAGAAAGGCCAAGGTTCCCCTAAAATCCCTGATCTGTAGAACATACCCATTTGAAAGAAACCCCTCTACTAATAGAAACTGTATGGTGTGTCAAGTAAACCCACAGATAAACTGGAAAACTAGGAATGTAGTCTATAGTATAAGGTGTACAGAAGGATGTTGCTGAAGCAGGACAATGACATGTATTGGAGAGACACCATGTAGCATAGGTGTGTGGATAAGGGAACACTGGCAGGAACTCCAAGGAAAGAAAAGATCGTCAGTGCTCTACCAACATGCTCAATTAGAACATGGAGGCTCAGTTGATAACATAGATGTTAGGATCTTATCAGCATATAGAACAGACACAACACTCAGATCATGGAGGCCACATACATAATACAAGATAGACTAAGACTCAGTAGCAAATGTGAATGGAATAATAACACTCCTCTCTCCACACTAGGCAGTCTGATGATGAGAGACAGAAAGAAGAGGAAAAATCAATGAATAAAAGACACCAGTACAAACTGTAATATATAAATCCAGATACACACACACACAAGACACACATGTACTTGAGACAGAATGAGAAAAATAGATAAAAGATACAGGTATAAACTGTGTAGTGTACAAGCCCATATACATGCATACAACACACACATGTTAAACACACACACAAATACAGACCTACATGCATGTACAGACAGGCATACATGCCACAGAAAGACAAAATGGTATAGGCAGGATGAGAGAAGATACACAGGATAGACAGTCACTGAAGAGGTCACAGAATATGTGATGAAAAACTCTGACAAATAAACTAATAATAATAATTATAAGGCTAAAGTGAAGATCAAATAAATAGTGCATATGTTTAATTGGCAAAAGATGACTCTCTCCAAATATAACAATAAACTTTCTCTGATCTATAAGATAGGGAAAATGTGATGTTGTGAAGTTCAAGCAGTATAAATGATAGGAAATTGCTGCAATCTGAAATCAAAGACAAGTCACCAGTTCATGTAGGGATTTCATACATTAGTAGAAAAATGTAGACGTTTGGGTCAATTTTGAAGGGTTGAAGGTTAGAGTTCACCTGAGCAGAATTTGAACTCAAATTAAACTGAATACTTTAAAGAATTTATTCTGTTGTTTCTACCCTTAATATTGATCATTAGATAAAGTGGTTTTGGACAAAAATGGTAGAGTGATTGACTGAATGCTTTTTTGTTTTGTGGTTTTTATTGCCCAATTCTAAATCCTAATGAGGAAGTCAAATGTGTTTATGGCCTCAGCAGTATGTAAGAATAAATACCAGTATCACATTGTGGTTAACTCAGTTGACTCTACTCATTTCCTCATAAAAATGTACCTTATTTTATTCAAAATAAATATGTCCCATAACTTTTAATGAGTTTTTTATGGATAACATCTGTTAGTTTTGTTGTTGTGAAGTGTATAAAGGAAAAGCCAGCCTGTCAAGACCCATTCTTCAGGTTATCGAGAACAGCTGGAAATTACAGGTACAATAAGTGAAGTAAACCTAAATTACAAGGTCAATTTGTCTGGTGTTTACCTTCAACCACAATACTAAATAAATATTTAATCAATTTTTGTTGTTGTTTAGCCTGGGTTATCTTTGATTAAAGGTGTTACAACCATGACCATCCCATCTTTTGATGAATCAAGGACTTTATTCTCTAACATGTCCTTCCTTCTCTAATCAACTGGTAGTGTGATTTGTAAAAAATTTGGCTACTTTTTCTAATGGGTTGAACAACCACATTAAAGCTGTTTGGGTTTTTTTGTGTTTGTTTTTATCACTTTTTTTTTCCACATTTGAAAGATGATTACATTAAATATGTTGAATTCTTCGTTGACTCCATATCTTTCATGCATTCATCTTTTTGGTTACTACTTAGTAAAAAGAGTTTTTTTTTTTTTTAAATCACTAAAGGTCTTTTAGTGCATCAGGAAATAATCCCACCTTAATTTAGTGTAGTTAGTGTTGGGAGGGAAGATACACATTATCAGTAGTTGATAGATACTCTCTATACTTTCAATGGCACACACTTACATATTAAACAATATGTTTTATTGATATCACTGAAACAAATAGACAACATTGCAAGGTGGACATATTGCAAATGGAGAAAGGAAAGAATAAAAAGAAAACTGGGACTCACATAAGCCCAGAAAGAGATTAATGATGAAAAATAAGTAGACTGTCATAGGTTATATCATATCAGTTGTTAAATAATGTACTTAAGGAGTGGAAATTCACATTAACTATTCAGTATTTTCTTGTTATTTAATACATATTTTGCTGTTCAGAACATATAAGCTAATAAAGTATCAGTTGTTTTATTGATTTTTTTTCTCTTTTTTTGTTAACTTGCAATTAGCAATAGGATCCATTCAAAACTTAATTAAAATACAGCTTTTACCAAGTATACTAAAGGTTATATTTTATGATTATAATTAAAGTAGTTTTGGACTATACAGTATAGTAGATCTCATGTTTCTAACTACTGAGTAAAAATGTATTTTTAACACAGTACTAGAAAGGTACAATTTCTAATTAGCTTAGATCATTAACCATTGACAAGAATTTTACAAATATTGACTCTCTATTGTTAGGTTCCTTTAAGCAAACTTCTTTTCTACTCTAGGCACAATGCCCGAAATTTTGGGGAAGGGGTCTTATCAATTAGATTGACCCCCAGTATGAACTGGAACTTAATTTATTGACCCCAAAAGGATGAAAGGCAAAGTTGACCTCAGCAGAATTTGAACTCAGAACATAAAGACCCTTCAAGCAAAATTCTGACTTCCAAATTTACAGGATCATCCAGTTAGTGAAGGCATAGAACAATTAGAGAATTTTGAAATATGATAAATTTTATTTATTTTCTAAATTAGAACAGAAGTACAAAGGAAGCCAAAATGTTTTGGAGTTTTGAGGTCATAATTTAAAAGAAATGTTTGGTTGGATTATATTCATCTCTGCAAGTACTTTATGGCAATAATTTCCAATATTTCTGTGACTCTGTCACCCTATGGGTAATACTCCTAACTACTATCTACAATACTCTAACCTCTCATAGCACCTCGGTTGGAAACCACTACTTTGTAGAAAGAGTTAGTGAAATTTTCCAGAAAATTCAAAAACTTTGTGTCTGTGGAGGCTGGACAGCATTCATAAACTTTTGAAATGCTTTATGATTGGTGATGGTGTTGGAGGACTTAAGGCAAAAAGAGATTTACATAGAAATTCAGTCTTGACAAAGAACTGCTCATGGTCCTGTCTCATTGATTTATAGTATATAATGAATGATAGATTAACAGCCAGTCCCTCAAATAGTAGAGACAGATTTAGTAAACATATATAAAGATTATACAGATGTTTTCTCATAAGTTGTACTAGTTTAATTTTTTTTTTATCTGTAGCTTGAAATCTTTATCTTTACATGTGTAAATATGTATTAATATCTATCTCATACTTTTTGGCAACAGAGGCTGTTTTTCAAGTTCAAAAATTTCAGTTTCTCTTTCTTAAAGTAACTATCAGCAGGAAGAAATTCCAGTAGCATGGATTTGTTTATAACAGATCTCAACTTGCCAAGGAGTGACCCACATGCTATGGTTTCAAGATCATTCTCTCTGGCACATGTAGAATGAGACAAGCAGCATCATTGGGCTACCACTGGCTCAGTTTTAGTCTTGAACTCATCTTTTTAGCCAGTCCATTAGATATTGCCCTGGTCTGCTCACTCTGCTGTTGTGGGTCATGAAGAGGGAGTACTTATGAGTTAACCTAATTGGAGTACCACACTCCTGACAGCATCTTCCCTTGGAGTCATTGGACCATGCAAATCCTCCACCATGTTCAGCAGCCCTCATACATTGATAAAATAAATAGTCATTTGCATGACAATATATGATCAATAATATACCATCAGTGGGTAATCAGCCTCACTGACATTTTACTAGAAAAGTATGGTACCTGTTGCTAACAACTAACTGCACCGAAGCTATGTAGAATAAAATGCTTTGTTCAGAAAGGTATTAAAACAATAGCAGTAGATTCATGAGCAGGTTGACCTGTTTCCTAGCTACCGAACCATTTTGTCTCTCCCATGTTATTGTATGTGGTGTGCATATATGTAAATATGCTCACACATACACACACACACATATATGTGTGTGTGTGTGTGCATGAGCTTACACACACACACACACACACACATATTTACTCATGTATGAATGTCTGTACACACAGAAGGGAATGTTTAGAAGCAAATTTAGACGAGAGTGAGTCAATAAGGGCAGAATTTGTTCATTCGTTTTTACATGTATTTCCATGTTAGCATGGGTTAGATGAATGTTATTAAAGCATTGTTTTAGAATCAGATGCCCTTCCTATCATTAACCCTTACATGCTTTACAAATGAAGGATATTTTATTTTACACATTTTCAAAGGCAAGAAATAAGCAGTTGTTTTTGTTGTTTGTTTTTTTTTTGACAAAAGTGACAACACATTACCTGTAGCTTATACCTTTCAAAGAGCACAAATGTAAACGCGCGCACGCACACACACACACACACACACACACACACACACACAACACACACACATGTACAATGGGCTTCTTTCAGCTTCCCTCCACCAAATTCACTCACAAGGTTTTGGCTGGCCTGAAACTCTAATAGGAACTCGCCCAATGTGCCACATACTGGGACTGAACCGAACATTATGTGGTTAGAAAGTGAACTTTTCTTAATCACACAGCCATACCTACACCTACTTTTGCAGTTGTATCAAAAATTGTAAATGTTAACAAGAAAATGATTGTGAAGCTAGAGGTTTGATTAAATCTCTGTGCATGCCATGTTTGTCCCTTGATGGATTTTCCGTGATATTTAATTACAATTTATTCATTATGACACTTAAACTGAGAATTGGATGCTAGGAGTGGATGTATCTGTTGGAACAAATTAACATTAAACATTTATAGACATCTGATATTTAGTTCATAGAACAGTTGGGTTTTTTTTCTCTCTCTCTCTTTGGTGGGGAATGGCTTAATTAGTGGTTTGTAGGAGAAGGTTTCTCATTATTCCATTTGTAAGTATATAAAGCTACCAACTGAGTAATGTACAGAAGAGTCATCTTTCTCCTTATGGTTTCCTTTTATAATACACTCCTTTCTGTCTTTAGTTTCCTTTCACATTTTATATTATGTGCTTCAGTGATTTTTATTTTTGATATCTGAATGTTGTCTTAATCATTTACTTATGTTCCTTCTTCTCTCTCTTTTCATTTGATTCTCTCTTGTGCATTTTGTTCTTTCCCTCCTCTCCCTCTCATTCAGTTCAGTGATTTCCATTACATTTTATGAAGACTATTTAACAGGAAATATTAATATGTTAATTTGCTTTTTCATCCTTGTCAAGGATTGCTCTTGAACAATAGGTGATTGAGCTAAGGCTTTCTTTCCTAAGTTTATAGCAGATTGTGATTATAACCATTGCAGCTTCAATGAATTGTTCTTGATTTTTGCCATTTTCATAACACCTTGGTTTCTAATGTCCTTGAGAGAAGCCTAATTTTTACACAAGGTCATTCTCTTCCCTGAATAAATCTGAGGCCTTGTGCACACATAATATATAATACAGTTTCAATTGCATGTGTGTATATGTATTGTCATCATCATCATCATCATCTTCCATGCTGGCATGGGTTGGATGGTTTAACAGGAGCTGGCAAGCCAGTAGATTGCATCAAACTGCATTTTCTATTTTGGCATGCTCTTTACAGCTGGATGCCATTCATAACACCAACCACTTTACAGAATAATGTACATATGTATTTATATATATGTATACAAGGGGGAACACAAAAGAAACCAGAATTTTGCAGTATTATTTCCTTCACTTAGTCTTACATGTTTACACTTTTATCACCTTCAAAGTATTCTCCATTTGAAGCAATGCATTGGTCCAGGTGCATTTTCCACTATTCAAAGCAGTGCTGGAACTCATGTGAAGTGATGCCTTTTAATACCTCTGTTATTTTTTTCTTCACCTCTTCCACATCTGCAGATTCCATAGCACCATCTTTCATCACCAGTGATGACCTTTCGGGAAAAGGTCTGGATCAACTTCCAACTGTTCTTTCAGTTCACAATATGCATTCAGTCATGACTGCTTTAGATCTTCCGTAAACAAGCAAGACACAAATTTTACTGCAATGCTTTTCATTCACAATTCCTTGCTCAAAATTCATTGGCAAGTGCTCCAGGACACACCAGTCATATCAACAAGTTCATGAATTATTCAATGGTAGTCCCCCAAGATCAGTTCATGGATTTCCCTGATGTTTTCATTCATTTGGGAGGTCAACAGTCATTCTGAACGATGTTGGTCTTCAAGCGACAAGTAACCATTCCTAAAGCATGTAAACCACTTGTAAGCTTGTGTTTTGCTCATGGCAGTGTCCTTGTAAGGTGTTTGAAGCATGGCAACTGTTTTGGCCACCATTTTCCCCAGCAGAAATCAGAATTTCACAGAAGCACACTGTTCCTTTGTTTCAATCATCGCGAAAATTAATGAACAAAGACAAGCTACATGGCAGTGCAGTCTCACTCAACAATGCCAGTCAGCAGACTGATGCCCGAAGGTTGCATCAAGTGGCTTCTAGCAGTGGAAGCCTGAACTACAATGGGCTTGTCCAACAGAGAACGTTTCCGGTTACTTTTGGCTACCCCCTCATATATGTTTATGCATATATATGTGTGTGTGTGTTTAGTTTCAATTAATTTGCAACAAATTATTTTTAAAATGTATACATATTTGAAGATGTCATTTATGTCATCAAATTGGGGAACTGAAAACAATTACTGTGATACTGATATATCCAAAAAAATATCAAGAAATCAAATCCAGTGAGGGACTTGTTAGCAAGCTGCAACAAATCCCATAAATATATCAGGTTTTATTTACAGTTCAATATTGAATGCTGTTTATATAAAATATGTTCCTCAACTTCAATTAACATAGCTGAAAATTTGCTGTCACTACAAATTAATAGTTATTATTTGGATGGGTATCCTTTACCAAATATTCTAGGAAAAGATTAATAAGAAAAATAAATTTGATAATTATCTGGATCTTCTACAATGATTTTGTTCTGAAATTTTTAATCAGTATACAAAACTTAAACTACCCATTAGTTGGTTTATTTTCACAAGCCAAAAATAATTTTATCAAATAGTTTCCCTTAAGGATATAAATATTATTTACAAGAAAATTTGTTTTAAATTTCAAAACCAAGATAAATTCTGATTAGTTTTTACAATATAAATGACAGTATAGTAAATACTGTTCCAAGAATATAGTAATTATTGCCTTTGTATATTACCTATGGGATGATAATAACAATAAAGAAATATTAACTCTGCTGATGTGTACATATATTTCACTCTCTTTCTTATTGTATATAATTTGATGTTAGTTATTCCCATCATGAGTAGCACATATCAAGTATGATTATAACAAAGTTATCTACTATTACATGTAAATAGTGTCCTTTGAAATTTAAGGCAATATTAATAAATTAGCTATCACTAAAAACAAAGCATTTCACTGAATTGCAGATATATTTCTAAGTAAAGAAGTATTTCCTGGCAAATTTTTCTGACTATCAAAAATTCTCTTCAAGACAAACATTAGTTTTAATGATATCAACATTTTACCTATATTATTAAATTTGGTACTGTTAAACTTCAAAATAACATTTAAGATATTTTTGTTTTAGTATTCAGTCAGTGGTGGGAGAGTAACACCCATGATCCTTCAGTTTTGGAGCCTTTCAAGCTTGATGGAAGGAGAGGTGGATGTTATTTTCAAACTAGAGATTTGGCCTTGAATGGTTGCAAAAGAGGAAGAACCATGTGGTGGTGTTAAAACAGAAAGTAGATTAAGTATAACACCTAAGAACACAAAACACAAAGAACTGAAATAAATACCACAAGGTATCATGTCTTATGCTCTAAGAATTTTTCCAAACCATAACCTTCAACTGGTGCTTTGTTTTATTGATTCTGAAAGAATAAAGGCAAAGCTGACTTCTTTGGGATTTGAACTCAGAAAATCAGAACATATCCCACAAAGTATTTTGTCCTATGCTTTAACAATTCTGCCTATTTGTCATCATGATGAGATCTAACATAAAAGTTTTCCTTTTATACATATTCATAATTTGAGATAGAGTTGGTATCAATTCTTATTTATCGATTTCATCTAGATACTTCAGTATATTACTTGTAATTATTTAATATACTCGCATAGTAATTATTATTTAATATATAATATTTATTTTTAATGTATATTTATTGTAGTAGGCATAGACATAGCTTTGTGATAAGACATTTTACAACCATATGGCTTTGTGTCGAGTTCTATTGCATGGCAGCTTAAGCAAGTGTCTCCTACTATAGTCCCAGATTGACCAAAGCCTCATAAAGAGATTTGGTTAGCAGAAACTAAATTGTGTGTGTTTGTGTATTCATTCATTCATGTTTCCTTGTCTTGACATTATGTGCAAGTTGTAAATCTAATGCCACCATCAAACAAATGGTGGTGTTTGTTTGAAATCTGTATTGAAATCGTGTTCAGCCATTGTGCTGTTTGTGTACAGAGGACAAGGGGAAGTGGAGATCGATGACAGGAAGTGTACCCAACCATGCAATATCTGCCACATCAAATTTCATCTGACTTATGTAAGCATGGAAAAATAGACATTAAAGTGATGATGTTGGTGATGTATAATATAGTTTGAAATTAAATTTCATAAACCTGAAATCAAAAGTTGCTGACAAACATGTCAAGAATTAATGTTCTTTGTGCCAATTAAATTAGGTATATATCAGCATTCTTAGAAAGCTGATGGTGTATTTATATTTTATGGTGATCAAGTTGCACTAATAATAAATAGTTAGTCCCTACATGAACACCTCAGTTAAGGGATGAACCATTGCTTCTCAACCTGCTAGAAATAGTAACCAAATCTTTTCTAACCTATATCCTACAGCCTTTTAAGAAAAATAGGGGTTGCACTGAATAGGTAATCCTACATTACACTGTTTGAAAAAAAGGCCAAGTGGAACAGTTTAGATAAGTTTTCTCAGTCAGGGCTAATCTGGGAGCTAAGCAACAACCACAATTTTTGTTAAGGAAAATGGTGACAGTAATAAAAATTCTGTTACTTAGATAATTTTTATGTTATTGGCTTCAGATACAGCATAATGACCACGATCCATAATATTTTAATGTTCTAGAGATGAAAGATTGACGTCATATGACGAAGAGGTTTTTTTTTTTTTTATGTGATACCAGAGATCAATTAATGTTGTAGAATTTTTTAACCACTTTTGATTACCAACAATGGAGAAGATGAAAAGGGTTCCAAGCAAAAAGAATATTTTATTGAACTATGCAAGAGAGACTTAGTGGAATTGGTTGGTAGTTAATTAAAGAATCCAAAACATAAGGATTGCCTATAAAATATGAAGAACAGTAAATATGTTTGTAGTAGTAAAAGGAACCAAAGGAGTTTTAGAGAAAAAATTGTGTGTGTGTATATATATATATATATGTGTGTGTGTGTGTGTGTGTGTGTTTATGTATCATCATCCTTTTAATGTCTACTTTTCCATGCTAAAATGGATCAGATGGAATTCATTGAAACAGATTTTCTGCAGTGAGATGTCCTTCCTGCCACCAACCCTCATCTGTTTCCAAGTAACACTTTCTCATGGCCAGGTGTTTTTGCAGAATATTGGAAATGAATGACACTGCTTGTATGGCAGAGACATTCATTTACACCTATCAAGTGATGTCAAGATAAGAAGACACACACACAAGCATACATACAGATACATAAATACATATGTATGTACCTATGTACATACATACATACATAAGAGACAGGGATGCAGAAAAAGTAGTAAAATGTGATAAATGGTGTAGACTTCGTAGTGTTAACACCGAAGATATCACCCACATCATAAGCAGTTGGCCAAAAATGTTGTCACGGTATTATCTACTGATGAGACATGATGTTGTAGCTAGGATGCTGTATAAGGAGATCCATAAGAAGGATAAGCCTGAGACCAAAGAAATAAGATCCTACAATATGGTAGAAGCTATAGCCACTCATAATAAAAAGGAGTACTGGTGAAATGTCCCAGTGAAAACCTCAATAAAATATGAACATAATAGACCTGACATAGTAATTTGGGATAGAGAAGAAAAACTGTATACAGTGGTGGAAATCAGTTGCCCAGTAGATGTTAGCATAAAGCTAAAGATCAGTGAAAAAGAAAATACCTATGCTGATCTATTGAGGAATCTACAGCTACTTTATCCAGATTACAAGTTCAGGTTTATACCTGTAATTATTGGGGCACTGGGATATGTAACATACTGCCTAAATACCAATCTTGAGAAATTAGGATTCTCAAAACCAGAAAGGAGAAAGCTGATTCAAAGACTAGAGATCCAAACTATCATTGAAAATGTAAAAATCTGTAAAACTTTCCAGAACTTTATCTTTTAAGTATATATGAGCATGTCTAGATCGTGTGCAGACAGGATGCCGAATGCACCTTTGCCAAATGACTAGAAGCCAAAGCCAAGAAGCCGAACAGACACAATGCTGGACACAATAATAGAAAAATAAACATTCTTACCTACATAGTTTTATGACCAATTCACCAATTTAGCACTTTAAGCATTTTAATTTTCGTATGTCTTTTTGGTACCTTGTCCATTTGGCTTTATGTCTGTTCGGCATTGTGTCTGTTCAGCTTCTTGTCCTTCAGCAAAAGTCCATTTGGCATCCCAACTGTGTACCATCTAGACTTGCAACTATATGCATAAGAATACATACATAAAATGATACACTCAAATCTGCACATATACATACATACATACATACATACATACATACATACATACAAACAAACAAAAATACCCTGTTGATGTTCTTGAAATTCCAATGAAGTAGCCTTGGATCTAGGTTAGAAACTGGCTCTTTCTCTATTGGCAAGAAATCTTGAAATAAAATTGAATAATGACATACAAAATAAATACACACATGCATGCATGGCTTCTTTCAGTCTCTGTTTACCAAATCCACTCACAAGGTTTTGTTTGGCTAGGGCTACAATAGAAGATACTTGTCCAAGGCACCATGATTGTGAATTAAACTTATTGACACTCCAATTTCAAACTTTAAAGTCTTTATTGTAATTGGCCTGACCATGTCCATATGAATTTGTCATCTATTAGAAAATATATCTCATCATCATCATTTAATGTCTATCTTCCATACTGTAAGGGTTTGGAAGGTTTGATAAGATCCAACAAACTGTCAAGCTCTAATGTTGGTTTTGACATGGTTTCTGTGGTTGGATGCTTTTCCTCACCAACTACCTAACAGTGTACTGAGTGCCTTTTTTCAGGCTAATATATATATATATATATTATATATATATATGTGTGTGTGTGTGTGTGTTTATGTATCATCATCCTTTTAATGTCTACTTTTCCATGCTAAAATGGATCAGATGGAATTCATTGAAACAGATTTTCTGCAGTGAGATGTCCTTCCTGCCACCAACCCTCATCTGTTTCCAAGTAACACTTTCTCATGGCCAGGTGTTTTTGCAGAATATTGGAAATGAATGACACTGCTTGTATGGCAGAGACATTCATTTACACCTATCAAGTGATGTCAAGATAAGAAGACACACACACACAAGCATACATACAGATACATAAATACATATGTATGTACCTATGTACATACATACATACATAAGAGACAGGGATGCAGAAAAAGTAGTAAAATGTGATAAATGGTGTAGACTTCGTAGTGTTAACACCGAAGATATCACCCACATCATAAGCAGTTGGCCAAAAATGTTGTCACGGTATTATCTACTGATGAGACATGATGTTGTAGCTAGGATGCTGTATAAGGAGATCCATAAGAAGGATAAGCCTGAGACCAAAGAAATAAGATCCTACAATATGGTAGAAGCTATAGCCACTCATAATAAAAAGGAGTACTGGTGAAATGTCCCAGTGAAAACCTCAATAAAATATGAACATAATAGACCTGACATAGTAATTTGGGATAGAGAAGAAAAACTGTATACAGTGGTGGAAATCAGTTGCCCAGTAGATGTTAGCATAAAGCTAAAGATCAGTGAAAAAGAAAATACCTATGCTGATCTATTGAGGAATCTACAGCTACTTTATCCAGATTACAAGTTCAGGTTTATACCTGTAATTATTGGGGCACTGGGATATGTAACATACTGCCTAAATACCAATCTTGAGAAATTAGGATTCTCAAAACCAGAAAGGAGAAAGCTGATTCAAAGACTAGAGATCCAAACTATCATTGAAAATGTAAAAATCTGTAAAACTTTCCAGAACTTTATCTTTTAAGTATATATGAGCATGTCTAGATCGTGTGCAGACAGGATGCCGAATGCACCTTTGCCAAATGACTAGAAGCCAAAGCCAAGAAGCCGAACAGACACAATGCTGGACACAATAATAGAAAAATAAACATTCTTACCTACATAGTTTTATGACCAATTCACCAATTAGCACTTTAAGCATTTTAATTTTCGTATGTCTTTTTGGTACCTTGTCCATTTGGCTTTATGTCTGTTCGGCATTGTGTCTGTTCAGCTTCTTGTCCTTCAGCAAAAGTCCATTTGGCATCCCAACTGTGTACCATCTAGACTTGCACTATATGCATAAGAATACATACATAAAATGATACACTCAAATCTGCACATATACATACATACATACATACATACATCATACATACATACATACATACATACATACATACATACATACATACATACATACATACATCATACATACATACAACATACATACATACAACATACATACATACATACAACATACATACATACATCATACATACATACATACAAACAAACAAAAAATACCCTGTTGATGTTCTTGAAATTCCAATGAAGTAGCCTTGGATCTAGGTTAGAAACTGGCTCTTTCTCTATTGGCAAGAAATCTTGAAATAAAATTGAATAATGACATACAAAATAAATACACACATGCATGCATGGCTTCTTTCAGTCTCTGTTTACCAAATCCACTCACAAGGTTTTGTTTGGCTAGGGCTACAATAGAAGATACTTGTCCAAGGCACCATGATTGTGAATTAAACTTATTGACACTCCAATTTCAACTTTAAAGTCTTTATTGTAATTGGCCTGACCATGTCCATATGAATTTGTCATCTATTAGAAAATATATCTCATCATCATCATTTAATGTCTATCTTCCATACTGTAAGGGTTTGGAAGGTTTGATAAGATCCAACAAACTGTCAAGCTCTAATGTTGGTTTTGACATGGTTTCTGTGGTTGGATGCTTTTCCTCACCAACTACCTAACAGTGTACTGAGTGCCTTTTTTCAGGCTAATATATATATATATATATATATATATATATATATATATCGGTAGCCACTACACACATTTTTTTTCTCTCCTTGTTTTTTTCTGTGTCCCTTTCTGTAGAAGAGCGTAGGCTCAAAACATAAAAGACTTTTTCAATTCCTGAGCATTATACTAATACATCTGTTTGTTTTGTACACCACCTGTCTTCATCTTATATATATATATATATATATATATATATATATAAAATGAGATAGGGGTTGAAAATTCAACCCACCATGGGATAATATATATCCAATATACTGCTAGATAGGTACCCAACAAAATTAATACATAGATGTTAAAAATTGTCAAACAATCAGTTCATCTATTGCATTATATGGGTAAAGGTAATAATATTACCGTAAATTAATACTACAAAATTAGAGAATGGAGAAATATACTTAAATCAGTAAACCATCAACTATCCGATGATACTCAATCCATACTTTAATACACCATTACATATGAGTAAAGGCAATACACAAAATGAAATGAGATATACAGTAATAGTAAAAAGATAAAGAGATATAAGTAAAAAATTTTCAAATATAATATGCAAATAAATCAAAACTGACAGCTGTTTCGGCAGTGAGGACAGTCATACCTCATTTAACCTATAAGCCATAAAGGCAGGTATAAATGAGGCATTAACAAGGATGCCCCACGGCCTCTTCAGAGAATTAAATTAAATTTGTTATAATAGTGAAAAAATTATACAATCATATACATATAAATATAAAAATATAAAAATGTAAAATATAAAAACTTATACATCATAAAGCTACACTTATATAATATAATACACATTTGTACAAAAAAGGAAGGTAAACAGAACAAAATAAAACAAAATATATAATAGTGTATATATTAATATCAATAAGTACCGATATTATACATATTTGGCTAATAGTTTTTTTTTAAATATATATAAAAAAAAGGCTAACATATATGGAGATGAAAAATAATAATTAAATCCGTGGTACAGTTCATAAGATTCTAAAGCTATAAAAGTTAATAAAAATTACTATTAATAATAATAATAATAATAATAATAATAATAATAATAATAATAATAATTATAATTGTGCCTCAGAGGCACAATTATAATTTTGAAGGACTAAATTGTAGCATAGTTGCTTCCCTTTTTGTTTATCTATGTGCTAGTTGTTGCTTGTAATTATGTATGTGTATAAGTGTATGCATATACATATTACTATGTGTGTATGTGCGATTGATCTGTAGATGGTGTGTGAATATTGGCGTTCCCTGACTAACCAACCGTATAATTTTCTTTTGTGATTTAATTTCAAACCAATAGCCATCGAATTAATCTATATTTTCTTTACCTAGTGGTCAGCATTTCTTAACTCATAGTTATTTCGATCTTATAAGGATGGACTTGGTGCTAACTTAACTGTATCTATTTTTTATTATATTTTTTTATTATTATTATTATTATTATTATTATTATTATTATTATTATATTATTAATAGTAATTTTTATTAACTTTTATAGCTTTAGAATCTTATGAACTGTACCACGGATTTAATTATTATTTTTCATCTCCATATATGTTAGCCTTTTTTTTATATATATTTAAAAAAAAACTATTAGCCAAATATGTATAATATCGGTACTTATTGATATTAATATATACACTATTATATATTTTGTTTATTTTGTTCTGTTTACCTTCCTTTTTGTACAAATGTGTATTATATTATATAAGTATAGCTTTATGATGTATAAGTTTTTATATTTTACATTTTTATATTTTATATTTATATGTATATGATTGTATAATATTTTTCACTATTATAACAAATTTAATTTATTCTCTGAAGAGGCCGTGGGGCATCCTTGTTATGCCTCATTTATACCTGCCTTTATGGCTTATAGGTTAAATGAGGTATGACTGTCCTCACTGCCGAAACAGCTGTCAGTTTTGATTTATTTGCATATTATATTTGAAAATTTTTACTTATATCTCTTTATCTTTTTACTATTACTGTATATCTCATTTCATTTTGTGTATTGCCTTTACTCATATGTAATGGTGTATTAAAGTATGGATTGAGTATCATCGGATAGTTGATGTTTTACTGATTTAAGTATATTTCTCCATTCTCTAATTTGTAATATATATATATATATATAATATATATATATATAATATAGGGAGAGTTCACAAAAAAAAAACAAAAAACAAAGACAGGTGGTGTAGACAACAACAGATGTATTAGTATAACGCTCAGGAATTGAAAAAGTCTTTTATGTTTTGAGCCTACGCTCTTCTACAGAAAGGGGCATATATATATATATATATAAGATATATAAGAAATAATTAAGATTCAGTTGAATTGGGTACTTAAGTTGAAGCACCAAGTCTGTCCAATATCATCTGTACAGCTCTAAATCATTGTAGACTTTAGATATTTTCCCCTAAATTCATTCTGATACAATAATAGCAAAAAGACTCAATGTATTCTAAATCCCTAATAATGATGAAAGATTTGCTAAAAAATTATAATGGAGTATCCTGTATGTTGGAAATCTATATGGTCATATGCTTCCGAGGAGAGCAGTTTATTTCAAATTGATGTAATGTGTGCATTGATCTATTAAATGGAGCCACTTGAAATGGCTGTAATGCACTAATTACCTTGACATTCCTGTTACTTATTTGCTTGTGTGTGTGTATAGTCATGGCTAATGCTGGTGTCCTGTAACTGGCACCCATGTTGATAGCACGTAAAAAGCACCTTTAGGGCATTGGGCCTCATGGAGGCAATGACTGAGACCTTTGGCATTATGCTGTGCTTAAGAAGAAGACCCATCAAGCCAAGTAAAATTGGCGTCCTGGCAGATACTGGTGTCACGCAAATGGCACCCATGCTGGTGGTACATAAAAGCACCCATTACACTCTCAGAGTGGTTGGTGTTAGGAAGGGCATCCAACCATAGAAATCTTGCCAAATCAGACTGAAGTCTGGTGTAGCCTTCCAGCTAGCCAGCCCTAGTCAAACTGTCCAAACCATGCCAGCATGGACAACAGACATTAAATGACAATGAGGATGATGATATATATAAAAGAACAACTTTCATATTTATTCCTAATATGTTCTGGCAGATTTAAGCATGAATATGCTAATTGCTGTTGTGTTTCATCACAGGAAAACAGCTTCTCTTTGACAACAAATATGTATTCACAACACACCCAATTCATTAGTACAAGGGATTCTGGGTCAGCCGGTGTTTTGCCATCATTGTGTCTTGTCAGGCAGAAGCATCTCCAGACCAATGAATCTAATTCATAGCTATCAGTTATACGTATGATCTAGTTGCGTGTACCATGATTTCACTAATTGTTTTAGGTGCCTATGCAGTTGTGAGCAAGCATAGATGTCTTCTTGATTCCCACATCCATTGACCCAGTGGAACATCGAGGATATGACAGCTGGAGGGAGAGGGGGAGCTGCACCAGCACTAGGCCAGTATTTGTTTTCAACTTAGATCAACATGAAATGAAGTGTCTTACTCAATGCTGCCATTTGGGTCTAGGAATTGAATCTACAACCCTATGGTCATGAACCTAACATGTTAACCATAAGGCCACATGCCTTCACACACACACATAAGGCCACATGTCTTCACACATGCACACACACACACATATTGGCCCTGTATGTCAGATTTGGATCAATTTATAACAAATTAATGAATGCCAAATAATCAAGAGATGAGCCTGTTCTAAAGAGCAATCAATATTTTAGTTAGAAAAATTGCCTTGTGGTATTTAGTTTCAGCACTTTATATTTTGTGTTCAGATCCAACTTAGGTCATCTTTATTTTTCACCCTTCTGGGACCAATAAAATAAAGTGCTAGTCACATACTAGCATTGATAAGATCAACTACACCCTTCCCAAAATATTCGACCTTATGCTAATAATTTAGTAATAGTAAACAAAACCAAAGGAAAATATGATATTTGGATCAATTGTTGAGATTTTCCAGCATCACAAAAAAAAGTGATGTGAAGATTAATCAATCTTTTCAGCCCTGTTTTGCTAAAGGAGCTCTGAAAGGTTAATCTGTTTTCCTTTTGATCCTTATATGAAAATAACTTTATTTGTGTAAAGACTTTGCTTTTATAATAGTTCAAATTGTTAATAACAACAATGGCTCTTTCCTTGGCCATATGCCATGGAAAGAAGTAAATGACATAAAATGCTTTTATAAAGAATATAGATTGAATTTGAATGTCTCATTCTTTGGTATGTTTACGTATTATTGATCTCATTATTGGCAAACACTGAATGTCTCACAGGTAAGACGTGGGTGGATTCAGTATTTAAACATAAGCTGGAGGAAAATTAATCATACACACACACACATATATATTACAATCTGTCTTATCTTATCTTGATGAAACCACTACACTATACGGTAAATATATTTTCCCTTTTTACTGTATTTGAAGAATAAATTCAGTTTCATGGTTGTCTTTGGAAATTCCAAAATTATTATTATAAAAGCAGAGAGCAACCTTGTACTTTTTTCTGAAAATCTAAAATTACTAATACCAAATATTAAGGCAGCGAGTTAGCAGAATTGTTAGTATGCTGAGCAAAATGCTTAGCCACCAAGGTCAACTTTGCCTGTCATCCTTTTGAGGTTGATAAAATAAGTACCAGTTGAGGACTTGGGGTGATGTAATCAACTCACCCCATCCCTTGAATTTGCTGGCCTTGTGCCAAAATTTGAAACCAATAATATCAAATATTAATAGTCTTTATTCTTAATTGTCTAAATTCTTAATAGTCTAAATTTTTGAAAGATTATTTTCACTCTTCACATGTTTTGGATGTTAAACTAGATTAGGTTGTTGTTGTTGTTGTTGAGGCCCAAGTCAGTCTTGATTGCTTAGGTATCTAATCAAGGCATTTCAACTATGGTCATCCTGTGTTTTACCTATATACAAGGAATCCAAGAGGATACTATCCAATGTGTCATTTTCTCAGAAGTGGAAATATGATTTGAGAGAT
This sequence comes from Octopus sinensis, assembly GCF_006345805.1. NCBI lineage: Eukaryota > Metazoa > Mollusca > Cephalopoda > Octopoda > Octopodidae > Octopus > Octopus sinensis. The sequence continues at coordinate 87,184,348 of NC_043004.1, forward strand.
ATTAAGCTACTATTTCTAGCAGGATGAATAACCACAAAGAGGCTCCAAAACAAGTCTTTCCTCCTTAGGCTTAAAAATACAGTAATCTATAAGTACTAAACCAATATTACTTTTCTACAGCATCCATAATCCATCTAAAATTATTTGTGAATCCTTCCTTTTATCCTATATTGCATAGATCTTTCCATGAAATTTTGCAAGTCGTAAGTTTTTATTCAATTTCTGTATGATCTGCAGAAATATGTCTTAAATCTGAAAAGTCCAAGTCTTGATAATTGAATAACACTTGGTTAGCTATGTAGTCTATATCAGCTGCCTCACTTTCATCAATTTCTGCTATTGTAAATATGCAGGTCAATCCTTCCCCTATCCTTCCTAAACTGTTTGAGTCATTCATATGCATTGTGTGGTTTCATGTGAAGTAGTGAAATACCAGGATATTGTAAAGATAATACTTCAATATAGTTGTGTTTTATGATGAAGAATTCTTGCATTGTAGAGAATTTCATTTACCCATCCACCAAGTCTTTGATCTAAAGAAACAAGTAATTGTAGTAATAAAAGGTTTTCTCAATTGTACTCGTATTAAGACTGCCCTGAGGTATAGCTAGAATGCTGACAGTTCATATAAACTAACAGACATTTATCAACTTAGCAAACTTTCTTAGCTATATTTTGGCATTGAACCTAGATCTGATGAATAACATGTATGGCTGCTTTCATAGAAAAACTGGTGTTAGAGAAATTGATTGTGTATTTGAGGTTTTATTTCTTTTATTGTGTAAAGTATGTATGTAGACAAGGCCAACCAAAACCTTGTGAGTATATTTAGCAGATGGAAACTGAAAGAAACTCTAGTGTGTGTGTGAATGTGTATGTATGTATGTATGTAATATATATATATATAATCATCATCACTATTTAGTGTGCCTTTTTCCATGTTGACATGGTTTACATAAAATGTATATGTATACATATGTGTGTATATATATATATATATATGTATATGTATGTGTGTATATATATGTATGTTATTTATATATGTAAAGGGTAAAGACCCCCTTCGGTCATGAATGACCATGGGATTTCACCTAGAAAGTTACCCTCCTAGACACAAGTCCGGGCAAGGTTGTTTATGGAAGACCAGCAGTCGCCCATGCATACCGTACTCCCCTCTCCACGCCACCAGTGTTATCCAAGGGAAAGACAAAGGTCGATACAGCTTGGAACCAGTGACGTCGCAACTCATTTCTACAGCTGAGTGAACTGGAGCAACGTGAAATAAAGTGTTTTGCTCAAGACCACAACACGCAGCCGGTCCGGGATTGAGCTCACAACCTGACGATCGTAAGCTCGACGCTCTAACACTGAGCCATGCGCCTTCACATTTATATATGTATGTTATGTATTATATATATATATATATATAATATCTATATATATATATATATATATATATGTATGTTATGTATAATATATATAATGTATGTATGTTATTTTATATGTATGTTATGTATATATATAGATATGTATGTATGTTATTTATATATGTATGTTATGTATATATATATATATATATATGTATGTTATGTATGTATGTATATATATATATATGTATGTTATGTATGTATGTATATATATATATATATATATATATATATATGTATGTTATGTATGTATGTATATATATATATATATATATATGTATGTTATGTATGTTTGTATATATATATATATATATATGTATGTTATGTATGTATGTATATATATATATAATATATATATATATGTATGTATGTATGTATGTATATATAATATATATATGTATGTTATGTATGTATGTATATATATATATATATAATATATATATGTATGTTATGTATATATATATGTATGTTATGTATATATATAGTGTTTTGCTCAAGAACACAACACGCAGCCCGGTCCGGGAGTTGAGCTCAAAACCTGACGATCGTAAGCTCGACGCTCTAACCACTGAGCCATGCGCTTTCACATTTATATATGTATGTTATGTATATATATATATATATATTATATGTATGTTATTTTATATTATGTTATGTATATATATATATATATATATATGTATGTATGTATGTATGTATATATATATATATATATATAATATATATATATATATATGTGTATGTTATGTATGTCAACAAGCCACCTGGTCACCTACCGATCAGGCCGGCATACAGCCAAATCGACTACATCCTTGCCAGAAAAAGGGAAAGATGGCTGCTTATAAATGCCAAAACCTTCCCAGCGAAGAATGCACCCCACAACATAGGCTGGTAGTTAGTGACTTTAGGATCAGGACTAAGAGGGCGACTAGAAGACGACCAACATGGAGAAGAAGGGCCTGGAAGCTTAAAGCCCCTGCGAATGGACAGAGATTTAGAGATATGTTACTTGAAGCCTTTGACGAAGTGGAAGGGGGTATAGCTACACATGGGGTAGAAGACAACTGGACGTTTCTGAGGGACAACCTGCTGAAAGCCGCTGACCAGATCTGTGGCTGGTGCAAAGTCCCCTTAAGACCAAAATACCTTGATGGTGGAACAATATTGTTGACAGGGCTATTAGACAAAAGAAACAGGCTTGGAAGGCCTGGAAGAACGGTGGTAGCAGGGAAGGGTATCAGACTGCCAGAGGGAAGCTAGGAGACAGGTCTATCTAGCCAGAGGGAAGCAGATAAGAGAAATTTGCCAATGTCCTGCGCCGTGAGGATGAAGACTTGAGGTATTTCGTGTTGCAAGACAGTGTGTGAGAGAGAATCGTGATGTGGTAGGAGAGAAATGTGTTCGCATGGAGGATGGTTCACTTGCGCTAAATGAGGATGCAAAGAGAGAAGCTTGGAGACGCCACTATGAAAGGTTACTGAATGAGGAAAATGAATGGGATAAAGAGAGTCTGCCGAATGTTGACCCTACAGAGGGACCAGCTATCCGAGTTGATAGTTCCGTAGTAGCTAAGGCAATTAGAAGCATGAAGACAGGGAAAGCCCCAGCCCATCAGGAATTACTGCAGAGATGCTCAAAATATCTGGCATGTCGGCTATAACCTAGTCACCCGTATAGTCAACCAGGTGATACACGAAGGAGTCATACCCATGACTGGTGCAGCAGCATACTAGTCAACTGCTACAAAGGTAAAGGTGATGCCCTAGATACAAATAATTACAGAGGTATCAAGCTGTTGGATCAAGTAATGAAGGTTACGGAGAGGGTCATAGCCCAACTAATTAGAGAGAGAGTTAGTTTAGATGAGATGCAGTTTGGGTTCGTGCCAGGGAAAAGTACCACTGATGCTATATTCCTGGTAAGGCAGCTGCAGGAGAAATACCTAGCCAAAGATAAGCCCCTGTACCTGGCTTTCGTTGACATGGAGAAAGCTTTTGATAGGGTCCCCCGATCCCTATCTGGTGGTCAATGAGGAAACTAGGGATAGATAATGGCTGGTGAGGACTGTGCAAGCCATGTACAGAGATGCCGTAAGTAAGGTTAGGGTTGGCAACATGTACACAGAATTCAAAGTAGAGGTTGGGGTCCCACCAGGTTCAGTACTCAGCCCCCCCCTATTTATCATAGTACTCCAGGCAATTACGGAGGAATTCAAGACAGGCTGTCCCTGGGAGCTCCTCTACGCTGACGACCTTGCTCTTATTGCTGAGTCACTATCAGAACTGGAGGAGAAGTTCCAGGTGTGGAAGGAGGGTTTAGAATCAAGGGGCCTTAGAGTCACCTAGCTAAAACCAAAGTACTAATAAGTAGAAAGGTAGACAATCCACAAATATCTTCAGGAAGATGGCCCTGCTCGATCTGTAGAAAAGGTGTAGGTAGAAACTCTATAAGATGTACCCAGTCTAAGCTATGGCACATAAGAGGTGCAGCAATGTCAAAGGTAGGCTAACTGGAAGATAGTTTTTGTATGTGCAGATGCTCGGGAGCATTAACCTCCGAAAATCTGCAGAAAACAACTTCCGTCACTTTCCAGGGGAAACTAGAAGTAGTTGATAGCTTCCGTTATCTAGGTGACCAAGTCAGTAGTGGGGGTGGGTGCGCTGAAAGTGTAACTGCTAGAATAAGAATAGCCTGGGCAAAGTTTAGGGAGCTCTTACCTCTGCTGGTGACTAAAGGCCTCTCGCTCAGAGTAAAAGGCAGACTGTATGATGCGTGTGTACGAACAGCCATGCTACATGGCAGCGAACATGGGCCGTGACTGCTGAGGACATGCGTAAGCTCGTGAGGAATGAAGCCAGTATGCTCCGATGGATGTGTAATGTCAGTGTACATACTCGACAGAGCGTTAGCACCTTGAGAGAAATGTTGTACCTAAGAAGCATCAGTTGTGGTGTGCAGAGAGACGATTGCGCTGGTATGGTCATGTGGCGAGAATGGATGAAGATAGGTGTGTGAGAAAGTGCCAATCTCTAGCAGTTGAGGGAACCCGTGGAAGAGGTAGACCCAGGAAAACCTGGACGAGGTGGTGAAGCACGACCTTCGAACTTTAGCCTCACTGAGGAAATGACCAGAGACCGAGACCTTTGGAAATATTCTGTACGTGAGAAGACCAGGCAGGACAAGTGAGCCCAGCCCACTTATGAATGCTTTCCTCCCTTGGACACAAAGACCGGTTGAGGCAAGCGAAGTCGATATAGAACCTCATCCACGACAGACACCCATGCCACCCCCCATGCTTGCGAAGACATGTTAGGGCAAGCGAAATCGAAATCGAAACCGAATTGAACCAGCCAGGATCCCTGGCCTGGTGGTACGTAAAAAGCACTATCCGACTCGTGGCCGTGGCACGTAAAATACTCCAATGCGACCGTACGACAGGCACCCATGCCAACCCCCTTTGCTTGTGAAGACATGTTGGGGCAAGCGAAATCGAAATCGAAACCGAATTGAACCAGCCAGGATCCCTGGTCTGGTGGTACGTAAAAAGCACTATCCGACTCGTGGCCGTGGCACGAAAATACTCCAATGCGACCGTACGACAGGCACCCATGCCAACCCCCTTTGCTTGTGAAGACATGTTGGGGCAAGCGAATCGAAATCGAATTGAACCAGCCAGGATCCTGGTCTGGTGGTACGTAAAAAGCACTATCCGACTCGTGGCCGATGAAGCACCGCCTCGACTGGCTTCCGTGCCGGTGGCACATAAATACACCAATCTGACCGTGGCCGTTGCCAGCCCCGCCTGGCACCTGTGCAGGTGGCACGTAAAAAGCACCCACTACAACTCACGGAGTGGTTGGCGTTAGGAAGGGCATCCAGCTGTAGAAACATTGCCAGATTAGACTGGAGCCTGGTGCAGCCTTCTGGCTTCCCAGAACCCCGGTCGAACCGTCCAACCCATGCTAGCATGGAGAACGGACGTTAAACGACGATGATGATGATATATATGTATGTTATGTATATATATATATGTATGTTATGTATATATATATGTGTTATATATGTAATTATATGTATGTTATGTATATATATATGTGTTATATATGTAATTATATGAATGTGTGTGTATATATATATATGTGTTATATATGTATATATATGAATGTGTGTATATATGTATGTATATATGCATGTGTGTATATATGTATATGTATATATATATATATATGTGTGTGTGTGTGTATGTATATATGCATGTGTGTATATATGTATATGTATATATATATATATGTGTGTGTGTGTGTGTGTATGTATATATGTGTGTGTATATGTATGTATATATATATATACATGTGTGTGTGTGTGTGTGTGTATGTAAGTGTATAATTGTTAAAGAGGACAACAAACATTAAGGCAAGGCAAATATCTCAAGTCATATACATTATTATTATTGGAAAAACTTCAAAGTCTTACAGCTGTTTCTGAGATATCCCAGAGTATAGGATATTCTGTCATCAGAGACAAATGGAAATCTGCAATGGCTCCATAACTACCATCTCAGCTACAGCCTTGGAGCCCTAATAATCTGTTACAGCACTTAGCTAACATACCTAATCATTTAGATCACTTGTGAACTAAACCCCCATACTTTATAAGTATGTGTATATATCATCATCATCGTTTAATGTCCGCTTTCCATGCTGGCATGGGTTGGACAGTTTGACTAAGGACTGCACCAGGCTCCAATCTGATCTGGCAGAGTTTCTATAACTGGATGCCTTTCCTAACGCCAACCAACTCCAAGAGTGTAGTGGGTGCTTTTACGTGCCAGTAAGGTGACACTGGTAACGATTACACTCAAATGGTGCTTTTTAAGTGCCACTGGCACAGGAGCCAGTCAGCAGCCCTGGCAATGATCACGCTCTAGATGGTGTTTTTAACATTCCACTGGCACAGGTGCCTGTTAGGCGGTGCTGTCATCAACCATATTAGCGATTTTGATTGTGATTTTACTTGCCTCAACAGGTCTTCACAAGCAACGCATAAGTAAGCTGGTTACACTGCTGGCATAGGCCATGAGTTATGGTCTCACTTGGCTTGCCAGGTCTTCTCAAGCACAGCATATTTCCAATGGTCTCGGTCACTAGTCATTGCATTGGTGAAGCCCAATGTTCGAAGGTCGTGCTTCACCACCTCATCCCAGGTCTTCCTGAGTATACCTCTTCCACAGATTCTATCAACTGCTAGGGTGTGACACTTTTTCACACAGCTATCCTCATCCATTTGCACCATATGTCCATACCAGCACAGTCATCTCTCTTGCACACCACATCTGATGTTTCTTACGTCCAACTTTTCTTTCAAGGCACTTACACTCTATCTTGTATGCACACTGACATTACACATCCAGCGGAGCATACTGGCTTCATTCCTCGCAAGCTTACACATGTCCTCAGTAATCACGGCCCATGTTTCGCTGCCATGTAGCATGACTGTTCGTACACATGCATCATACAGTCTACCCTTTACTCTGAGCAAGAGGCCCTTTGTCACCAGCAGAGGTAGGAGCTCTCTGAACTTTGCCCAGGCTATTCTTATTCTAGCAGCTACACTTTCAGAGCATCCACCCCCGCTACTGACTTGGTCACCTAGGTAACAGAAGTTGTCAACTACTTCTAGTTTTTCTCCCTGGAATGTGACAGAAATTGTTCTCTGCACATTTCCAGTGTTTATTGCTCCTGAGCATCTGCCACATACAAAAACTATCTTCCCAGTTAGCCTTTCTTTGATATTGCTGCACCTCTTATGTGTCCATAGCTTACACTGGGTACGTCTTATAGAGTTTCTACCTATGCCTTTTCTACAGATCGAGCAGGGCCATCTACCTGAAGGGATTTGTGGTTTGTCTGCCTTCCTACTTATTAAGGCACTGGTTTTAGCTAGGTTGACTCTAAGGCCCTTCGATTCTGTGTGTGTGTGTGTGTGTGTGTGTGTATTTAATTTTGGTTGAATCAGTCTCTGTGAGTGCACAGGGATACAGGCAAGTTGCCCTCACAACCATAGCTCAGCGTAGCAAGAGACTGACTGAACCAAAATGAAATATATTATTACATCCTACATTATTGTTTCATGTACTCTAACTGAAAGGTTTTTAAGGCCTTTCAATTTTATCACTAACTTGCAACCCTAAATTCAGAGACAGTTCTAATATTTCAACAGAGCTTATAAATTGAAAAGAGGAGTAAAGTTGGGAAATTTACTGAAGACATCAGTTTCAGTAAACAAATGTATAGCATAACAGTTTTATCGGCAACATGTAGAATAATTGAACTGTGGTAGTCATTGTTCCATTAAAATTATACAATGTCATATTCATTTTTATTTCATGATTATTAGTAATTATAACAGACATCTACATTTATAACCTGGTCACTCACACTAACTACTTCAATGCATCTCTTCTACTGTTTCTGATGAGTGGCCATTTTCTTTTCAGTCTCCACTCCAATGCTTGGATTTCGTGTGAATATACAGATTCTGGCTATTGCCAGCGTCTTATATCCTTCTAGATTTAATGTCTTACTTCCTGCCAAATTCAATAAAATTGCAATAAAAAATGGGCTATTAAAGCAAATGAAACAAAATCAATTTTAAAACTTTAAATTTTCCCCCTTAATAAAATAGATGCAGCAGCAGTAGCAGTAGTAACTTTTCATGTGTTATTGCAACATGATTTTATTTTCTTACTTTATCAGAAGCTATAAAACGTAATAGGAAAGGTATTGATTGTGAGCTTGTCTCTGTCCACATTTAATGACTACTATTAACATAAACCTACGTTATTTAACTTATTATTGCAAAATTCAGGAGTTGTTAGCATAATTTTTGTAGACGTCCACACATTAATTATAATAATAATTTATTCATAATGATAATGTATTTTGATGTCCAGCTGTTTGAATTATATATGCCTTGTAAGTCCAAAAGAATGTTGTAGTTAACTAAAGATAGTTTGCTATATAATTCCAGTCAGTCATTTACTAGGTAAACAGTTTAAGAAATTGAAGGTGTGTAAAGGCACAGATGTGGCTGTGTGGTAAAAAGTTTACTTTCCAACCACATGGTTTCAGGTTCAGTCCCACTGTGTGGAACTTTGGCCAAATGTCTTCTATTACAGCCCCTAACCAATTAAAACCTTGTTAGTGGATTTGGTAGATGGAAACCAAAAGAAACCCATTTTGTGTGTGTGTGTTAGGGTCTCCTTGCCTTGATAGTTTTAAGCAGCTGTTACTATCATACAAGCAGTGATTTTCATGAACACATGCCTGGTAATGGGGAAATATCTTACTTGGAAACAAGTGAGAGTTGATGACAGGAAGAGCATCCAGCCAAAGAAAATTCTGTCTCAACAAATTCTGTGTGGCTCATACAAGCACAGATAAGTAAACATTAAAATGATGATGATGATGATAATCATGATATCAAAGGGCATAGAATTAGAGGTTGGTGCAGTTATGATTTAAGTAATTAAAATATACAAATTGACTGAGTGGATGACAACAAATATACAGGAAAAGGAGAAAATAACAAAACATAACAAATAACTGAGGACCGGGAGCATCATTGCTGGTTTCAGATTTAATGCTTAAGTACATTTGAGTTCATAATTCTTCATCATATGAATGGATTTGTTTTCTCATCAACAAAATAAGGAGTTGGAAGCACCAGAATACATGGATATAAAATATGTATTTTGACCTGTTTAGCTCTCCTCTATGGTCCAGGGTAGAGTTTTGCCTTCTAATGAAGTGTGCCTCCACAATCCAAAAGTTAAGTTCACAGCACCTGTGATGTCTTGCTAAGGTTTGTGTTTTTATATTTGTCTGGTATATTCATCTGTGCTGAAAAGCTGCACTGAGTGATTTTGCCTTATTGTTTATTTTGTCAATGCGGAGACAGATACGTTGGATCAATAAAGTGACAGTTATGTCAGAATAGTGGAACAGTTTATCAAAGCAACTTCACTCAACACAGTATTCCAGCACAGATATGAAAATATAGACCTTAGCAAAACATACTGAACACTATAAATTTCTGTATTGTGGAAGCACGCTTGGTTTGGAGACAAGACCTGACCCTGAGCTACAGAGAAGAGTTGGACATGTGGAAATACTTCTTCAATATCTCTGAGCTGTACAGATATATATTTTTGCACTTTCAACTCTCAATTTATCAATGAGAGGATGAAATCAAATCAGTTCATCAGATGAACTTGAAAGCACTAATGGCTGAAGTATTGAGACTTAAACAAGCAACAATGTTTCTAATTGACAATTATTTTATATTTTGTTACTTTGCTATATTTGTTATCACATGTTCATCCACTTAGCTGCTCACACATCCATTTACTTGTCAGTCTATCCATCACTTAAATCACACATCACTGCACTAACCCACTACTACCCAAAGTATAAACATGTTGTGTGAGATGCACTAATGCATTATATGCATTATACCAATCCATTTAATCTTGATGAATTAGTAGAAAGGTTTTGTGATAAACTACAGCTTGACATGTACATGTTACTTTTTACATGAGTAAAAATCTTATCCTGATTACAATAGAAATGACTCTTTGTAATTGTTTCTGACCTTATAATTTAGTCTCAGGAACTGCTCCAAGTTTTACCTAAAAGCAATTAGTTCTTGTTTTTGTTTAGCCCTAGGTATCCCTGAACAAGCTTGCTTATGGTCAAAGGTGTTTGAGACATCACTATCCTGTCTTTTATTGAGATATTATTATATCTAATACTACATTAGGCAATGTGTCCTTCCTCTCTTTAAAATAATAGTAGGATATGATTTAAGGAAAATTGATAGCTGTTTCTAGCAAGTCATTTTATCCACTAAAAATGGCAGTCAAGATCCTCATTTGTTCATATTCCAATTAATAATAGGGGAAATATATAGAACACTATGGTCCCAGAATATAAAATGCATAGATACCAGCTGTTAAGAAACAGCCAACTGTGATAGACATCTAATAGTTAGAAATTTAATTTTTCATGGACTCTGAGTACTGTTTCCTAAACTTCAGATAATGTACCCTTAGTACCTTATGCATACTGTATTCTTGAACTATTCTTAGACTGATAAACTACACAGAGATGTCCAGTCACAAATATTTCATTATCATGTTCCTTATTTTCATCTTCAGCTTCTTTTTAATCTTCATGTGTGTTATTTTATGCTAGTGTTGTTAGCATAAAACAAGTACTCAATACACACTGTAAAATGGCATTAGGAAGGGCATCCAGCCACAGAAACCAATTCAAAAATGACATTGGAGTTTGACAAAGCCCCTGTACTTTTTCCAGGTTTTGTCAAACCATTGTCTTAGGTATTCCTCGTGTGTGAAAGTAAAAAGTAAAAGAGTCAAGAGGAAGAGTAAGTACGGTTAGGCAGCTTTTTAATTGCTACAAATGTTTCGATGCATACAGATCCTCGTATATACAGGATTTTATAGATCTTGTACAGGTAAATCGTTAAATAATTTAATTTAAACTTAACTTTAAATCCTGTATATATGAGGATCTGTATGTATCGAAACATTTTTAATGATTAAAAAGCTGCCTAACCATACTTACTCTTCCTTTTGACTATTTTACTTTATATATATAATCATCATCATCTTCATTTAATCTCTATCTTCCATTCTATCATGGTTGGACAGTTCAATAGGATCGAACAAGCTTGAGGATTGCATTGAGATCCAGTGTGTGTTTTGGCAAAGTTTCTACAGTTAAATACCCTTTCCAACACTAACCACTTTACAAAATCTACTGAGTGCTTTTCTTGTGACACGAGCACTAGTGAAATACAGGAACAGGTATCTTGCTGTAGAAGAGACATGTGGCTACCCTGTATTATATGAGTATTATATAAGTAAGGAGAGTAGCTGAAAAGAAGACAATGGTGGTGATAACAAGATATCAGTATATAGTCTCGTGATTTTTTTCGCCACCAGCGGTCTAGTGAGAGAGAGAAAATAGTCAGAGACTATATATATAAATTCAACAACAATTGAGGAACGGTTTGAGTCCTGGCTGCTCTTTCTAGTGGGTCGAATGGCCTATTTGAGGCCGTTCCTCAATTGTTGTTGAATATATATCTAATATATATATATATATATGTCAAAATAGTTGTGTATTAAAATTAGTATGCTTTATTTTGAAATTATAAAAAGAAAACTAGACCATAAATAAAAGTAGATAAGTCAATTATTTGATATACAATAAATTTGACTTTGCAGATGTAACAAAAATGTTTTCTCATAAAGAATGAAACCAAATCCTGTGAGGTACTTCAGGCATGTCATGGACAGTCTCCAAGAACGATTTGAAACTTTTACTTTAATGTCTCAAAGTTGTAGCATTATGACTTGTAGGCTTCTTAAAGAGATGATTATTTCTGCTGTATTAGAGCACATTAAAGTGGCTTGTTTGTATGAAAAACCTGTTTGTATGAAAAGAAAGTAGCTTCTTTTAACCAATAGATAATAGTTTCTATTATATGAGGGTATCATAGAATAATATGCAGTGTTTTATAAATGAGTGCAAATGGTTTAAATTATCCATCTATGAATTGTGATTTTTGTTTCTCATAGTTAATGTTTCACTGTGTCTTTGACAATGCATCAAATCTTCCTTCACCTCCCCACTACACTTATATGGCAATAGAATAGACAAAAGAAAATTTGTAAATGATTCAGTGGTAGAGTGTTAAACTAATGAAGAAACGATGAGGTTGTTTACAATAATAATGTGTACACCTGAACACAAACATTTCACAAACACCTGTTTAATCAAAGAAAAGTATAAAAGGTATATAAAAATAAAAGCTTTATGGAAAAATTTAAATGGTTGTATGTCACTTTGGTATATTTTGTCTGAATTTTCCGTATTTATTATATTTAAAAAACTAAAGGGAGACCTTTTAAGTTGCTCAATTGTTGCGGTTTTTGAGGAAACCCTATCTCTCCAACTGTGAAACCAGCATTAACTAATTATTTCTATTCATTTGGAGAAATTAAAGATTCTCTTGCTTTCATTTTTATGGTGAGAAGGGGTTCCTTTTCTTGATTTGAAAGAAATCTTTGGGGGTTACTGTTGCAATTTTTGGAAAGCCTTTTCCTCGCTTGTTTCTTGAGATAACAGAATCAATGAAGTTAAGGCTTAACCTTTGAGTAAAGGTTTGATTGTATATCATTTACACCAGGATCACTATATTCCTTCCTTTCTTTTCTTTTTCGTTTTATTGCACTGAAACTCTGCACCCTGACTGCAATGGTTATGTACCTTGATTTGGGTCATAAATTTATTTAATGGCAAATATTGATTCCATATCAAAGTTTACTAATCAATATATATTTCTATTCGATATGTGTATAATGGTGAAATAGAGTGGGAGTATCTTTACTGACTGCTGAGCAAGAACACTGGCTTTATCTTACATTTCAACACTTGCTTCTTTCCTTTATTCCTTCCTTCTCTCTCCAGCTCTCTTATTCCAATCCTTTATCTGTCTGTCTTTCAGTCTCTCCATCTCTCTGTCTTTCTCTCTCACTTTCTCGCTTCATCTTTTATTCTCTTTTTCTTTCCCTGCTCATCTTTAAATCTTATCTATCTTCCATTTCTCTCATTTCTTTTTCCTTTCCTCATCAAATTGTCTCTTTTTCTCTCTCATCTCTTCTGTTCATCTTGTTATTCATCTCTTCTCTCTTCTCTCTCTCTTTTCTCTTCTCTTCTCTATTCTCTCTCTCCTCCCTCTCACTCATTTTCGATTTAGGTTTCCATCCCCACCTCTCTCTATTCACTTTTTATCCATTCTTGCACACTTTCTCTCCACCCACTCATATTCTCTCAGTTGACACTCTCCTTTCTCTCCACAATATTATTCTCTCCTTACTCTCTCTTTTCACTCTTCATTTTCCCCCCATTTCACTTTCCTCTTTCTGTCTTCTCATTCTTTCTCTTTCTCTCCCTCCTGTCTCTCTTCTCTCTCTCTCTCTCTCTCTCTCTCTAAAAAAAAATTAGTTTATGATATTAGCACAGCTGTTAGTACTGCTCATTATCCCATAATCCAAGTCATTGCTATAGCAGTAGCAGCATTAGTAGCAGCAGCAGTAGTTCCAACTACAACAATAGTAGCAGATAACTTAAGAAGCAATAGCAGTAGTGGTAGCAGTACCAGTAGTAGCAAGTCATTGACAGCAGCTATGTGCCACCTCACTCTCTCTAACTTATGTTCTGCTGCTGTATGTGGGATTTAAATATTTAGCTGCTAACACATAGAGACGCATATACAAATTGCTGTGTATAATATAATTACACACACATACGCACACTCACTCATACACATACGCAGTTTACCTTTTCTCTCTTTCTCCCTACCTTTTCTCTCCCACCCTCACTCTCCCATTTAATTTTTTTTTTGTTGTGGTGTTTGTGATTATATCCAACGTTGAATCTGAAGGATTTTCATTCCCTCCTACGGTAAGACTTGGAAATTTTTTCCCAATTCTGCGTTATTATAGTTAAACAATTCTGGAATTATTTGTTGATTAGAAATGATGGTGAAACAAAGATGAAGGGGATGGAATATAATAGGCTGTTGACTATTTACTCATATATTTCTTTTAAAGTAAATTAGCTAATTAACCAGTAAACACAGCTAGCAGATACCATTGATTATATGTAAACTGTATGCCTTGATATTATTTAGGCTAGTGAAGATACGTGCATTGATTATTATAATTATTATTGTTAATATTCTATAAACCCTTTTTTCTTCTTTTTTTTAAAACCTTGAACCTAATATATCTGGTTTTTGTTTTATGCTCATTATTGATATTATATCAATTACTGTAAAAAAAAAAACCAGATAAGGAAGGTTCATGTAGGGAATCATATTCTAATTTCTTTAAACACACCACACACACACACACACATCAAAATGAGGCATTTTAACCGAAAATACTCCTATCATTTGTACAGGAATTCTTGGTTGTTGCCCCACTTGTTAAATGACACCTGACAAAAATCAGTCTCCCAGAACTAAATCATATATTGCTCTCATACTCAATATTAGATAAACAAACAAGTAAATGGTATTATCATATACATTTTCTTTTTGTTTTTGTTCTTTTGATAAAACGTAGAAAAAGATCATATTTTAAGCCCAAATACATTTCTGTTCATTCATCTATTATCTCACAAAATTGTGAACTGTCATTCTGGCTAATACTTCACCTCTCTCCTTTTCTTTAATTGCTGTTAGTTCTGTCAATTTTATCTTGGTGCCTCAATTCTTAGATTCTTTCTATGTTTGTTTCTTTGTGAAGTATCATTTAATAAAAAAAAAATGTTTGAATTCTATGTCTATGTACCCATTATGTGTGTGTGTACATATACATACCCATACATACATGTGTGTATATGCATGTGAGTGTGGGCTTGCTTGGATTTCTTTATTGATTTTAAAGCTCAGAAATATCAATGTACTTATTTCATGTCTAAAAAAAAGAGAAAAAGAGAGTAATTGAGTCAATGAGCTTACAGTGAAAGCACATTCAGACATAGTTTTCATTTAAGGTTTCATTTAAACCATCATCCATTTAGAATCTGCTAATGAGGTGTTGAATGCCAAAAAGACCACTTGCTTATTGTTAGCCTATGGTTATCTTAGAGAGATTATGGTTTCTTATAAATGACACATAAAACAGTAGTTGTGTGTTATTATATTTGTCCTTTGTCCTTCAGGATCAGGAATTCAACACACCATCTCTGAATTCCATTGCTTTTGATATATAATTTATGAGTATTGTTTTCATTACAATGTTTAAAAAATTTTAGAGCAGAAGTTAAGATGTTAAAAGGAGAAAATTTATGATAAAGTTAACATTGTAGAATTATTGTCTTAAAATGATCATCTTAAAATTACAAAAAAATATGCAATTATATATATATATATATATATATATATAGATATAGATATAGATGTATATAGATAAGACATCAGTTAAAAAGATAGGTAATTCTGGTAGGGAAATCTAGTAAACAAGAATAAATCTGTACTGTAGCACAAAATTATTTTAATGAAGAGCAAATTTATTGACTTCTAGTTTCTGTTTTACTGTAATAAAAAGTTACCTTTAAAATAAATAGCTTACTCTAGATAAGGGGAAATGAATCTAGCTTATATGATGAAAATAAATGAATATAGAAGCTCAAGAGATATAATTTCATCAAGTTTACCATTTATTTATTGTATTTTTCATATCAATTATATATGAGTTTATTATTTGTTTTGTTTGTGTAAACAAATTATTCTTACATTGAGATATAAGAACTTTATATTCTTCATGCCTCATACAAAATTTCTTCATTTACAGACAATCATCAGCAATCATTATGACTAAAACAATCATTTACTATACATTTTATAATCTCTGACTTTAATATGCACATACACACGAACGAACTCTCTCTTTCATTCTCTCTCTCTCTCTCTCTCTCTCTCTCTCTCTCTCTCTCTCTCTCTCTCTCTCTCTCTCTCTCTCTCTCTCTCTCTCTCTCTCTCCCTCTCTTCTATAGACTAATAAAATATGATTTCCTATGGAACAAAATATTCTGATTTCTTTGAATTAACTCTTTTGAAGGCCTTAGAAAACTATTGAAGCTCTGGAAAGAGTCTCTATTCTATTGTAAGCAGTTAAATTATATGACATTCAATAACCGGAAATAAACGAGTTGAATATGATCCATTGGCTAGGCTCTGTGAACTTAGAAGACAGACTGATTGAAAAAAATTATGATTGGATACAAAATACATTGATGTGTGAGTAGGAGGGTAGGTTATGAGATATATTGATGCGTGCATGCACACCTACGCCAGAGAATAAATATCTCAACATTGGAATGTATGTATGGTAAGAAGGGATGATAGCTATTACATAAATAGGTATCATAAGTTGATAATATATGCTAACTGGGTAGAAAGAAACCACTTTTCTCAAAGATAGGTCAAAGATGCAACAGCAGAGAAAAGATGTGCAAATAGTTCAGAAGCTATTTTACATCATGGTCAAACCCATAACTATTGAAAAAATATGAAAAATTAGATGTTAATAATGATGAGGAAGAATTAAAGATTAAGAATTTTTCAGACCTGATATTATTGCACAATTAAAAAGAGAAAAAAAAACACTAAAATAAATGATAATTATAAATCTCTAGTTTGAAGCGTTAATAACTTGGTTGATTATATTGATTTGTTTCAGTTCATTTAGCACCAAATAAATATAAAAAGGTTAAGTTGGCTTTTAGATGGAACTGAAAATGTTTAGATAATGATGTGTTACTCTGGTTTATATTAAAAACACTACTGTATATTTCGTTGATGTGTTTCCATTCGGAGATGTGATCCATGTTTTGTTATTGTAATCAAATAAAAATGTTTGGATATTTCTTAAATTTCAAAAGATATATTTTTATGATTCGTTCTATGTTTTCCTGATTGTTACATTGAGAACAAGGCTGCTGAAGCCATTTTTATAATGTAAAGTTTAGTGTATTTAGATTGGTTTTTAGAAGTCATGTGAATAGTGTGATTTGGGAGACATCTTGAATATGAGTGCATGATGTAATTGCATAAATGGCAGTTGATAGTTATAGAACCTCACACAAATAAGTTATGTACGTGTGTGCTTATTTTCCATCATGCTGTGTGGAAAGGCATATTAAATAGCTTGTATGAGTGATTTAAGTACATATGTAAGTGTTATTGTGTGTGTGTGTATATATATATATATATGTATATATGTATGTATAAATGAATGTGTGTGTGTATATATATATGTATATATGTATGTATAAATGAATGTGTGTGTGTAAAAGTATAAATACATAGATATGAGTGTATGAATTTGTTATTGTAATTGTAAAATCACGTCAAAAATATGAATACGATCCTGTTTGTGAATCCAAAGGCTAATGTAATCACCTCAGTTTTCTCAATGAATATATTTGTGCCAAATATAAACTATATATGCAAAGAATCTATTTAAGAGCAATAGGCACTGAATATCTAAGAAATTTAAGATAGTACTGTCACATGGTGGTAAGGAAAATTGACAAGAAAAGTTTGTGATTGGTCATGCTTTAAGCTATCCAGAAGAAAAGCATGGATTTAAGCTAGAAATGCTAGTGTGTGAAATCTGGGGATGAAAAAGGAGAATTTTAGCTGAAGACAGCATGGAATGGATAGATGTTGTCAAATAGACTGTCTGATTATGAAAAACGAAAAAATATTAAAACAGGGATTATAATGACAGTGATTAATATAAGAAGAACAGAGACAGTATATCACCTAGTTTTTAATGTTTTATAAAGTGTCTATTTAGTTGGAATTTACTGTGTCTTTGATCTCTCATATTGTTTATTAATATAAGTACTTACATTAGGCAGCAGCTGGCAGAATTGTTAGCATGCTGAATAAAAGCTTAGCAGTATTTTGCTTATCTTTATGTAGTGAGTTCAAATCCCACCAAGGTCAACTTTGCCTTTCATCCTTTCGAGGTCAATAAAATAAGTACTAGTTAAACACTGGGGGTTGATGTAATCAACTTCCCCCTTCCCTCAAAATTGCTGACCTTGTGCCAAAATTTGAAATCAATATAAGTAATTAAATAGTAGGCACACACTTCCCAACCAATTTCAGGTCCAGTCCCACTGCATGGCACCTTAGGTTGACCAAAGTCTTGTGAGCGGATGTGGTAGATGGGAACTGAAAGAAGTCTGTCATGTGTCTGTGTTTGTTTATGTGTGACTGCCTCCTTGCTTTGACTTTGTGTGATAGTCATAAACAAGTGCCGTCATCATACAAGTAGTGTCCTTCGTTTCCAATCTTCCATGAAAACATGTTATGGAGAAATATTATCTTACTTGGACACAAGTGAGGGTTGGCAACAGCAAAGACATCTGGCTATAGAAAATTCTCTTCAACAAATTCCATCTGACCTATGTTAGCATGAAAAAGTGAATGTTAAAATGATGATGAATATACTGGAGTATATTACAGAACTAAAAGCACCCAGTACATAATGTAAAGTGGTTGGTGTTAAGAAGGGCATTGAGCTGTAGAGACCATGCCAAACCAGCCAGTGAAGCACATTGCAATCCTCAGACCTGTTGGATCCTGTCAAACCATCCAACTAATACTAGCATGGAACATGGACAATAAATGGTGATGATGAACCCTCTCGCTTACAAAACAGTCGCCTGGTATCTCAAAGGAAATCCTGATGGTAAAAATATATAATAAGAGTGTGTCATGCTGGTAAAAGGTTTGCTATAACAACGTTCTCTCGAATAACATTATCTAGATAAATTGTAAGTGAGACAAATCACCCAGCTGGCAGATATTTCCGCAACAAATAAATACATTGATCACTATTAGTTTCAATTTACAATCTGTTACTTCTGCATATTTCTGCTGTTTATTTGAATATACTCTGTGTGTGTGTGTCCATGATTGTATGTCTCTATAATGCTTCATTTGTGCCTATTCTTTCCAACGGGTATTATTTTATGAATATATTACCATCTGGAAATAAAAAGCAGTTTATATTTTTGCTCACAATAAACAGTTATCATAAATAAACTCTGTGTGTGTGTGTTAAGTCCTACATAAATATAAAGGTAAAAAAAAAGAAAGAAATTATAATGCGTGCTGAGCCTTGAAAATTAAAATTCTTCAGATTCTGACTAAATACCCTCACTTCCCAAAACAACTAGTCCATCACATCATTTTATTGTCTTTTTGGACTCTATAGGATTTACAATGTAAATAAAGAAATATCTCCATAACATCCGAGATATATTATTATTATGCTTTTCCATACTGGTTTGGGTTGGTTGAGTCATTTTCAACTCAGTATCTCTTCAGTGAAGGCACATGGCTTAATGATTAGGATATTCACCTAGTGATAATAAAATCATGAGCTCTATTCTCAACGGCATGTTCTGTCCTTGAGCAAGACACTGGACATTGCTCCAGTCCACTCAGTTGGCAAAAATGAGTTGTACCTGTATTTCAAAGGATCATCCTTGTCACATTCTGTGTCACACTGAATATCCCTAAGAACTACATTAAGGGTACATGAGTCTGTGCTGTGCTCAGTCACATGCATGTTAATTTCATGCGCAAGCTGTTCCATTGGTCAGATCAACTGCAACCCTCACCATTGTAACTGATGGGGTACTACTTTAGTGTCTTTTTGCTTGACATAGTTCTTTACCATCTTTGTGAGACCCAGTATCCCAAGATTTGAATGCTTCTATTTAGATTTTCAGTTTTCCTCTTCTGTAAGTTTTTTCTAATCCCATTGTTTAACACTTTTTCCACACAACTCTCACTCTTCATGTACATCACATGCCCATCCCATCATAGTTGTCTCTCTTTGACACTACAGTAGTTAGTTCAGTTGCACACTTTTTCTCTCAACACTTTTGCGCCATATCTTTCATGTCCATTGATATTACATGTCCATTGATATTACATGTCCAGCTGAGAATATTCACCTTATTCCTTTCCAAACTTTGAAAATAATTAGGATGATGGTGATTTGTTTTGCCTCAATAAGAGGCTCACTTTTGTGAAAGTAAAGAATATAGTCAGTTAAATCAAACCAATACCTTGTTGGTAAATGTTTGATCTACCTTTGAGCAATGAAGCTCAAAGACAACCCTTACGGGATGTGACTTTAGAATAGTGAAGTCATAAAGTATTGAGTTTGATGCCTTACCATTTGTATCAATCCATCAATTATAACAATCATCGTCATCATCTTCAACAGTAGCAGTAGAAGCATCCTCTTTTTATGTCTGTTTTTCATTGCTAGCATGAACTGGATATGTTTGTTATGGTATAGTACACCGCCTGTCATGTACTATATCATCCCTCACAGCATCATGTGATCTAATTTCATCACTTCTTTCCATATCTCTCTTTATTAAACAACGTATATGTACTGAGAAATATTACTCCAGGTTAATCTTTCCATTCTATGTGTCTGTTAAGAAAGACATGGCTGTCTTTACTGTGGCTTATAAGCCACCTAAGACAATAAATATGCAATCCAAATAAACTGATCATAATGAGAAAGGAAACTTTCCAAAACATTGTGCAGAAGAGAGGAGGTGTTTTAGACCAAAATAAATACTGTTGTAGTTGATGATAGAAAGGACATCTAGTCATGAAAAAACAGCTCATCAACCATTGTATCCCAGATTACCAGGATATGTTAAATTGTCAGAAAACCAATAATTTGTAGAGTGGGAATAGTATATAGGTTTCAATAACCTCCCATATTGCATTGATTTGCTGCTTCAAGAGAGCTCCAACATAAATCAATTTAGGTTGGATTTGAACTCAGAATGCTGAGGAATGGATTAAATTCTGTAACACAATGAAGTGTTCTATTGTTTCTGACACTTGGTGACTTAATAGCTTCAGTAATACTGTGTAGTTAATAAGTTTGTTTTGCAGCTGTGAGTTTTGATTTGATCCCATGGTACTCACTATTTTAACCTTTAGTCAATCAAAGCTTTAAAAGTAGAATTTAGTTTGTAGATGCCTGTCAAATGGGAATGTTCCTGGTCTTGGGTGGTAATTTAACCCATCACTGAGTTAAACATCGCCACCTGGTCCTTGGGCATGTTTAACTAAGTGCATTGTGTTACAAGCGTTTGGAGCATATCTCCAGTCTGTGGATTGTGGATACTTCTTTCTCTTTTCCTTTCACCAGTTTCAGAGATCCTGAAAAAGATCATAGATGCTGCCCTAATAAAAATTTAAGCTTTTTGTGTTGCTTAGGCACACAATACAAGAAAAATTATATTGGATAATGAATGATGAACCAACAATAATATTTCTATATATGGGTGATGCAAATTAAAATGGTCTGAACATATTCTTCATATTTATATCCACTTCGTATATCTTCTAATTATCTTTGGGTTCTTTACATTAGCATATACTGAGTTAAAGTTATATATTCATAATTTAAAGACATGCTTGTGTATGTTGTGTGTGTGTGTGTGTGTGTGTGTGTGTGTGTGTGTGTGTGTGTGTGTGTGTGTGTGTGTTCAAAGTTATTCTATTGCTACACTATATTTCTCATATCCACTTTTCACAATCTGTGTGAAGCAAGAAACTCAGAGTAGTAACAAAGATAAGCCTCATCTTCTGATAAACTACTAAACTCTATGACAAGTATTCAATCATAAAGAAAAAGTACTGAATACTTTTTCTTTCTGTGTGTAAATACAAATGCAAATAGAAGTATATGACACATTATAAACAGAACTGATAAAGTTAGTAATGCCCACTCATCTATGGCACACCTTCTTTTAGTGTTAGCCTAGTGATTGCAAGATCAAATGGTCAAACCTTGCTACAAATGTTGTATTGTGCTCCTAAGCATAAAGCATCTTATACTTATCTATTTATTGAGTTTGTGTCTATATTTGAGGGATTTACACTTCAAATGGTATGAAACTTTCATGTAAATATACATATTTTCAAAATGAAAAAAGCTACTCTGGACAGAGAGATTAAATGTATATTATCTTCAAAAATTAACAGAAATGCTTTGCCCTTATCTATGGTACTGGTTTAAATGTCTTGCACTATCATGGACTTAGTATGGGAGAAAAATGTTTTTGTTTATTATTTGTGTTACTAGTGGACCACTTCCTTTTGCCAATGAGTATGCAAAAAAGGTTGAGCTTTAATAGGTACAACATAGAAAAATAGAACTGTCACTATTTATATTTTGTTACTATTCTTTTCTCTTTATTTGTATGCTAATTCTAATAATGACAATGGTGATGACAATTCTTCATATTAACACAATGTTTATAAATATAGTATAGTTCATTAGATTGACTACAATATGTTTGGGGCCCTGAAACAAGCTGAAGGTAAAATTGACCCTAGTGGCATTTGAATATAGACTGTAAAAGAATACAACAAAGGAACTGTAAAACATTTAGTCTGGCACAAATTTGAAAGTTTCAAGTTTTGTGTATTGTTCACAATGTATACAAAACAATTCTGTCTGGGAATTAAAACTGAATTAACATTTATAAGAAGAAAATATGTCAAAAAGAAGTATTTCCTGCAGAATAGCTTTGCCTGATTAAGAATTGTAGAGTGCAAAGTAAAACTTTTAGATTATAGTTGAAGAATATAATCCAAGTGACTGAATGAAGAGATACTGATGAAGGGATTCTGACTCGTAGCATTGGAGATTAGAATATTTATCATTGTTGTTCATCATCATGATTTCATTAATCTCTTCTGTTCTGTTATGGTTTAGAATGATTTGGAGTCTTAACTATTACTATAGCAACTGTGTGTGTGTGTGTGTGTGTGTGTGTGTGTGTGTGTGTGTGTGTAACATTACATGATCTAGTACACTGTGATTTGAGCAAATATTAGATAGCTTTCTTAACATAAATTACACTAGGATGAGAGAAACACACACACACACACACATGATTAGAAATAGCAAAAAAGATAAGACATATTTAATGGAACAGTGAGATTTAGTTTGATGTTGTTGTTATGGTGGTAGTGTTGGTGAGGGTTAATGAGGAAGCTTACTCAAGTGAAAGTTTGACCTTGTATTTTTATGCTATGATTACATGAGTTTAGTTAGTATCACTAACCTGTGAATATGAGATATGTCATTCTACCATACATCGATTTGCAGAGAGAATAGACATACATTGTTTTGTTGTTTTTTATTTTTAATTAGTTTTTGTGATTTAACAGTTTTAGTTTTTAGAGCAAATGGTTCAGTAACCTTACACATGTTTCAGTGTGTCTGTCAGTTAATTTTTATTTTCTTTCTTTCCTTTTTTTTTATTAAATGAAGTGTTCAGTTGACATTCCATTTACCAGTTCAAAAAAGAAAAATCTATCTTGTTTCCACTTCTATGTCAGCTGGGATATCTTAATTAAATAAAATCATGCTCATCCATTTCCTCTACTAATTAATAATGGAAAACTTAAGTCATTGCACTCTTTTACACATGCTCTCTTTAACAATTTCCAACAACCTTATATGGAAATTCCATATAAGCCATATAACCAAAATATTATTATAAAATATGTTGGATTCTATACCAAAAAACCTATTCAGTCCTTCTTCCTTCAGAACTGTTCCCCCTGAAATCCCTTCTGCCAGCATTTTCCTTGTAGCAGTAAAATGGTTGAAGTGATATAGTAATAGACTACCTGTTCGTAGATCTTTAATTGTTGCTGTTATTCAAGCCATCACTCACATACATATTGTATTCCGAGCTATATTAACTAATGTATTTTTCAATATGATAGATTTAGTTTAAGGGAGATTTAGTTATTTCTAGCAGGTCAACTGACCTTGTAGAGGTTCATTTGCTGGCTCAGAGGTATTAAGTTTAAATCCTTCACATGCTTATTGTATGTATTAAGATACTACTTTACATGCTTCAGTTCAATGAGCTTTCAAAGAGTAAGAACTAGGATCATCTGAGAAAGATTTATTTATCATCCACTTAAAATAAGAGCTAAGCACCAGCTCTTTGATCTTTGAATAGCTACATAATAACCATAAATTATCAGTATCAAACTGTAAGTTGACTTCTCTAAACCTACCCAGTTATCTCTATATTCCACTTTAGGAAGGTTTAAACTAAGAAACACTGCTGTACCTTGTCAAATTAATCAATAGAAAAGATTACTTTTATCTACAAGAAAAGCTGTCTACTTGATAAGCAAATACACTCAGGCATACTCCTCCAAATATTGACCAATGTACACCAACCCACTTTCTATCTTCCTACAGTTACAATGAGCCAACACTGAATGGTCCCTTGACTTACCAAATCTTCAAATCACACCTTATCATCTTAGAAAAAAAGAACACTTTGGATAGTGTGGTCCTATGAAAAAGACAGTGATTATGGTTGATCGTAGCTCTGCTCAGTTAGAGCTGACCTGGAGTTAAACAGCTATTACCTTTGATTTACTCCTTTAAATTTGTTACTAACTCTTGGCATTTCTATTTAAGCCTCTCTCTAGACATTACATTCTCTTCTTACTGTATCTCCCCAATGACAAACCTTTTAACTAAATACACCCAATCTTCTACTCTCCAGAATTGCATTTTGCTGGAATTCACTCACTGTCAAAATATTCTCACCAACTTCCTATTTTGCAATGAGTTACATTGAACCAAGTTATATTAGTCTTATCTACTGCTTCCAGTTTTCCTATCTAGGAGAATGGCTTTCGATTTATATAAATAATCTTTTGCTCCATAAGATATTAAAAAAACATTATCATTGAGTGTCAGAAAATTTTATTTGTTATTTTTTCTGAAGAAAAAGATATTGATGTGTTGATATTTCATTGATCTTCAGTGAGTCAGACATTTGGTTTCTAGATTAAAGCTGACCTTATTTAAAAGTAAAATAGAATTGAATTCTGAATAAAACAAAGGTGGCCAGCCCATTCAGTATCAAAGGTTTGACCTACCAAAGGAAATATAAAACCATGAAGATTTTTTAATAGTTCAACCTATATGAGTCACTGTGTATATATACACTCCTACATACAGAAGGCAAACAGTCAATTTTAATGATTCACAATGTACTGTTAATTTCATTCTTAACATGTCATATATTCTCTTATTTAAGGAAAAGTTTTTTTTATTTTTTTTTTTTTTCCTGAACATTATCAAGATCAATATGTTTGACACTTGTCAAAGCAAAGAAAATAAATTGAGCCCAACTTAGTTTTAAATGCTTATATTGGGACTGCAATATCAGAGTAGTAGATTATTGGACATATAAGACTTTTCTGTTATAAGTTGCAAGATAATCCTTTGTTATTAATTAACTAGTTCTGTTATTTTAAACAACAGTGTTATAGATATATTTTTGTTATTTAGTATTTCGATTTGATTCAATATTTATTTTGATTTTTATGCAATATTATTACATTGGAAACATTTTCTGTAATTCTGAACATGGCTACCTAAAACAACTATCTTGTATGATAATAAGCATTTGACTTTAGCAAGGTTCTGCTCAACATAATTTAGTTAAAAGTAGTTGATAGGATATGCCATCAATATGTAATAATCTTCAATATATTCTAGCCATTTATAATGTTTGCTGATTCATGCCTGTGTCTGAATATTGTGCAGAAGATCTGATCAGTGGTGCCATTTGTTTGTGTCCCATTCTTCATTATACATTAAATAGGTTTCTTTGTTTTCACCACCAATACTACTATGAAGCTTACTCTCAAGCCTTTACTATGAATGTTGTTGGAAATATTCTGCTTGAGTTAGAACTTACTTAGGTTTGTCATAAGGCCAGAGTTTATTTCAGTTTCCATGGCATATGAGTGACTGAGATTACCACACTCCCTGCTGAACAAGATAGTAGTAGTCTGTAACAGGGTTAACTTCCCAGCTATTGCAGAATGGACTTGAGCAATGTGAAATGGAGTTCTTCAAGAACACAACTCACCACCCAGTCTGGGAATTGAAATCATGATCATGCAGTTGTGAGTGCTGCATCCTAAACATTAGGCCATACACCTTCACTTGAGTTAGAACACCAGAGTATAATTAATGCTTGCTACCACAGTATTAGTGTCATCAACAAACTGGAGTACTGACAGGAATGAATATTAGCAAGGACAAATTTGTAGTGTTGCAACTCACACATGCAGGAAGAAGTCTTTATTGTTTTGTGCGGATGTTTGTTACTGGATCATGAACTCCATTAAATTATTTATTGACTAGTCCATTTCAGATCTTTAGATGACCAGAAACTGAGTCAGGATCATTGCCCATACATGGCCTGTATCACTTCAATAATTACACTTGTTAATGACATCTTGCCTCATGAACAACTGGCCAGACTAAATGTTTTCTTTGACTTTTCTTATGTGCTTTCTCATGATCAAAACGTCTATCTTTTTGACCAATAGAGAGAGAGAAACTTTTTCTCATGGCCACACTACTGACAGTGTCTATTTTTCACTTACTAACCACCATACATATTGATGTTGTTTATATCATATACAAATTTACAAGGGTTTTTTTTTTCATTTTGTAATGTCCTCTATTCTTTCTTGTTTCTTGACAAAGAAAAGAAATATTTCTTTCTTCCATTACACTTTCATCTTGTTCTAAATTATATAAATTTTGCTTCCTGTCAATGTACGGACCAGCATAAAAGACGCAATCAATTGAATACATTAGTAAATAGATCAATTAGCATAATTTATGAATTGAATTTTTCATATCTTATGAGTATATTTTCAATTACAATGATGTAGTTTTACACTAACATTCTGAGTTAAATTTAATCCAAAAAGAACTTACCTCTGAATTGTTTGAGTGTGACAACTTCATAAAGAACTGAGAAGTTTTTGGATGTTTATGCCTGTGGTAGAATGCTTTCCTTTAGCTTTCTCCTTGTTAACCAATTAGAGTGATTCCTGAACAACCCCACCCTTCATTTGTAGTGTAGCACTGCTGCTGTTGATGTTACCAGCCTGTGTCACCTTTAGTCTAGCAGTTTCCTCCAACAACAACAACAACACAGATTTGCATCTCCATCCACACCACGGGCTCCATCTCTCACTAGAAATTTTATCACTTTTCGAGAATGGAAGTCTATAAAATGGTGAGTCTCTGCTCTAGTTATTTGTTTGATATTTTATGGTGATGTTGTGCTGTTTTTAAAGTAACCTCTGTTATGCCTTCATACCTTTCAAGAATGCTTGATACACTTTTTATTTTTATTTTTTAGTTATTTGTTTGTTTTATTTTCCTCATTTTTGAAATTCTATGGCTTATCAGCAGTAATCTTTTCTATCTTAGTATGTTTTATTTTTCTAATAGAATTAACCCTGATGGCTAGTAGCTTTATCATATCTGTGTCTCTTTACTATTACATTTTATTTTTATTTTCAACAGTCCATAAAATAATACTGCAACCCTTTCTTTTTATCTTTATTAAAACTGTCCTTTAGCTTATAAATTAAAGTTAGCATCTTATTTGGAATGGTTCTCATACAGTTCATGATATATAACTACATTCCTGTCATAGCTCATCAAATTGGATAGCGACCCATGCCAGCATGGAAGGCAGACGTTAAGCAACGATGATGTTTATTCTTTAAGAGTTCTTCATAAGTTCCTATATATTAATGTTGTATACACCCCCTCCTTTCCCTTTAGAAATTTTAAGTTTATATCACAAAGACAATACTCCCAATTTGTGTTACATAGGTTTCCCAAACATGTCTATTCATTTTCTGAAACATTTTATTGTCGCTGTATGCTATTGGCTTCAAACTTTACAAACATTTCAAAATTATGTTGCTATAGTCATTGAACTTACATAACATCTATATTAAGTTACATATTCTACTACTGTTTTTATAACTCTGGTTAACTCTCATAAACTATTTTAAATCAATTACAGCCCTATCTATGTTTTCCAGTTCAGCTGTGCTCTCATTTCTACACTCTCCAATTGAATGTACAGTCATCCATAATCTTTGGTCAAACTGTGTTCTCTTTGCTACTTTCTATCTCTCTCTCTATTTGAGTTGTAATGCTACATTTATACTATTTATAGTGTTATTTTAAATTTCATATATATTTGTATCCTATTTTCTTCAGTCTGTTGAGATTACACTTCCAAATTTTTAAGTTATATATCAGATTGTGCTCCTTTAAACGAATTTCTTCTCAGACTGTTCCTTTATGCATGTTAACTATCCAACTATTCCTTTTTGCATGTTGTTTATCCCAATGTGCCTTTCTGCATGTTAGTTATCCCAATGTGCCTTTCTGCATGTTGATTATCCAGCTGTTCCTTTATGTATGTTACTTAACCCATTCTTATTTTCTGCATGTTAATTGTCTCACCTACTGATTATCTTCCTGTATATAAGTCGTTTATTGTCTTTTCCACAAACCAGTTGTTGTATTGTAAGCTTATTTTTTGCATGCCAGATTTAAATTGTTGTGTATTTTGGTTTTGGTTTTTCTTAATTTATTTTGCATGTTGGTTTTCAGTTTACACTCTATGCATACCCATTTTTAAAGTTTAAAAAAAATATATTCTACTTACTCTGTTCTTTAATTTCTGCATGATATTCACTAAATTTCTGGTAGAGTTGTTTCTGTTTGTCAAAGTTGTTTTGTAGAATCCCCCCTAGTTAAGATACCCACTTACTGGTGAGTACCTGTATGTAGTGAAGTTAATGTAGCATCATAGATTGACAAATGCAAATCTTGACATGCAAATGTGTCAGAATCAAGTCTTGGATCTAATGGTAATGCTGACTTGGACAGTTTGGATCAGCCGTACTTTATCATCTCCAAGCCTGGATTCAGCACTGAAATCTAACAAAATATACTCATTCTACAGTGCTTGTGCTCCTCATATTTACAGTGCTAGTATTGGAATTTGAAATATTGAGCTTTTAAGCCAATCCCCTATCAACACAACCATTTGTAATTCTCTTAGAATTAATATACGGCTTTTTACAACTTTAATTTGTTGTTTTGAAATCAGAGTAGAAATGGCATTGAACTATAAACAGTATTATTTTAAATTTAACTTACAATGAAAGTAAACAAAGTTTGCTTTAGAAGCGTTGAGATATATTGAAAGATACAGAAATAATTTATTCTCAAACGATTTTTTTCTGAAATATATGGATAGTTTATCCTGTTCATGCTATTATATTAACATTATCATGTGTTTGAGAATAAATAATTTCTGTATCTTTCAATATTCTTTTAATATTTGTAACTTGTTAACAGCAAATTCATTACAAATTTTACTATGTTGAGTCTTCATTTTAAAAAGAATTCCTAATAGCAGTAATCAGGTTAGATCTATATATCTTTAACTATTAAGAAAATGATCTCAAGAGTTTAATACACACACACACACACACACACACACACACATATTGTGTTCACATCTTAGTATGATACTGAATGATTCATCTGAAAAATTAAGATTTTCACATCTTGTAACATATTTTAAAGTGACACTATTAAGCCACCATAGTACATAACCATCACAAAAATAAATTTATTCAACATTTTGCAGTTGTGGCATATCAAAGCTGAAATGTTGAATACATTACCTTTGTAGCATTTTGTTTATCTGAAAAATATAGGCTTAAACCTCATACATTGATTGAATTAATGACCAAGAATTGAAAATTGAAAGTTTCATCAACAAATGACTTCAATTTTTAAGAGAACAAAAAATGATTTGAATAAACTGTTTCCATCTGTGACACATCACATCAAAGCATTAGAATAATGCCATGAAAAACAGACAGTGTCTTTCAAGTTTAATGTAATTGTAACCATAACCATATATTTTACAAAGGTGAATGCTTATAATGCCTAAAACGTGCCAAGAAGAGGAAACTTTACAAACAGATTCAAACGGATTCAAATGAACAAGTTAAAGAACAATTTAAAACTCTTTGATTATGGTTATCTTTTAAAATCCAATGTGAGAGAAAAATAGTTTCATTTCCTCCTAGTTTTAGCTGTGTGTGTGTGTGTGTGTGTATAAGTAGAGATATAAATACACATATGTACATGTACACAAGTTGGAAACAGGTAAGAGTTGGTGAAAAGAAAGGCAGCCAGTCATAGAAAATATGCTTCAACAAATCTTAGTCATTTATCTTTTATTTGTTTCTGTCACTGGACTTCGGCCAAGCTTGGGCACCACCTTGAAGGGTTTTAGTTCAGTGATTCTCAACCGAGGTCCACATGACCCTTGGGGGTTCATATAATATTTTCTTATTAAAGTTTATGGGCAATAAATTGGTTATTCTTCTACACTACACAAAATATTTTGACAATGTTCTAATACAATTCCTAATAATATTTTATTATTAAAATGTAATGGGATGCTTTTTAAACATCAAATTGCAATGGAGGAGGTCCAGTAGCGTAAATTAAAAGTCAAAGGGGTCCATAGGCAATGAAGTGGAACTTTTAATGGAACAAATCAACCTCAGTACTTATTTATTTTTTAAGTGTGGTACTTACTCTATTGGTCATTTTTGCCAAAGTGCTAAGTTACAGGGACACAAACAAACTAATGGCTGTCAAGTAGTGGTGGGAGACAAACACAACACACACACACACTATATATATAATAATACTAATAATAATAAACATTGTGTACAGTGCTCAGGTGCACTACAACATATATATATATATATATATATATATATATATATATATATATAGAGAGAGAGAGAGAGAGAGAGAGAGAGAGAGAGAGGCAGATGCCTTTCTCCATGTAGTCGGGTTGGGGGTGCTGTTAGAACAGTGGGATATTTTCCTACTTTTCTTAACATGAGGCCAATGGTGGCCTTAATTCACAAATAAAGAAATTATATCCACCAACACGGTGTTGAATGCTCATTTTCATCATTCATAATATATATATATATAATATATATATATATATATATAGAGAGAGAGAGAGTATGTGTGGGTGTGTGGTAAGAACCTTACTTCCCAACCACATGGTACTGGGGTCAGTCCACTGCGTGGCACTTTGGGCAAGTGTCTTCTACTATAGTTTCAGGCTGACCAAAGCCTTGTGAGTGGATTTGGTAGACGGAAACCAAAAGCAGTCCAACGTGTATATATGTATATGTTTGTGTGTGTGTATGTGTGTGTGTGTGCATGTGTGTATAATGGATGTCTTTCAGTTTCTGTTTACCAAATCCATTTACAAAACTTTAGTAAGTCTGGTGCTATTGTAAAAAGCACTTGCCAAAGGTGTCACACAGTGGGACTGAACCCAAGACCTATATATATATATATACACACACACATATACATATGTTCATATATATATTGATTTTAATGAATTTACAGTGACTTAAAATGTTAGCAGTAATTGGCTGTGTCACACTGCGAGGTCTGTCCATTTCTATGCATGGGCTCATCATATGGGTTGATGATTTCATTGAAATGTATGCATGATTTACAAAGTAGAAATATCTGAAGTAATAAAATATTGAATTGAGTTGAGAAGTAGAAATGATTCTTAACTTGCACTGGAGTACTTGAGTAAGGTTGATAAGCCTTTGC
This sequence comes from Octopus sinensis, assembly GCF_006345805.1. Lineage (NCBI taxonomy): Eukaryota > Metazoa > Mollusca > Cephalopoda > Octopoda > Octopodidae > Octopus > Octopus sinensis. The sequence continues at coordinate 87,216,064 of NC_043004.1, forward strand.
CAAATTTTCCATGTGAAAGCAAATATTATAATCTACTTAAATATTTATTAATAACACTTTTAGTTAATGCTTGATTATGAAGGGCTATACTTAAAGAAACATATATATATATATATCTAATATAGGATATTTTCGAAAATAGATTTTATCAAAGGCCAGCATATTAAAAAATACCTTTAAAGGTTAAATTTATAAGCAACTTATAAACAAGGGCAAAAGAAAAAATTTTCTAATGCCAAATATGCCGAAACTAGACACAACGTCCATAACCATATAAGTTGTATATATATATATATATATATATATATATATCAAAGTTTATTATTATAGAAGATAAAGATAAGCATCAATCAATATTTTCATCTCTCAAAGAAGTTGAGACTCCAGGTCTTTTTGAAAGCTCTAGCATTGAAATACACATAACAAATTATAAAACCTATGAGCAAGACAGAGAACAAATGCATGTATAAAAGCCCAGTAGAGTTTATAATGGAGAATTGTGTGTGTGTGTGTGTGTGTGTGTGTGTACAAACTGATATGATTGTCACTGTGCCTCCTTTTTCCTGTTTGTCTATCTCTGATTCTCCATTTAATGAAAGGAACTTTTGGCTGCTAAAATACTTTCGGTACATCAGTAATTCATTAGAACATTGTTAATTAACTGCATAGTGATAAGATTATGCATTGTGAGTTTAGATATCCATCTGTAACTTGCATAGAATTATTTAATTCTATGTAGATTTAACTTTTTAATTAAATGATAAAGAGGAACAATGATGGCATATTTTATTCAATTAAGCCCTCTTGATACAGTTTGTCACAAGTTATTAATTATAAAATTAAATATTTATAAACAACGTTATTTTTCTTAAGTAGAAATTTCTATCACTATCAAGATATCTATCAATCAATCTATCAATCAATCTATCAATCAGTCAATTTGGCAATCAATCATGCACATACACATTGATAGATATTATATATAAATTTATTTCTGTATGTGTATGTATACACATACATATATATATATATATATATATATATATATATATATATGCATCATCGGTAAATTATAAATCTGAAAGAGCTATAACTTTGTGTGTGTATATATATATATATATATATATATATATATATATATATATATATATAATATATATATATATATGTATGTATGTATGTATGTATGTATGTATATATATATAGTTATAATTTTCTTTCGAAACACATAGACAGCATAGAAGTGCTCAAGTCAAGCTTGAAGTGTTAGGATTACAATAGAAAAAGTTCAAATCAGGAAAACTACAGTTAACACATATATATATATATATATAGATATAGAGAGAGAGAGAGAGAGAGAGAGGTTTAATTAAGATAAAATAAGAATTGTCCAAGCTGAAACATGTATTGATATATTAGAGATATAAAGATATATGAATACTAAAAATATTCATGGACATATAAATATATGAAGATATATATATATATATGGACAGGTGCCATAATGGCTGCATGATTAAAAAGCTCACTCCCTAATCACATGGCTTGATCAGTCCTGCTGTGCAGCACTTTGAGCAAATGTCTTCTATGATAGCCACAGGCCCACTGAAATATTAGAAAACCCCTTTGTGTGTGTGTGTATGTAGTGGGAGTGGTATTTATATATGTATATATTTATGAGTATATGTATTGAAATATATGTACATGTATATGTACAGAAACTGTTAAGCTTCTGGTGTTCGTGTATGCATATATGTCTGTGGATGTTTGTGCTTGTGTGTGTGTATACCCTTGTCTTGATATCACATGATGGTTGTAAATGAATACCAACGTCATGCAGGCAATGTTGTTTATTTCCAGTCTTCCATGAGAAATGTATCTGACTTTTGCAAATGTTACCTTGCTTGGAAACAGGTGCATCCAACTATAGACAATATGCCTCAGCAAATTCCATCTGACCCATGTAAGCATGAATAAGTGGACATTAGACAAGATGAAATCTTTATATATAAATCCATGAAACAGAATAAGAACATGACGAATGACAATTAAAACATACGGACAGAAAGATGATACAAAGACGGACATGAAAAACCAGAACAGATCCTTCATGGCTTTCTTTTCATCAGTCAAGTTTCCAATTATCATTACAGTTTCAGCCTGTTACATTTGAAACTGTTCAAAATTGGTAGGCCCCAAAAATCTACGCTAACAGCATTAACTTTCTGGAAGAAAGCAAGCACATGTGTAAAACAGGCAAACAACTGGTATCAAGTTAGATTATGACATTTATACCTTTAAACATGACGGTTGAGTTGTTAAAGGAGTATAGATCATAAGGAGAAAGGAAATAAATAGGTGTGCAGAAAGTCTCTAACAGCTGTTTCAAGAACAGATGCACAGATTATGCATCTTGTGCAAATAAATGCTAGCTATCCATATAACAGCAGTCTATTCCATTACTGAAAGGAGATTTGAGATATAGCAGAGGATGATGGAATAGATCACTGCTGCTGTTTGTTTTAGACAAGGTGCATCTATTCTTGAAATAGCTGTAAGAGACTGTCTGCACACATTATTACTTCCTTATCATCTGTACTCATGTAACAACTTAACTGTCATATTTAAAGATATGTCATAATCTTATCTGATACCAGTTGTCTGCTTGTTTATACTTTTATTCTGTTGTGTAGGTACCTGCTCAGTTGATAAACTTTTTTATAGCTAATTGTCATAAGGCAGTTATAACATCCCTGCTTTTAGCTGCAGTTTAAATTAGAGTCATAGGCAGCAAGTCAACCTTGAGTATTAACTGTATGTAACTATTTTTATGTCATCAGACATGATATTACTTGAATTCTATCTTTATGTATTATGTATTCTTCATGATGGTACAAAACAGAAGAGAGCTAAGGATCCAACTCGGATAGATCCCAACCTACTCACTTAATTCATTGTTAACTCTCACCTTGTTAACTGCCTTTACAAACATAGTTTCACAACCTTATTAGCCATTCTTCTACTAGCTTCTTTTGTGCCCACTAGATGACAGAGCAAAGGAGTCTGCTAATGATATTTTTCAGATCTGCAAATGCTAGGCATAGAGGCTTATTTCTAGCTAAATATTTCTCTGGCATTTATCTCACTAGGAAGATGACATCAGTGATTCTTCATGGTGATACAAAACAAAACTGTGTCCCTTGTAGGTTAATCTTACTTCAGATCAACTTTGCTATAATTCCTTCACCTTTATATCAGTTTACAATAATCATTTCTATTATAGGCACAAGGCCTGAAATTTGTGGGGAGGGGGTAAGCCAATTATATTAATCCCCAGTGTGTAACTGGTACTTATTTAATCGATCCAATAATGCTGCTATGTCAGCCACTAGATATGAAACTCTTTTATTACCTGATTAACTCTTTGAGTGACTAAACCATACCCTTCTTCACCAGATATTTTGAGCATCTGTGACTGTTTCCCTTTGGCTAGCTATTTTCCCTGCTTTCATATCCTTAACACCCTATCCATCTTGTCTACTTGAGTGGATGGTCCCTGTCGTGAGTCTTCTTGGGACAGACTCCCTCCCTCTCATGTGTTCTCCACGTTCAACAGCCCCTCATAGTTGCACCTCCATAGCCTTTCTTTTCAGTGTCATTGAGAGTAAGTGTGCCATTATCATTTTGCTTACAGTTCTCCCTGATGATATCTTATTTCACTTTAGTACATTATTTCAATATTCTGAACATCTTGTGCTGCTGATCCTCATACTGCAAAACATGAACAATCTTCTTTCTTTCTACTTCTCCCTCTGCCTAAATGTATTTGCTGTCTAACCTCACCTGTATGTATGTATATATATATATATATATATATATATATATATATATATGTATGTGTATGTGTATGCGTATATGTATGTATATGTATATATGTATATGTGTGTATGTATATATGTATGTGTATGTATGTGTGTATGTATATATGTGTATGTGTGTGTATACGTATGTATGTGTGTGTGTATGTATATATGTGAGTGCATATGTATGTATATGTGTGTGTATATGTATCTATATGTGTATGTAAATGTATGTATATATATGTATATATATATATTTACTTTGAGCCCTCAGTTTCTTTGTGGAATCATAAGAGTGGCCTCATCACATATAACGTGTCTTGGGTATATTTAGACTTGGCAAAGTCTAACCCACTCTAGGTTTGATGATAGTCAATTTTTTCCAGAAGAGAGAAAGTCACACAGACAGAAAGAAAGTGAGAGAAAGAGAAGTGCTTTTGTCATGAACAAAAATATAAAAGCAATTTAAGAGCAGATGCTAACTACAGATCCATTAGATAGAAGGTCAGCTGCTTATCACCCTTGCTTTTAATGTTGTGGTCATTGTTTAACCTTAGATCTGCTTTGGTCAAGCAAAGTCATGTTCAAAGGTGCTCCAGTCATTACTACATTGTGTCCATCATTTCTTTAAAACAGTCAACTATATGCAACTATGAAGGGCTGTTGTGCAACTATGAAGGGCTGTTGTGCAACTATGAGGGGCTGTTGAATGTGGAGAAAACATGGGAGAGAGGGAATCTGTCCCGAGTACTCATGACAGGGACCAGCCACTCAAGAAAAGATGGATAGGGTGTTAAGGATATGGAAGCAGGGAAAATAGCTGGTCAGAAGGATTTGGCTGATATTTCTTGCAGGTTGAGCAACTTTTAAGAGGCTCATTTGTTGGATCTACATTCAATATATTTTGGTTTGCCTTATCATTCATTTGAATATACTCTTTTACTCTTTCTCTTGCTTCAGTCTTTCAAAATACAGCTCTGCTGAGCCACCAACAGAATTGCTTCAGATTCTGGAATCAGAGGCTTTTTTAAATTTTTTTATTTTAATGAAAACATGGTGATCTAATTGTTTTGTGAAATCATATATTGTAATATATTACCAGTTCTCAGTCAAACCATCCGACCCATGCCAGCATGGAAAATGGACGTTAAATGATGATGATGATGAGGTTGAGTTATATCAATGTTAATGCTTTGTAAATAATCTAATTTTAGCTACAGGTAATGATTTTAAGGCTGTAGAAACCTGCACTGGTGATCAAAAATGTACCTACATCCCATATTTGATGGCATAAAAGACTTACAAGCATATTAGACACACCCTAATTTCAGCGGCACATATTCAGAAAAAAAGGCTTTTAGTACATTAAAACTTATGGAGGCTCAAATTCACAAATAAGACCGGGGGGGGGGGTCTGAAGAAGTGTGTCTTATATGTCTTCAAAAACAGTACTTGTTCAGAAGTTCATTTTCCCTCACATATAGGTTTTCAGGTTCTAATTTGTTCAAAATATGATAATCTGAAGAATTGTGAGCAAATATTTTCTTTAAAAAGAAAAGACATTCAAACATGAAATAGCGTTGTTGTTGGTGAATTTGAACCAAGTTTGTAAATCAATAAAAACAACAGTTGGCAATTTGTTAAAACCACTCCTTGAATTATTTAGGAAATTTGTTCCATACATTGTCATTCAAACTTTATATACCTAATCTTTGATTTGTTGAACTATCATAGTAGTTTATATTCAAGTGAGCATCTTTGTTTTTAATATTAAACAACCAAAATAAAATATGATGGATTGTTCAGACCACAGAGTATTGATCTAAGTCCTTGTCAGCTTTATCCCTCTTTGTTCCTACTTCAAATTCCACCATAGTTTAACTTGCCTTTTACTTTTCCAGAGCCAGTATTTTATCAAGAATCAATTTTATCAATCATACTTCCAGCACTAGAAAAATTTCTGTTGTACGTCATCAAAATATATTAAAAAATTTTAAATCCAAATAAAAGGTGTTTTAAATAACATTCTATTTTTTCAATATTTTAATACAACCTGCAGTCACAATTGTATAAAATATAGAGAACAGTGGCTTTCAAGTTAGAAAAGTAAAAGGCATAGAACTGTTTATATCAATCTTATAGAAGCTATCTTCAGTGAACATAACACAAAGTTGGGTTTTGAGGGAGGTGGTGGGGGTATACAGTACTAGCTACTCAAATAATGGGTTCATTGATTTTTCAGGCTTTTTTTTTTATTGTCTTGATTTAGTAGTTTTCAAAAATAAACTTGATTACAAAATAGCACACTGTGAACTTTATTACCTTCCAGGTAGAGTTTGATTACTTAACCTAATAAAGTCTCTTATAACAGGATTATCTCAAGGAATCCATAGGCTATTAAAAGATTAATTTTCAACAACCAAATTCCCTCACTATAATTCATTATATTATTATCTTAACCAAAATGTACTAAAGTTTAAAAATGGATTAATCACACTTTCTTGCTTGGTTATTTAAATAAAGGGTCACAGTGTTAAATAAACTTAGCTATGAAGTGTTAAATTGATCTGATTGTATTCGATTAGGATCAGCAGATTGTTGAGGATAGTTGGCAATACTAAATTATTAATGAGTAGAAAATGTAATCCATTTTTGATACCTAAAATTCTTTTTAATGAGTAATTATTATTATTGATAACAGAAAAAATTCTGTAGTTACTAAAATTAATCTGTTCCATTTTGAAGTAAAACTCACATTTTGATCAAGTTAGCCCTTGTTCATTATCATGTCACATAAGTACATGTTGATTAGTTCTGTTGCACCAGGCTCCAACTGTTTGTTTTGGCAAGGTTTCTATGACTGGATGCACTTCCTAATAATGCCAACCACTTTGCTGAATGTACTGGGTGCTTTTTACATGGAGCCAGTACATAAATAGATCTGTAAATACATTAACCAATGTATTCTTTGTTTTAAGATGGAAGGATATAATTTGAGTTAGATTGGCTGCTAGTTCTTGCTGATGAAGCAACTATGTAGGAGCTTCATCTTTGGACTATATGCATATATATATATATATATATATATATAATTGAAAAATAGGATAAAATCTTTATAAGAATTTATCAAGTAGTAAGGGAAAAATACATCAATTTATTCCTCTTAACTATATTTATTTATATTAAGGGCATTACTATACATAAATGCCTCACGCTAGGAGGGATGCTTAAAGTCAAAACTACCATAATAAATAAACAGTATTGCCCTTAATATATATGTATGTATGTATGTATGTATGTATGTATGTATATAAAACAAATATATGTATTTGTGGTACCTGATGACAAACAAATTAAACTGCTGAACTGACACTTATTGAGCATCCACAGTTGGAGCAGTAATTCAGACAAGTGAAAACCTGTGTCTTCTGCAGGGCCAGCATGACTTCTTCTTTTCTTTGTTCTGGATGTTTCAGGATCCAATCTGCCTGTTGTCTGTATGTTACTATCTTAGTAATATATGTGTTAAAGGATATATGTACACATATGCACATATATATATATGCAGATATAAATACACACACAGACACACATATTAGATTAGTTTCCTCATCTTAGTTATTATAGTCACAAAGTTTTGGCTGATGTGCCCTTCCAGCCTTTCTTCAAGTGCTTGTTGCATACAGTAACATTAAGAGAATTTCAGACTAAGCCCTTTACTCAGACTTTTTATGCTATCAGTTAATGTAAAAAATAAACACATCTCTTTCAGAACTTTCTTTTAATAAAACTGTACCGGCATTGCTCAATACTGCAATGAACTATTCATATTAATTACTTGTCATTTTTAAAATAAATTTTGTTGAATTTTTAAAAAATTTTCTATCTGTCAAGGAAATTTTTGCCAGAGAAATTGTTAACACCTGTTCCATAATTTAGTACAAATTCAAACTGTTATTTAGAACCGTCTGAGTTATCCTTTTGAATTGGTTTATTATAAACTAGCTTATCTGGACTGTATCTTACTGCACATGTCAAGCAAAATTATTTCTCAACTAGACACTGCAATACACCAATATCTGATAAAAAGATTATTCTGCAGCCTTAGAATTATTTTGACAATATATATATATAACTAATGATCAAGGTTAAGGGTGTAACATTCAAACTTTTCACTAAATATAGTAAATCTTCCTCTTATCTGAATGAAAAGCTCTTAACTTTTCTGTGTAGGTCACTGATCATTATTTATTCTCAACATTAAACCTATTTGTCCTCCTGCTTGGCTGTCAGAATCCAACTTTGAGAATATTCATGTGAAGGAGTATTATTTTTCAATTCTTTCAATTTTTCTTTTCAATTTAGTTCAGAACACTGAACATATCATTATATTCTGAACAAGGTTTAGACCTCATTAGGTATCTCAAGCCAAAAATATAGAATAAGGATTTTTTTAAAGTTTTTTTTTTTTTTCAAAATGTAATAGAATGGCTAGATATCTTTAGAATCTTTAGAATGAGCTCTGTTTTAGTTTGGTAACTAAAAGCTTCATAAAACAGTTAATTTTTCCCATCTATTTTAGTAATCGTGATAGCCAATGGAAGATATTTTCTGAATGGTCAATAAATTGATATGGCAACAGTAATAAAGAATATTAGCATGATTGTATACTCTCTCTTAAGTGCATCCGATTATCATTGTTATTATAACTATAGTCACCATGACTATTATTATTAGAACCACCACAAGGAACAATGAATGGTAGACTAAATGCCTTGAATTGTTTAATTACATTTTTTTTTTTTCATTCTATGTTTTAAAATCTTCTTTTCAGCTTCTAGGATTTATAAAGTAATTATCTGTAATGTACCAGTAATTATAGAATGTTTTGTCAACTATAACCCTATCTACAAATTGGTGACCTTGTGCCAAAGTTATAAAAGCATATTATACTTACCACTAACAAATTTAATTGTTGTGATGGCCAGTTGTTGACATTAATTTTACCAAAATCTAAGTTGTACAAATTTCATTAATTATCAATTACCACTTTCCTTGCAGATGGCATCAGCAAATGACTCCAAGTGGCAAAAAGATGCAGCAGACCAGAACTTTGACTACATGTTCAAATTGCTCATTATTGGCAACAGTAGTGTTGGAAAAACTTCCTTTTTATTCCGATATGCTGATGACTCGTTCACATCTGCTTTTGTAAGCACAGTTGGAATAGATTTTAAAGTCAAGACAGTCTTCAGACAAGATAAACGGGTAAAGCTACAGATATGGGTGAGTATGATTTAATCAACTTTTATTCTTCTCTTTATGCTTTTTTTTTAACTCAAAACAGAAGTTAATTCCTTTTTGGAAGGGATATTGTCTTTAGAATTTCAAATATCTTAATTATTCCTTTCTTTTTGTCATTAAAAATACTGTGATTGGTGATTAAAGTTTGCTTTATTTTATTTATTTTATTATTAAACTCACTGTATTTACTTGTGTAGAAATCACACTGTTTTATACTTGGTCTTAGCTGAAAAATCTGGAGTATGACTTATACATGGGGCAAAGCTGATATCAAGTTTGAGTATGAGAGGGGAAAAATTTTGTATCATGACAAATGCAACTTATATGCAAGGTACAATGATAAATATAAGTTCAAACATTGCTTATTAGTTCTTAATTTATTCTTTTTAAAAATGATGGGTTTCATTTTTATTTCAATTTGTGAAAATCCATCCATGAAGTTTGACTTTTTTTCTTACTTTTTATATTGTCTAAAACTTGTTAAATTTACTTGAAAAAACATTAAAGCTCCTACAGAACATTTTCAAATTATACTTTTAACATTCAGATTACCCTGTCAAATGTAATGCTTATTTATTTGCATTGTTTTGAATTTGAGATTTCAATGACACGATTGTCTATTTTCAGAATGACATTGTAGGGTAGATGCAAGAGGTTGAGTGTGGCTGGTTTGAACTTGAAATAAGATACAATATTTGAGCTGGATATGGCTGGTTTAAATGCTAAAGGGATGGTTTTATTCATTTTCCCCTCATCCCTGCTAGAATCACTGATAATAATATATAATAGTCAACAAAAAGTAGTTATAACAAACAGCTGTTATAATGTGGGAGAAAAAAACCATCACACAAATACATTGTATTTGATGTCTTCGGGTGAAATACTGTAGTTGTTAGCTAACATGTGTTATCTTCAGTCAATTGACCATGTCCATGATTTTCATCATTGAACATTTGCCAACACAAAACATTGTAGATTATAGATAAAACATGCATTTGTTTAATCCTATTTTTTTTTCTCCTGAATTGAAGCCAAGTGTTCTGAGATGGTGTTTCTATGATATTGGCTTGGTGGCTTGTTTCAGGAATCTGCAACAATGAAGCTAAAGAGATTGTCTTATACTGTTAACATGGAACTGAAGATAACTTCTCCACAAATTGCTCTACCTATAATTGGGTGCTTCAAGTAAATCATCTATGCAGATATCTATATCTATCTATATATCTATATATATATATATATATATATATATATATATATATATAGATCCTTACTATATCCCTAAATGTAACCCTTAACATGCCATATTGTAATTTCATGAAACTGGCTTCTCCAGTCATGTCAAATACGTGATTAACAACTCAAAGAGAACAAAAGGAGGAAAGATGATGGAAAAATGAGAAGCAGCTCCATACAGCTACCTCCACCTCATTTTACTCAGCTTGTAGCACTGACCCATTTCAGCTTTGTATCTATTAAGATGAAACATCCCTAATATCACTAAATGTGTATTCTTTTGTCGAGTCAGCTATCAATTATTATCAGCACGATTGTAAAATTGATCTTTCATAGATTTTGTTCATTGAGCAACTGTGTGATTAGGTTTTCTATTTGTTGCTCTATACAAATAACTCTTCATTTTACCTTTTTTTTTTTCATTTTGCACCCTCAGTGACCAGACAATATTACTTCTTACAAAATAGAGGTAAGCCTAATAACAAATAAGGATCAAATATGAATAACCTTGATGGCAGAGTGGGCCATGCAATATTATTGATATTAGTTATGTTGGAAGTGAAAATGGTTATGATGATGATAAAGAGGAGGATAGCCTTGAGATTAATGATCACTTAGTGATCCAAGTGATAATGACTTCATTACTATCAAAACCACTTTTCCCTATCACATGGTGGTAGAGAAAAGTGGTCTTGGTAATAAGGCATTTAGCTTTTTAGTTATTTTTCTCTCAAGTATGAAATCAGTGTACTTGATCCAATAGAAATACCCATCATATATTAGTAATTGTTGATTATTCAGCAATGATGATCTCATTAAATGAATATAATTCATTGACAGACACTGCTGGATTTCATAAATTAGTAGTTGTGTTAATCCTGAATTATGAGCTTAATCCATAATAATGTCTTACTGTGTGATTGTCCTACTCACAAACAACTATTCATACTGTTATAGCACCACTCTTTTAAAGGACCTTCAAAAGGGAATTGTTTACAGTATATCAAATATCAAATGGCTACTATAAACTTCTTAGTGTCATAATCCAGACCATTAGGTATTCTTCCATTTATGTTTTATTCAATTGCTGTTGAACAAAATTATATCATACTTAAGTTGATAATCTTCAGAGTAATTATGTAATTATATCTAAATTTGAAGTTATAATATGTTCTTCTTTAATTGGTTCGTATATTATTACATAGTCAACTCTTAATGGTCAAGTAAAATAAAGTTTTGCTGTCCTTGCTTTCAACAACTGAAATATAGTCACAACATTCAGATTATAAATATATTCTCTCTAACTCTCTTAAATATTAACAGAAGTGGTTGAAAATAGAGGGGACTTAATAGTTAAATACTAAAATGCCAAGGTTATTTTTATATGGGTAAATGACTTAAAATTCTGAGTTAATATTTAGCAACAATTGATAGCTTCTCAACCTCTGGCTTTTCAAAATCACAATTAATAATGTTCCTAAAAAATAAAGAATCATATGATGGATTTGTGAATTACTACTACCCATGCATTGACTATTTGTCTTGTATAGGTTTGTTTAATTACAAAAAGTGCTTTCATAAAATATATATGGCATGAAAAAAACCACCCAGTACACTGTAAAGTGGTTGGTGTTAGGAAGGGCATCCAGCTTTAGAAACCATGCCAAAACTGACATTGGAGCTTGATGGAACCATGGGATTGTTTAGGATCCTGTCAAACCATCCAACTCATGCCAGCATGAAAAATGGATGTTAAATGATGATGATGATGATTTTGATATATCCACCTCATATTACAACAGATACATATTCATTAACAACACAATAGCACACTTAAAAAAAAGATTTTATATGAACTTTTATGATACCAGTGTATATATGTGTGGAGTTTTTCCTGAACATAACATATCTATTGATCCTGTTATCTTTGAAATTAATTTCAGCTGTTGTTTATTGCTATGAAATATTTTATTTTGTTTTCTAATAAAACTATTTGTTAATTTCTTCCAAAAAACTGGTCATTTGCCACAACTGAAATATCAGGGAATATATATACCATCATCATCATCATTTTATGTCTACTCTTCCTGCTGGCATGGGTTGGATGGGTTGTCACAGTTCAAATCAGTTCTTATTCAGAGTAACTACCTTTCTAGATTGATCATACAATCTTACTCTCATACATTTAATTTTTATCTTAGTTTCTATAGCTGCATACCCTTCCAATCTACAACCTCTTTACATAGTGAACTGGAAATATATAAACACAAAATTATACCTGTATTGTATTGTAAGGAGATAGAACAAAATTTCGCTCCTATCGTTAATGACAATAGCTACAATAATTATAAAACCATTATAAACATTATAAGGGACTGTGATGAGGGTTGAATGTGTGCAATTATTTGTCTACATTTTCAAGGTTTAGACAATTAATGTTTTGTATAAAAGTAGCCATAGCTGTAGTTACGCTTGTGTTACCAGAAAGACCTGTTCATAAGAGTTCATAAAAACAAAAGTATTTATTGAAAAGAAGGGTATAATCAATTTCAATATCGATGAAACACTGACTGCACTGCCATTGATGTGCTCCCTTTTCTTTTTTTCTTGTTTTCCAATCATCCTGCAATTCAAGTTGTTGTACTAACAAACCACACTCTCTTGTTCTGTGGTTGCTCAGTTGTTTTCTCAAATCTAGATCACATTCTCTCCAATATCTGCTGATAGAGAAAATGATATTTCATCAATTATTTGATTTGCTCTAGTGTTTTAAAATGCCCTTCACTATCTGCACATCTCTTGGCTGAAATGTGGTGTGATTCTAAGCTTCTACTGCCTTATCAACTGTTGCACCATTTCAGCTTTTACTTACAGTACAGAGAGAATGGAAGTTAACATTATTGATTTCTCTCTCATCATGAGTTAGATATCATATAATAAATAAAAAAAAGCATATAGCAATAACAATTTTGTTCTGACTATAAGGCTATAACTGTAAAGTTATGTGCTGACCAACTTTGCTAGTTTTGCTATATGAATAAATTCACTTTCAAATCTGCATAATTAGAATCATTGCTACGAAGCCACCAATCTATTAGTTTATTATATGTCAGACTGCCACTTCTCTATAAAATTAGTAATTAGTAGTCCAACACTGTGGCTATCCTGCTCAGAGGTTTACAAGAATAAACACACACATACATATTAAACGAAAATATTACTACTCATGTTTGAAACAGAATTGAAGAAATATTTATAAACACATACCCTACAAACTCTACCTCCATAAAACACAAAGGTTAAAATTTCTACATATTAATCATATTGCTTATAGAACAATGAACACCTAGAGAGAAACATATAGACCAACAACCTTTACAATTACCCATATCCTTTTGTAAACATCAAAGCAAAAGATGAACACATTTCTATATCATCAACACCATGATATGCCAGACTAATAACCCCCACCTTCCAAATACAAACTGGAAATACTCTTAATAACCACAACAAGTAAAGAAACTGACCAGCTAAAACATACAACCTACTTACATTCTTTTGTGAACCCCTAAAAAATTCTATTACAAAAGTTGACTCACCTAATTATTAAGTTTTTAAAAACTGGACTAAACTTTGAATATTTAACCTTTACACTGTCAAAGAAAAGGATTAGCTCCAATAAAACCAGAAATAACAAAAACAAATGGCACATCCTATGCCTGCCTACCAAAAGGGACACACCTGCTTACAAAATTCTACATGAATACATTCTAAACAATAACGTAACCCCAACTTTAGTCAATAAAAATTTTTCCATAACACCTCTCCATATCAAGCTACCCTAAAACCTAATTACCAGTACACTCAAACCCACATATCGAAGGTAGATTTTAACATAATAAAAACTATATGAAGCCAAGATTAACTCCAATGCAGCACTGTCAATAATATTCTTGTTTAAGTATAATGAATTTGTACTTTACTAAAGTTTGGAATAAGCCATCAGATGAATGTAAAATTGTTTTTATTATAACAACATAAAAACATATATATCTATAAACACACACATGCATGGATTAAGAAGCTGATTCATGAAGATAACAAATTTTTTGAATACTAGAGGTGTTTTATACCAGCTAGGGCTGATCTAGGGCTGACCTTCATTAGTTATTTTGTAAGTTTATTAAAACAGTAATTCAAAAGATAGATAAATTATGCTTTCAAGTTTTTAAAAAAATATTTCAAACTCTTGAGAAACCTCTGCTATGAAATGAAAACAAAATTAAATTAGAATAGAATTTGAGTTAAAAAGTTGTATTTTTAGATAAAACTTATAGGATAAAACTTATTAACATTTATTACAAAGGCATACATGTTGCAGCTTCCCATTTTCCTAATCTTAAAATATCTCCAGTGTCCTATCTCTGGAAGAAACAACTGTTATTAAAATTAGGATGGTAGATTTGATGCAACCCTAAGCAAGTTGTATTAGAAGCTTTTATTAATATTTTTATCTTTTACTTGTTTCAGTCATTGGACTGCAACCATGCTGGGGCACACCACCTATATATATATATATATTATATATATATATATATATAGACATATAATAATTTATGTATATATAATAAATATATAAAGAATACTTCAGTAGCATCTTTTGAAGTTCCTACTTTTCTCAAATATAAAATTATAGACTGAGGTTAGGTACAATCTTATCTTTGGCAATGTCATATGATAAAAAAACATTTGCTCTATTTAATCTCTCTCTCTCTCTCTTTCTCCCCTTCTCTCCCATATTTACACACATGCGCATTGAAAACAGAGATCACAAGATCACAACCAGTTATAGATCTAAAACCAGTGTTGCTATTGATTTTGACTTCCTTGGCTTAAATTTCTTTCTCTATGGCAACAGCAGAACACTCTCACATTTTAAGACCTCCTATATACTCTACACAAACCAATCCAATAAAATCTGGTTGTTGGTTACTAACATTACAATGTGTTTTTTTTTTATGTTACTGAGTTGTAAAATCACCTCCAAAATGGCTTCTTTATTAAACCATGTTTGCATAACAATATATCATGAGATTAACTACTGTTGCCAGCTCATTTCATTTAACCCTTTCACTGCAATTAAATCAGATACATCCACTTAAAATTTCATTACCCTTAACTGCAGAGAGCACTTTTAATACCAATCTATCTTTTGTTAAAACATGTCAAATTTTTAGTCACAAGGTTTTGGTTGACCTGAGGTTATGGTAGAAAACACTTATTCAGCTGTGCCATGCAGTGAGATTAAGCCCCAAAACCACATACTTATGAAGTAAACTTCTGAGCTGCATAGCTTTCGGGCTCCCCAGACCCCAGTTGAACCGTCCAACCCATGCTAGCATGGAAAGCGGACATTAAACGATGATGATGATGATATTTAACATCATTACTGGAACAATCATGAAATTTATTTTTACAGTTAAAGGATTAAGACGAAGCAAATTGCTCTTCTTCAAGCAATGAAGCTGAAAATATCAGTCTCACTTCATGCTTTCTCTCCCCATTCAATTTTTAATTAGTTTGTGTTTTGAAATTTTTTCCTCTTGCTGTTCTTAACGAGAATTAATCATTAAAAACTAATGATTTTTCTCTTCATTATGGGTGTAATTTTAATTAGTTAATTATGTTACCTTCACTTCTTAGTTCAAGATTAATGGTTTTGAGAGCATTCAAATTTGAAAAGCAATCTGATCTATACTGTTGTAAAAACGTTAACAGCAATGATAGCGGCAGCCTTTGTTAAGGACAATACTTTGTTGTTTTGTAAGGAAAAGAATATAGTCATCTGGATCCATTCCATTTCTTATTTTATTGATACTACCATATGGAATGAAAATAAATTAGAACCATGAGACACCACTGTCAATCCATATGTCATGAAACATCTAAATGAATTTGGTAAAGACTGCATCAAATTTACTGTACAAAGAATTGTTTCTTTTGAAGACAAGATATTGGAAACATTTGAGAATTAAACACAGGAGAAGCATTTTTTATATAATAACTAATATTCATTAAGACTAATTTACAAGTAATTCAATTTTGTTTCCATTACATATTTTTAGAGGTTTCCTGATTGTTTAAAATTATTAACTTGATCATATGTTGTATTAATCTTTCAAGTTATTGCTTTAATTAACTACCAGAATAATAGCTAATATAGGTTAATTCTAAATTATATCAAGCATTTGTTCATATTCAACAAATTTGTTAATTCACACGAACTAACTTCTTAATCCATTAATTAGAAACATTTTTATTTATTATTTACTTCAATATTCACTTTTCTTTACCAACATGGATTAGCTGGTTATACAAATTTAAGCTTGTGCATGATCAAATTTTAAAATAATTTATCACTTAGTTGGAAGAGAAAAGGCAGCATTCACCTTATTTTTCAGGACCTCTGAGAACTGATGGGAGAAAGTAAGTCATCCTCAGGCTGGGGACTTAACCTAAATGCTTGCAACAGAGTGGACTTCAGATCCATCCAAGATGAGAAATTACCTCTTCATTGCGCTTCTTTAAATTTCATTCACCAAGCTTTGGTTGATCTAAGATCATGGGAGAAAACACCCAGTGTACCACACAGTGAAATCAAACCCCAAATCACAAACTTCTGAACAATAAAATCATGCCTGCACCTGAGTTTTACACTTCAAAGGCTCAAAACAATACCAAGATTCAGTGATTGATTAAAACCACTATAGCATCTCATTTCTTTTGGTGATATTATGTTGAAAAGTATATTCTTAGTAAGAATTAATAAATAATTAACAAAAGAAACTGTATGATTAAGTGTCAAATTGATTAGCCTCTTTATTTCTCTACAAGAAACTTTACAAACAATAAAATTCAAGACCAAATGATAGTAAATCCTCAGCAAGTGAGTAGTCTTGTAGTTTTAATGTTGAATTTTTTTTGACTCTCTATCAATTGGAACTTAAACAAAAAATGAAACAATTTACTTTTGGTAAATATTAGGAAAATATAAACTAAGAATCTTGATCTCTGGCAAAGCTTTATTCCAAGAAATTTTCAGTTTAAAGGCAATTCTAGCTTCAATTCATATCAGGTATCAAGCTCAATATTAAGTTAATGAAATAATATATATAAGGAGTTGAAAGGTCTACAGAGCTGCTTCACTGCTTGATGAGACATCAACTCCTGCATTTGAAGATGGAGTACTGTAGTACCCTCAGCACATAAGTGTTTACCCTAATATATACTATAAAAAGATTATTCCTACAATACGCATGTTCTTCCTGATATGACCACCATCACCAATATCACTATTACCTTCCCTATTTTTACAGCCTAAAATCTAATGCTGAATTGTAAGATGAACAATTTACTGATAAATGGTCACATTCACCTTCCAACAAGACTGACTCTTAATGTTAAGATCTTAATTTCACATTTCTGAATTTCAAAAATAAATGACAAAACAGTTTGTTGTTCATATTTTCACATAGATTTATTATCAGATAGTAAAAATCAGTTGTATTTGTTAATCAGTTAAAATGAAACCAGTGTTCTACTTTCTACTAGAAAGACCAAGAGAAGGATTTTAGTACATAAGCTTACATAGTCTCTATATTCAAAATCATTTGTACTGAAATGGTAGATAACCATTATTTATTTACTCCAAGAAATTTTGATGTTATTTTCTTAATTTATACAGTTTGGTATCTCAGGCTAGAGTTGACGACAGCTTTAACTATATTATTCTATTTCACTGATTTGCAGCTGGCCAAATCATTATGTATCCATCAACTGAAATAAAAATCTGTTCAAAGGTCTTGAGTTCAAACCCACTGCAGGCATATCATTGTATGTTTAAAGCAGAACATTCAGTTTTACATTCTTAGGTATCAGGAATAGGTACCAAATCATCCAAGAATGTTATATGATAAACTAGCACTCTTATTCAGTGGATGGTTTGACTCTCCTCTGTTTAGCACTCTAAAGCAAAAGGTAAAGATGGGATCTTGAGGCTTTTATGGTTTGGAAGATAGTTATTTCCTAACAACTGAAGATTAAACATTTTTATGAAACCAGCTGTGCTTAAATAATTCTTTATTGTTAATGACCACCAATTCACTTAACTGTAAAATATCTACCATCAGTAGGTATAGGTTACTGCTGTAAGTAGCTGGAATACTGAAAAATTGTCAAGTAATTTATCATTTTGGGATGTTTTCATGAACAAAATCCAGTGAGTAAAACTTGCAGCAAATCAACATCTGTAGTAATGTTTATCTTTACATTTTATAAGACTTTATTTTTGCTTTGATTTTTTTTTTTTTTATATTTCAAAAATCACGTAAAAGAAATTATGCATTCTTTCTGGTAAAAATAACTTAAATACCCTAAATTATTTTTTAAATATTGAAAACTAATAAATCTAATTTATTATGTAGATGAATTCAAAAATATTATTAATTTCAACAGCTAGATGCTGGCTGCTCTTCAGAGGCATAAATTCGCTTTCTGTTTGTTAAATGAAGTTAGCACCTGTACCTGATCAGCAATTTTCATTGACTGACCTTACATCATGAATCCTCTACCTAATTAAGGAGAGCAATTTTGCATCCTAAATTATTTTTTAAACTAAGAATTCTTCATGATGACCTGACTCCAAATTAACAATTTAAAACTTTTATATTATACTTCATTTTTACATTTAGTTTGCAAGATTCTTGTTATGAATTTGTGTGTTGAAACAAATCTTGTATCTTGGAAGGGTTATTACACCAATAATAATAACACACTGCTCAATATCACTTCTGTATTGTTAGTCAATTGGTTAAATATCTAACTAATTGATCATTTATTTAATGCACTGGTTAAACAGTCAATCAGTTGTTTGTTGGTCAAAGTCCTTTTGTTTGCTCTTCATGACCTTCTCAATGGCTCACCTTCTCTCTCGATGATTGTATATAAACAAGTGTTAGGAAAGATTTTCTTCCCTTCTCAGACCATCAGTCCTAACAATAACATCCATAAACACATAATCATTACCATTAGTTTTTAGACATACTCTTAATTTATGCATACTCTTCCTTGAAATAGAAAAATTCTCACATCTACCTAAATTCTGGTTGAAAATATTGTTGCATAGTCATTTTAACAGATTGCTAATTCATTTCACTGGTAGCTGATCAAATGTTATTTCAGGCTCACAGACTATCAAGTCTGAAGAAACAGTAGTCATTGGACTAAATACCTTGCAATATTTAATTTTTTTCCTTTATGTTCTGAGTTGAGATACTTATGGAACAAGCTTTGCATTTATCTCTCTCTAGGATCATGAAAACTGATAGCAAGGTCAATTTACTATATCTATTCTATACAAATTTGTAGCCTTGTCCCATCATATCAAATTAATATTTCTTGATAATTTTTATGAAAAATATCGTAAATGCCCCATGGCAATTAAAATTTAAATTTCCTGAATTTTCTTAACAATTTTGATACCAACCTTCCTGAGACTACTTCTGGTTCTAATACAAAAATATCCATCTTTAAACGATGACTTTCCATCAAAGTTTTATGCAAGATCCTTTTGTTAAGTTACGTCCCAAACATCAGCTTAATAATGACGGATATTTTACTAAATCCCTCTAATTTGTCAGTTCATATTTTAATTAATAAAACATTTATGCAGTGTTTTCTGATTAAAATGTGGTATCAAAAAGGTTGAATAGCTTTGACTAAGAATGTCATATCTTTTTTCAAACAAGGAAGTTATTTATTACTCAAAGTTTATTATGGGTTGTTCATGGTTGAAATATATTTAACCATAAGTTTGCTAGATCAGGGCTATCTCGGGCTGAACAACTAAGTAGTGACATGGATTTTTCAACAACGTAGCTTTCTGATTTTTGTTATATATCATATACCCAGTATGTTATAAAGTATTTTATATATATATATATATATATATATATATATATATATACACACACACACATATACACACACGTGCATATATATATATATATATATAATTCTTTATTGCCCACAAGTGGCTAAACATAGAGGGGACAAACGAGGACAGACAAAGGGACTAAGTTGATTACATCGACCCCAGTGCGTAACTGGTACTTATTTAATCGACTCTGAAAGGATGAAAGGCAAAGTCGACCTAGGCGGAATTTGAACTTAGAATGTAGCGGCAGACAAAATACTGTTAAGCATTTCACCCAGCGCGCTAACAATTCTACCAGCTTGCCGCCTTCACAGCTCAAACATATATATATATAAATGTAGATGGTAGTGTTATGTAAGGGTTTTCTTACATATCTATGAGAAACATTTGTATTAAATGCGTTAACCATACTACAACCATCACTGGACCTAAGACAACATCATATTGTTCAGAACCTTGTTACACATTGTCTAACCTTATATATTGCATCATATGCAAACTTTATGGTGCCCTTTACATTGAAGAAATGGCCTGGTGCCTTGTAGATCTCTTTCAGGAGCATATTTGGTGCCTGCTACTATGTATGCGTAGCCAACCTGTTGCCACCAGGCCATTCCATCTTTCACTTATCAGTGTGCCACATCACTGTGCACCAGGTACCTACATTCTCAAAGAAACAGAGGGAACGTTTCATATTCAAACTTAGCACCATGTCACCAACAGGTTTAAATGGACAGTTTTCCTTCTACTCTTACACTTCCTCTTAATTCCTAAAACCCTTTCTTAACCTTAATTCCCATCTCACCTCATTTTTTCCCTTCTTCTCGCTCTCAACCTCTTTCCTTCTTCCTTCTTACACTGTTTCTCCTTCCACTTCTTTGCATATGAACCTCACATGGTCATGTGTTCCTTATCAGTTGCAGCCAGTTTTTTTTTGTTTTTTTTTTTTGTAAAACTCTGCTTTCTCTCTTTAATTTCTTTCCTTTCAGCTTTTCCTTGAAGAAGTACTGCGTTTGAAATGTTTAATTTCCACTCCTTGCAGCAAATTCACCATACTCTTTTTATCAGTTTTACTACATATGTCTTGCTCATACAAAACAGCACCAGCCTCATTGGAGTCTGTTCAGTCATTATATATATATGTGTGTGTGTGTGTGTGTGGCAGGACTACTGTGTCACTTGAATAAAAGAATTATTTACTAGCATTAATAACTAAGACTACCAGTCATTTTCATGGGTAACCTTGGCTATATATCATCATAATGTTTATAACTTGCACTATAATACATTATCATAATAGAGGTATTAACTCTTTAAAACTTAATGATCAAATTTAAAAAGACTTAGTGGTATTATTTAAAATTCTATTTCAAGTATTTGAATTTCAGAAAGCATTGAAAATTCTGTATCTTCTTAAATAAATTGGCCTTTTCATCTTTCTGGCATAAAAATGATTAGTTTGTCTAATTAACCTGATCATCCTGTAACCCTTACAGGACAATCAGGCTAAAAGACTTGGAAACTGTGATGCCATAATATGGGTAACTTGAAAACACTTATGAACTAAATAGCTTTCATTTCAATATATACATTATGATAGTAAGATATTATGATGATAATTATATTGGACACTACAAAATAATATACAATAATACAAAATGCTCTTTTGTTTTTTTCTCTATTTTCTTGTGTGTAAAATGCAAACAAATCCAACAGAAATAATTGTTTTAATTTAAGAAATGTGCCTAAATTATAATTTATGCATAAGGAAAAAAGAATTCTTCCAAGTATTTGACTTAAATTAGACAAAATTAAGGAAACAGAACTTTTAAACTTTTAAATTATTAAAGTAGCTATCCTTTCTAAACTCTGGCATAATCTTGTAAGCCTTCATAACATTACCCAATTGCTAACGTAATTTTGTCTCTTTTTTACTTTTTTTCTTTTAAATTGTCTAGTCATAATTAAATTATTTCTTTAAAAAGCCATAGCGTATATCTGAACAGTTGTGATGATGTGACAGGCTTAGAGTTTGGTTTTAAAAGACTGTGCAAAATGAAATTTCAGCTACCAACAAGAGATGTTTCACCTTCAGACACTTATAGATAATTCCCTAGGATGGGTTGACATGGTATTTTCTAAAGATCTCCAGTGAATCTTATAACAAGCCTGGAAAGTAAATAAGTGGTGAAGATTTTGCCTTGCTTTTTATTCAAAAGGTTCACTATGTGGATAAGATGAAGTGCTTTAAATGTTTAGTCTGAGAACGATAATCATGGGGCTGTTTTGGCCTTTGTAAACTGAGAAATCAGGATAGCTGGTTGAGGTTAATATTCAAGTTGAATTGCTGTGAACTGGAAGAGAAAACATTTAAAAAAATGAAGGATAAAGAGATGAGCACTGGCTTTGATCATCATATTCTCTTACTTCCTTTACTGCAACCTTCTTACATTTTTTGTACTTACTGTATTTAACAAAATGACTTAGAAATACATTTGAGACCAAATTGATAATATGTTAATTGCAAAGTTGTGTTTTGTCAATGGAATAACTGAAAAGAAACTATCTATTTACTTTTTGTCATTACAGGACACAGCTGGCCAAGAACGATACCGAACTATTACAACAGCATATTACAGAGGGGCTATGGGATTTATATTAATGTATGATGTCACAAATGAAGAATCCTTCAATGCTGTGCAAGACTGGTGTGTACCAAATATTTCTTTTGTTTCATTTTATTGCATAACTTATAAAAAAGTCTATATTTTTAAAAAATACCACAAGATCTTGTATTAAGCAGTCAGTCCTTTCTTTAAACCTCTGAGCTAGTGGTGCTTCAACCATTTTTATTATGCCATTAAATGAATGAGTGGTAAATTTCCTTTAGATCTGATGTTGCAGGTAATTATCTTAGAAGAATAAAATAATTCTTCAAATGGATAAACTGAAGTCAATAGAATCGAATGTCTTTCTAAAAGATATTCCAGTGAAAACATTAGCATTACTCATATTTTATATTACACCTATAATACAGCATTTCATCTCTGTTCACTAATTAGTAATTAATCCACTTTTATTATATTTATGCAACATGTTTAGGAGTTTATATTTCAATGTTCAGTCAAGGTGGGTGGACTATACTCATAACCCTGTCCAGGGCCTTAAATACTGGTGAGAGGGAGGAAGGTATCCTTAAATCAGAGACCTGACCCAAATGCTTACAGCAGAGTGGGCTCCACGAAAGACTCCTAAGGACCAGGTGATGGTGTTAAACTGGACAACAGATTAAGTCTGTCAGCCAAATTAAAAACATAAAATGAAATGAAATCTTAGCTTCCAAACATCTTGAGATATTTTAAAGATATCTTATTGGTCAGTACACTAATTGACCATAAGATGTGATAAGTAATTAAACGAAATTAAGCTCCTAACTGTTGAGCAAAATTAAGACTTAGGTCCCATTTATTATTTTTTTTTCTTAGGGCTGAGTATTTTGCATTCTATTTTGTCATGAAATGACAAAACTTTTGGTTTGGGCTCCAAGAAAATGATGTGCAGTACCCTTTTGTATTGCCATACCTAAATTTTTGTGAAAAGAGTTGATTTTTAAATTTTTTCTCATTTCTCAGGTTTGCTTTGAGTAAAGACTTCCTCTAAAAATGATTTTTCTGAATGGATTATTTATGATATAAAGTTATAAATTTAATTAAAAGATCTGAAAAGTACAATTGTTTACTAAGAAATATTTAAGCATATAAGATTTACCTTAAGAATGATTTCATAATATCAGGGTTCAAAGTTCCTTCTAATTTTATGTACACAGTGACAATGCTTTTCCTCAACTGTACTGAGAGAGCAAACAAGAATTTGCTGGTTGCTATCCTTCCTAAATTCTGCAGTGACCCTTCTGATAAAAAGTTAGACATAATTATTAAATATCATTTAGAGTGGATACATGTGAAAATGAAGGACAAAATGGTTTCAATTACCTTCTTTTGGGAGAGATGTGTCTCTAGGCTGCAAGAGGTGTAGAATCAATGCAAGTGAGAATATTAAAGCAATTATTCCACAGCAGCTCTCTCCATACACTGTTGCTAACCAACAGAAGAACTTACCTAGTAACACTAAAAATTTTGGGAGGTACTTGACCAAGTTCAGTTATCTTGCTTCCCTGTAAGCTCCAACATCCAGACTGACTGTTCAGTGTGAAAAGGATCAAAGATAAGGTAATCTTTGATCCTCTTCATATTGTTCATTGCTAAGCATGTCAATGAGACTGAGTGTCCTCAAGAACTAAAATGCTATAGAGATGACATGGAGTAACAAACGGAAACAGAAGAGAATGTGGAAAAGAAGGTGAAGGCCAATGAGTTTTTGTGAATGTAAAGAGCAGGGAGGGTCTGTTGCATCTGACAAGGAACCAAACACATCTGTCAGTCAGAAATCACTTGACCTGAAGAATTCCTGGAAGCATAGATCTAAAACCAGTGAATCATTTGTTAATCTTTATAAGATCAACAAATTATCAGAAAACCTAATTGTGATCCCTGGGGATGACTGATAAGTAGAGGAGGTGATGGTATTTCTGAGTGGGGATGAGATAATGGGAATATTGACAGGAGCTAGTATCACTGTTCAAAATCACAAGAATTGTCTCAAGAAAAACCTACATTGCAGCCCAACCAGCTGTCATCTGGGGTGAGGGGAGGAAAAGGAGATGGTGTATTGAGCTTTACATTGATGATAATGAGGCAGAGCCTTCAAGAAGATATCCTAATGTATGTTGGTACTAAAGATAAAATTTGGTAGTGACCTTCTATCACTGATGATATCCAGGACACTATCAAGCAGCAGATTGTGCTTCTGGTACTTTCAGGAACCCAGGACTTTTCTTGAAGGAGTCATGTTTCGATTTAAGTAATCCCTCTGAAATTAAACATGTCTCATTGAATACACTTTTTTTTTTTTTATAAAAGATAATTGTGACTAAAATATATGAAATATTCTTAATTAAGGTAAGTTTTTGTTCTAAAATATATTTCTTGACTAGTAGTTGTATTTTTAAGATTTTTATAATTATATGTATTATGTTATGTATCATAAATAACCATGGAGAAACTCTTTAGGTGAAGTCTTTTCAAAAGCACACCTGAGATACAAAAGTAAGTCTAAAAATCTACACTTGCCTCAAAAATTAAGGTGTCACAAAAAGGTACTGCATTCTTTTCCCTTGGAGCCTAAGCCAAAAATTATGAAGTTATTTTCAATGTGGTATATTTGACAGGATTCATCATTTATCATATTTTATTACTAAAGAAAAAGGATTTTATAGCTATTAGATTCTTACTGAGGCACAATGTCAACTTTTGTCTTGTATTATCACTTAATCAACTCATTTCTTTAATCTGGAGAGATTAATAGGAGAATTGACCACAGTGCAATTTGAACTCTGAATCATGATGGATGAAACTACTATAAAGTGCTTAGATCAGTATTTAGATGTTGCTGTTAAACATTACCTCCCATGTGTTTTATGTAAAATTCAAACCTTTAAGATTTCAAGTACCATGTTAAACCTAATCAGTCTTATACTTGTTGTCCATGTGATCCAAGAGATCTTTGGCAAGGTGTAGATTATGCTATGCCTCCTTCATTTTTGTTTAAACTTTATCATCTTCAACTGTTCTTTAAATTATAATTCACATTCAATACTTGTTTTCCAAATGACTTAGTTTTGTTTGGTTACTAACCTTTCAAAGATCTTGTTTCCAATAAGGCTCCTCTTACAAATTATTTGAATTTAATGCTTTAAGATATGAAATACTTTAGTTTTTAATAGTTATTTAATTGACAGTGGTCTTTACTTATGTGCCCTTTCATACATTTTGCAGTTTTGAGAAAGTACAATTTAAATGTTTCATTTTTGTACTTAGTTTTCAAGATTCTTGGTGTGAAATCATGTGTTGAAAACAGATTTTGTTGTATGTTGGGAGATTCAACATTGTGAGGTACAAGAATTTGGCACAGAGATCACAAACACCCTACAAAAATTAAACATGTTATGAACAGAGGGATAGTATACCTTCCTAATCCAGCAGAATGTCAGTTGATAGCTGGCCTAAGATGAAAAGATGCAACCACAGGAACATGATTAAATAGAAAAACTTCTTAATGCATACTTGAGGAAAACAACCAGTGCATGTGTTTTATTGGCATAATGACCCTTCCAAGATACAGCACAAATTAAATCAAAAATTGTTATATAAATCACAGAGTGGTTTTTATACTAAAGATGTTTCTTCCTATTCTAGTTTCCTATTATAGATTTTGTATATGAGCTGTGTTTTAGTCTCAGATCAATCTTCATTAAGCAGACCTACAATTAACGATGCTTCAAGTGTTACCATCCAGCTGGTACTCATTACTATTGAATAGACTGGAATAATATGAAATAAAGTGTCTTGCTCAAGGATGCCACACAACTCTTGGTTCAGAAATTGAACCCAGGACTTTATGATCATAAGCTGAATACCTGAACCACTAGGCTATATGCCTCCACCCTGAGTGTGTGTGTGTGTGGTGTGTGTGTGTGTGTAACAAAATAATGGTGAAGAACACATATGACACTTGACACAAATTTCCAAAATCAGACATGGATAAACCTATGTACCTGACACCTAGTTTTTTTTTTATTTTGCTACTTTGTTCCTTGCTCTCCTTTTTTTCTTCATCTTTCAGCTTTTAAAGCCCTGTCTATCATACTATTCTACTACCATGTCACCTGCCATCTGGCTGGAACTTTTCTCAGCAGGTTGTCATATTGAAACTGCCAACTGTCCTGTTTTGTAAATCTGTATTTCCTCCTCCTTCTCATTTTATGTATTGACAAGTGCTTCTTTGGACCTATGTCTAGTTGAGGGTTCTTTCACCTGCCATACCTTCTGTGTCCATGATTCCCTCTATCTTTTACCCTGATCATTAGTCAATGCTGAGTTGTACATTCTTCACACACAATTCCCTATTCCATTTCCTGGTGAGTATAGAGTTTATTTGGTAGGTGATGATGTGGTTGGTTGATTACCAGAAAGTGATATTGCACCTCAAAACTCCAAAACCCTTGATAGTCTGTCATTTCTTGTACCATATCCATAGCTTCATGATGTTTCCCAACATATACATTAAGGTTACAAGCTATATTAACAAGGTTAGTGCCATTTTTCATTATCAATGTAGTTTGCAAGTGGGCCTCATGGAACTCCCTTTTTTTTGGTTCACTTGTTAGTCCTGACTGCTGAACATGTGAAAGAACAATTAAATCTTAATCTAATTATTCTGTCATATACCCTGACTGGCTCAATTACTTTATTTATTTCTCTACTGATAATGTTCCTACTGGTCTGTTACCTACCCAGAAGAATTCATGCCAGCATTGTTTGTTTGTTTGTAAGAAGTCTAACTGAGGCTCCTTTCCTTCTTCCCATTTGTGAACATCACATATCTACTCACCAACTCCAGCATCTTTACAATTTCTCCAGATCTCATGCCAGTGTTAATGGTGACACTTCTAAACTATTGTACCTGATAGGAAAAAGAGATTTCCTGTGTTGGGTGGGTTGCTTGATGTCTGTTTTCTGTATCTGTTTAGAAAGAGAGTCAATGTGATCATTTGATGACAGACAAAGGGTTCCACCCATAGCCAGGTACCAGACTACCCACTAATATGAGTAGCACTAACATGGTAAGTGTTAGTCCTGTACATGCAATTACGGTTTACCATTGTATTTGTGAATGGCAGGATTTGTATATGATTTTATTGGTTGGGTGCCCATCCTATCTTCAACCACTTTACAGCATGGACTGGGTGCATTTTAATTGCCACCAACACTACAAGTTGTTTATCAGAACTAAAGTACACCTTCTATGTTGTGTCTCTTTTTATTCAGACTTATTGTACTTGTGTGAAGTTGTCATTTCCCTCATGCCAAATTTCATTCCAAGTTACTGCTCCCTTTGTCAGGTTACCTTCAGTTTGGCTCATATCCTTTTATGAATTTGCTATGGATGTTTGCAGTATGGAGGTATGAAAAGGAAGATAAGGCTTCTTCGTGTTTACACTTGACTGGTGAATTTTATTCAGAATGTATTAGTTTGCTGTGTGGAAGGAAACTCAAAGTAGACTGGATTTGCTTGACTGGTTAGGGAGCTACATCTCTCCATAATGCTTTTAAAGGTGCTCACAGATGTGGCTAGCATATGGTAGGTTGATGAGTTTGTTTGGGGAGAAGGAATTCCTAGAAGTGTAGGGTAACAGCTTACAGTCGACAGGCAGATTGAGATGACTAGAATAATAGTGGCTGGTCATATTTGTCATGATAAAAAAAAGTGGAGGTGCATTTGACAAGCAGAGTGGCTATCTATGGTTACTAGGTATAAATGTTGCTTCTGTTTCACTGTCTGAGAATAAGCTAATTTCTATAGGGTTATCTTCTGAAGCAGCATGTCCTGATAAGTTTAAGGGAAATCAAAGTGTGGGATGGGGAGTAGACATATCAGCATAAAACCATTGCAGTAACTATATATATAACTTGTGCTGATATTTTGGTTAATCTTTCTTCTAGACAGAATTTATTGTTTTCATTTTGCATATATTCTGGTTGCTAGAAATAATTAAGGAAATAATTGTGAAAAATAGTTAATATTTTTATGAGATATTAAATCTACCCTTATATTATCTCATGTTCTTTGCCTCTATCTATCTATCTATCTATTTATCTATGTCTATTTTTATTTATCTGTCATATATATATATATATATATACACACACACACACACACACACACACCCACACACATGTATGTGTGTATGTACATGTATATATGTATGTGCATGTATATATTTGTGTGTGTGTGTGCGTATGGGTAAATAGTAATGAAATTTGGCATTAACAATATTAAAAAACCACATATATTTTCATAAGTGGTTTCTCCGCAGTCTACTAATTTCATTTGGAAGAACTACTACATGATTGCTTAACCTGTTAGAAATAGACAGAAGGGAACATAAGACAATGTCATCCTAGAAACACCATATCTAAAAATGTGATGGAATGGTCATGTCTGGAGCATATTTGGTCATAGGTCTGGCTGACCAGGCCTGACTTGGTGCTAAACACCCACAAAATTTTTCATTTGTAATAATGTTTTGTGTTGATGTTATTGTTTTCTGAATAAGTTCAATGTCATTACAAATTTAAAAGATTTTTGTTATATTTAGAATTAATCCTCATGAGGTGTTGGTAATTAAATAAAATGGCTAATACTCAAACTACAATATAGATTATTAAGAAAAGCTTGCCTTGGCACTCTCCTGACAGCTATTGAAATTGTTAATGTGCTCCTTTGAATGCAACAATCTAGTGTTCACTTTCTCTACACTTTGTTGCTTGTGTGCAGCTATAAGCATCACTACTGCTACTTGTCATGACATTCTGAAAATCAATATTTCTAACAAGCGTTCTGTTCAAAGAAAACCACTGCTACATTGCTGCAGAATCTCCTCAACAACTGGGCAGTTTGGTTACTTGGCTTACTTCACACACACACACACACACACACATACACACTCGCACACATGTTCACATCACATTATACTAACAGACACCCACCTACCTACACAAACAAACATACACCCACTTACATACGCCTACACTAACTAACATAACAAACACTGAGAGAGAGAGAGAGAGAAAGAAAAGGTGATTATAAAATGGGTTTGGACTGAATTTCTACTGCAACCAATATCCATATCTTCCTTACTTCCATCACAGTATCGATTGCTCTAGAAAATCGGTACCTGTCCACTTTAACTGTACTTATTTTCTTCCCTGATGCTAATCTACATAATATAAAGTAATAATAATAATAATAATGATAATAATAATAATAATAATAATAATAAAGCCAACAATAACATGAATTGATAAAATAAATAAAAAAGGGGGGGAAAAACAAAGCTCACCAGCTGCTTGACTCCAACTACTGCTTTGTCATGTGACACTTCTACTGTTCTATTGATTTTCTATACTGAAGAGAGAGAGAGAGAGAGAGAAAAAAAATTTAGGTAGCCATTTTGTTGTTTCCTACTTATCATTTTGTACACTTCATCATTAATCAATTAAGCTGAAAACTACTAGGATAGTTTCCATCCTCACTCACTCTCTCTCTCCCTTTCTGTCTCTCTGCATCATTGTTATTCAAATAATTTATTATTATTACTGCTGTTTTTTTCTGTTGATAATCTTCTGTTGCCTTTAAAACAAAGAACCCTGCCCCCTCATCTCTTGGTATGTATGTTTGGTAGCAGTATAGTTTGTTGCAAGTGCTACTTTAGGAATGTCAATAATAGGATCTAATCCTGGTTCAAACCTTTACTTTACCAAGTTTTTTTTTAAATTTATTTTAAGTGGTCAAAAAAAAAATGAGTTCTAAATTTTATGAGATACACTTTAACATGTAGTTTATCATCATCACCATCATCATCATGATGTACTGGTAGAATTGTAAACATGTTCAACAAAATGCTTAGCAGTATTCCTATTGGCTCTTAATGTTCTGCATTCAAATCCCTCCAAGGTCAGCTTTTCCTTATATCCCTTCAGGGTCAATAAAATAGAGTACGAGTCAATGTAATCGACATGGCCTCCCCCATTAAAACTGCAGGTTTTGTGCAAAAATTAGAATTATCATTATTGTATTATTACTACTACTACTACTACTACTACTACTACTACTATTACTATCATTATTATTATTATTATTATTATTATTAAGGTAGTGAGCTTGCAAAATCATTAGCACACTGGGCAAAATGGTTTGCATTATTTCATCCAACCTAATGTTTTGAGTTCAAATTCCACTGAGATTGACTTTGCCTTCCATCCTTTTAGGGTTGATAAAAATAAGTACCAGCTGACCACTGGGATCGACATAATTGACTTAACCCCCTCCTTTAACTTGCAGGCCTTGTGCCAAAATTTAAAACTATTATTATTATTATTATTATTGAGTGAGAGAGCAGTGCATGCCATCAAAGTGACACCAGGGTAAAATATACAAAGCCCAGTATACCCATCATGACTACCCATCTGATGAGGGTACACCAGGCACATGCGTCACAACCATATGTGTGCGACATGGTGATCTCATATCAAGATAAACAGTGCATGACCTTGCAGGTGGGGCCCAGCTAGAATTTTCTTCTGGTCGAGTAACCCTTCCTGCTCAAAAGGTCACTGAATAAGGGTTGTTTAAGGATGTTGAACAAAACACCCATGTTTCCAAAGGTAAATTATCCAAACCCCAAAGAATTCCTCTCAGCACATGGTTATGCTGCTCCCTTACTACTTCTGCTCATGATTAGAGATGCACATATTGTCAACCACCAAGGGACATACTCAGCTGGTTAAGGTCAAACAACTGACAGGCAAATTTGTGGTTTTGAGCAGAATATTTACTGTAGCCCTTCTTTTATACCAAGACAAAACAATGTACATGATAACACTTCCAATCAGTTAAAATCAGAAGCCATGAGAGCCAGTGCTTGGTACTGCATCAGGGCATTTATTATTATTATCATCATCATCATCATTATTATTATTATTGACATGTGTAGAGCAGTATGTTGGCGAAGTCAGTAAAGCAGTGGAAGTGTCTAGTTATGTCCCTTTACATTCTGAGTTCAAATATTCTCAAGGTCAACTTTGTCTTTCATCCCTTCAGAATCAATAAAATACAATACTAGCCTAGTACTGGGATTGATGGTATCAACTAACCCTTCTCTCTTCAAAAGCATTGGCCCTGTACTTATAAGAAAGAATTATTATGATTGATGTTATTTATATTAGTAGAGCAATTTGCTGGCAGAATCAGTAAAGTGTTGGTCAAAGTACATTGTATTATTAGTTACATCTCTTTCCATTCTGAGTTCAAATCCTGTCCAAGTCAACTCTGCCTTTCGTCATTCTGAAGTTTAATAAAATAAAGTACCAGTTAATAGTTATACCAACTAGATTTGATATAATTGCTTATTTATTCTTTCCTCAAAAATTTATGGAATTACATCAATTTTAAAAATGGTTGTTGTTATTATTATTATTATTATTATTATTAAGGCAGCAAGCAGGCAGAGTTGTTAGCATACCAGGCGAAATACTTGGTGGTATTTTGTCTGCCACTACATTCTGAGTTCAAATTCTGCCAAGGTTGACTGTGCCTCACATACTTTCAGGGTCAAAAAATTAAGTACCAGTGAAACACTGGGGTCAATGTAGTCAACTTGTCCCTTCCCCAAAAATTTCAAGCCTTGTGCCTTTAGTAGAAAGTATCATTATTATTATTATATCTACTTAATTTTATCCTTTCACGTTTTGAGTTCAAATCTTAACAGAGTTGACTTTACCTTTCATTCTTCCAAGATAAAATAATGGTTAGTTTAATCAACTGCTCTTTCCCCCAAAATTTTTTGCTTTATGCCTACGGGAAAAATTCAATGAATACTCTTTTACTGGTGCCAGCCAGTGGATCATGGCCAAGCCCTAGCATTGCCATCTTTAAAACAAGAGGCTTGCTAACTGGACTTCAAGTGTATTAAATATACACTTACCACATGACCATGTTACCAATTATGCTACTGAGCAGGCTCTTCATGTTCTAAGTTAGAGTTGTGGAGGCACATGGCCTAGTGGTTAGAGCAGCGAACTCGTGGTCGAGGGATCGCCGGTTCGAATCTCAGACCAGGCGATGTATGTGTTTATGAGTGAAACACCTAAGCTCCACACGGCTCCAGCAGAAGGTAATGGCGAAACTTCTGCTGACTCTTTCGCCATAACTTTCTCTCACTCTTTCCTCCTGCATCTTGCAGCTCTGCGATGGACCGGTGTCCCATCCAGGTGGGGAACCTATATGCCAAGAAACCAGGAAACCGGCCCTTATGAGCCAGGCATGGCTCGAGATGGAACAAACATAAAAAAAAAGTTAGGCTTAGGTCAACTTTGCTTTCATCCTTTCACAGTTGATAAACTAGTCAGGAACTGAGAATGGCATAATCTGCTGGCCTCCTTCTTTCAAAATTTCTAGCTTTATACCAAAATTAGAAAGAATTATTTTTATTATTATTGAAATGTGGAGCATTCTTAGAATGGTCTATGTAATATTTTGAACACTTTGAGTTAGTGAAGTAATCCTTTATTAAATTAATAATTTGTTTTCCATGTCAGTATGTAAGGTTTATTTCATGACTATTAGTATCTTTACACAGATTTATGTAAGAGTTGGGTGAAAACATCATCACCATCTCCATCATCTGTATGGATTCTTATAGTCCTTTATGACTGTGTACCTTTCATTCTATGATCAACATTTTATATTGTTTTGGCAGATGAAAGAAACCTTTATGTGAATTCTTTCTTGTGTAAAGGGATATTGATAAAGTATTTATAATTAATAGAATAAATACAAACTCATTGTCCATTAGTGATATACTTTGCAGTTGTCTTTTATTCAGTTTATTTTAGCTAGGTAAGGGTACACCCTGATATTTTATTTCCACCATCCTTTCTTGCTTTCCTGCTGAAGTATCCGTGTATCTTCTCTACAACAAGAGACCTGTTCCTGTTCCTCTTTCCTACTTTAGACTCTCTACACCTGGTATAATGCTACCTCCCTCAATATGAGGAAGTAACATTGTACCACCAAAAAAGCATCCAGATACTCTATAAAGGGACTGACATTAGGAATAGTGTCCAGATCTAGAAATCTTGCTAAAGCAGATACTGGAGACCAACACAACCCTCAGGCTTGTCAGATCCTGCCGAATTGCCCAACCTATGCTAGCATGGGCCACAGACATTAAATGGTGGTATCAATGACACTGACGAAAATGATAACAACATTATAAAAGATCTATTATTGCTGATGTCTTTCTCCTTTCACATGCGATTAAAATGATCCATGTGCAATGAGAGTCTAGCTTTGTATCTAAGTGGAAAATAGCATGAAGTTCAGAACATTCAATTATTGGAATATATTTCAGCATTATTATCTCAGTCTGTGTCATCATTCTGGATCTTCTACTTTTATGAGCTTAGTAAACCACAAATTTCCAGGATTCCTCATTAAATAAGAGTTGGTCACACACATAAGTATTCTCTGTATGGGTTTTAGATTCTCTTTCATTAGTCCCTTAACTGAAGCAGTAGACTTCCAAGAAAACATAGAGCAACTAGTATCTCCTTATTCAAAATCTGTTTTTATAACCCTCTATGCATAGCATAACCCACATGCCTGTGCATTAACTCCTATCTAAGGCCCAGTTTCAAATGACCTGACTTCACTTCATTCTATGTTTTCATTAACAACAGGTATCTTCTACTATCACCACATAAAGATATTCCAGCTAGTATTTGTCTTCTAGTCACACATACCTATATCATTAGAGATTCTCCTGCATACATCAACTAATATCTTTAATACCAGCTTCTCATTTATATTCTGCCTTTTATGTGAGATAACTTAATGCATCGATCAAATCGTACTCAAATTATTTCCTTCTTGCAACTTCAGATCTTCCATATTCAGTGTCCATGTCTCATTTTCAACTAACATATCACTCTCACACATACTTCTTACCTTCCACTTGAAGCAAATACAGAGACATCATTTGTTTCCAATAGCAATGACATTTCTCTGACTTTGTTTCAGTCTTTTCACTGTAGCTACTGTGTTAAAATAGACAGGATACAAACATTACTGAAAATGCAATTAGACACAAATATACATAAATAATATTGAATATAACTTGTATGGATGGAGATCTTGTCACCATCAGTATGGTCGGAATAGAAGTGTTTGGCAGCAATATGCATTTGGAGATTATGAAGGTAGTTAGTTCTGTAGTGTATATATCCACTTATATCTACATCATCATTTCTACCAAGAATGTTGGTTAGCTGATCTTAATGGAGTCATGTCCCTTATTTATTGTTTTCAGAGTTGCTCCAGTCCACTCTGCTGGCAAAAATGAGTTGTACTTGTAACTCAAAGAACCATCCTTGTTACATTTTGTATCCTGCTAAATCTCTCCACCACTGCCACATTAATTACATTAGCAGGCTGTTCTATTGCTTGGATTAACTGGAATCCTTGTCATCATAACCGACAGAGTGCCAGTTGTGTATATATATATATATATATATATATATATATATATATATATATATGAGAGGGCAGATAGCCAAGTTGATGGCATGCCAGACATCCCAATCAAGAGGTTGATAATTGTATGATTTATAAAGCAGGTTCTACTCCTATTTGATGTTTGAATGCTTACCTAACATACAAATTTAAGTTACATATATATGTCTGTGTGTGTTGAAACATATCAACTGAGGAAGGTCATGCATGAGGAATGCTTTTCCCATTAAATGTTATGCAATGTTCTGAAATGTATGTGTCTCAAGTGCTATCCAAATATCATTTGGCTTGACTTCATTATTATAACACACACACACACAACACACACACACACACACACACACATATGCACGAAGCATTCTACTTGTATTAGAATGGAAAAATGAGACATTAAACTTTAAAAATATGTAATCATGATCAAAATTTCCTTTCAGTTATAATCTCATAGCAAAATAAAACTTCAGTATTCTATTAGTAGCTCATCAATCTTCTAAGGGACAGAAACTTATGCTGTCTCCCAATAGGAACTGACCCCCAGAAGGATGAGCTACCGAACTAGACCCTGTAAAGCATCTTGTTCTGTATCTCATTGTTTTGAGTTCAGTTCCCATCAAAAATCTCTCTGTTACTGATCCTTGTAATACCAACTCACCCTTAGTTCTATGATACCATCTTCCTATTTTAAAGAGATTTAAATTAAAACCTTCCATCAAAATTTCATGTTAGTTTACGTTCTGAACACTAGCTTGATACTGACAAAATTATTTTACGACATACACTTGAAAGAAAGTCAGTTTATTTCCACAGGAATATTAGTAGCAAAATGGTTAATACCAAATTTATTGATTTAATAGTGATAACAGTTTCTTGTATTAGCACAAGACTACAGATTTGTAGGGAACATATCATAGTTCATTGAATCAATCTCAGTATTTTCTTTACTGGCACTTATCCACTCTAAAGAGTAAAAACAGGTCAAGTCAAAAATGTAATCACAATAAACCCTCATTATTTCTCTCATATTCAGTAATAATTATTAATATTTTGCGCTGCCTTACTCTAGCCACAGGGCACAATAGCTAGTTCTTTGTCTTCATTAGCTATACCCCTAAATATAGGCTTTGTAGTTAGTATACTAATGTATGTCTGTTGTTAGCCAAAATAGAAAACATATGCCAACACAAGGTTATCTGGCCAATATAAGGTTAGCCAATGTCATTTGGACTATATTCAGGAAGATAAGTATACAAGTCAGTAATAAATACTGCAGTCACATCCTATACCCAGTGACTAAACATGATCAATAAAGTATACTGTAGGGTATTTTTGAGAATAAATTTAACAGATGCACCATTTGCATGAAGACATAAAAGGAAGAGGAAATAGTGTTAACATATTTAACATAGTTAGCAGTAACGAGCTAATTAGAAATGGGATCAGATAAGAAGGTTAGTGGAATCAAAACCATGGTTTGGACTCAGTTTAACAGTGTGGCAACTTTGGCAACTGGAGCTTTATAATAGACTTAATTGTGTGGAAATCCAGGCTTCAGTGTCTGTTTTGGCATGGCTTTTTTATGACTGGATGCCCTTCCTAACACCAATCACCCCCACAGAGTGGACTGAATGATTTTTATGACTGGATGCCCTTCCTAACACCAATCACCCCCACAGAGTGGACTGAATGATTTTTATGACTGGATGCCCTTCCTAACACCAATCACCCCCACAGAGTGGACTGAATGATTTTTATGACTGGATGCCCTTCCTAACACCAATCACCCCCACAGAGTGGACTGAATGATTTTTATGACTGGATGCCCTCCTAACACCAATCACCCCACAGTGGACTGAATGATTTTTATGACTGGATGCCCTTCCTAACACCAATCACCCCCACAGAGTGGACTGAATGATTTTTATAACTGGATGCCCTTCCAAATGCCAACCACTTTACGGTGTGGACTGGATGCTTTTTACAAGGCACCAGCACTGGCACTGTAGAAGAGGTGCATGGTTACCCGGTCAGAGAGAGAGGGGGAGTGATCAAGAATGTGGACAGAAACAGGTGTGTTGCTGTAGAGGAGATACATTGTTACCCAGTCAGAAGGAAGAGAGCAAGAGTGCAAGAGAGAGCAGGAGAGAGGTGGTGGTGAAGTACCAGGGTATACTCACAAAGAGTGGGGATCAGTATATAAATGGGATGGTAGCATAGAGCATGGTGTGAAGTGCCTGGGCATACTCTCAAGGTATGGGGTCAGAATATAAATGGCAGGGTATCATCAAAGGTGGTGTGTGAGTAGGGAGTAGAGACTTCACATGGATGCAAAGAGTGTGAGAGTGGGGAATGCAGTGACTGGTGAAACCTGGGTGTATAGAGGGGGTAGGGGACAGGATTGGGGAGCGAGTGCATGAAAAGAAGAAATATGAGGAAGAGAAGAGATGTAGTTTGGTCTGTTGGGGTAGGGTGTGTGAAAAGTTTTATTGTTACATGTGGATGGAAAACAATGCTTCTAGAACTGAGTTTCACTGATGTGGGTGGGTCTTCTCAAAAACCTCATATCATCAGACATCTCAGTCCATTATCATCTCCTCTGTGAGGCCCAACATCCTGAGATCAGTCCCCACCACTTTATCCCATATCTTTCTGGGTCTCCCTCTTCCACAGGGGCCATCCATTTTCAGTGATCCATATTTTTTTATACAGCTGTCTTCATTCATATGCATCACATGTCCAAACCAATGCATTCTTCTCTCTTGCATGGTGCATCTGATTCCTCTTATTCTCAACTCATTTGCACTTTGTTGTACATGCAAACTGATGTTGCACATCCAACAAAGCATACTTCCTTCATTCCTCTTTAGTTTATGAATGTCTTCTGAATTCTGACCATGTCTCACCACCATGGAGTATAGCCATTTGTACACAAGCATCATACAATGTATCTTTGACTCTGAGAGAAAGTCCTTTTGTTGCCAACAGGGTTAATATCTCTTTGAACTTCCTCCATCCTATTCTTATTCTAGAGACAATAGTTTCAGAACACCCTTCACCATAAATATATATATACACACACACACACACACACACACACACACACACACACACTTGAATACTGGAAGTAAAATAATATGCTTATTTCTTAATTTCGTAATAGTACTTATTTCTTTATTACTTAATAGTACTCAAATACCAGGGGTAGAGTAATATACTTTATTTTTTAATCTAAACTGTCTGATAAATGGGGACATGAAACTCTGAGTAGAAGTTTTTTTGCGATATTTTTGTGATGGTTTTGCAGCTTTAATAATAATAAAGTATATATAAATATATGTATGTATTTTGTGATGTCTACAATATATAAATATTCTGTAAATGTCTGAAGAATTTACAGACTTCAGGAGAACATGAAATAATTCTTTTTTGGAACAGTGAAACTTGTTGGAATAAAGCTGTAAATAATAGCATGTAAATATTGAGTTAAAAAGCCCTTTGGATAGAAAACATCAAGTGTGTGTGTCTGTGCTTATATTTTTTACTATCCTTGATGAAGTATTCCAACTTCACTAAAGTTAATCATTGGTCTTTGAATGAAGTGATTAGTCTGTAACCAGCATCATCATTGTTTAGATATTCTGATATAAAATGCATAAATACGATATTTCTCTAAAATATTCTAATTTTCTACACCAACTGGTTTTTAGCATTGTACATTTACTTAGTAACATTTTCATTGCTACTTTGCTAAATACATTGAAGTCTGCATTTTACTGATGAGGTCCAAATAAGACAAAAACATGTCATGAGATGCCTCCCATTCTTGCAGGAAAAATTTAGTCATTGTAATAATATCGCAATTATTATCTCGTAATTATTTTTAATTAGCTTTTTGAAGCTCACTGCATTAAAATTTGATAAACATACTGTAGGAGTCTGAGAGAACTATTCTTGATAACAGACTGGAAATTAAATACAAGAGTACTGGCAACTGAACAAAATATAAGGACTCACAAACAGAAATGGCATGGAAGTTGAGAATTATTATAATGAGCTTTGAGGCCCAAAGAATCAGCTTGAAAGTATTCTATGTCTCTGCAATGTACAACATACAGAAGCCTGCTCTTCTGGACAAATCTCATATCATATAGAAACCATTGACAGAGCCAGTCTTCTGTCTTGATACACATTAAAGTCTCTCTAGAATTAAGGCGTCATTGATGAAGTACAATAGACAAATGACAGTGTTAATTATTATAAAAAGTAAATATAAAGATAATTGCAACTGTAATTATTCTTAACTTTCTTATTATTTCATTTTGTTTTCATCATCATCATCATAGAACCATTTTCCATACTGACATGGGTTGGACAGTTTTGACAGGATCTATCAAGTTGCAGGATTGTGTCAAGCTCCACTGTTAGCTTTAGCATAGTTTCTAAAGATGGATGCCCTTCCTTATGCCAACCACTTTTCACTGTATACTTGGTGCTTTATTCACGCCATCAGCACTAGTGCGATCTCAGTGGTCCAGGCTCTCATTCTTTCTGTCTATATGCACTGTCAACTACCAAAATAAACTGTTTTTGCTTGTTGCTGCTGCCTAGTCCCAGGTCAGCTCTAACTGAGCAAGACTTGTGATCAAAGACATTCCACTTATAACCATCCTATTTTGCCCCCAATAAACCCAGGGGCATATTATTCAATATGTTGTGTTTTAAGGCAGTAGGATGTGATTTACTGAAGAGTTGGCTGCTGATTCTACCCGGTCAAATCACCTTGTAGATTCTGCCTCGTTTAGTCATTCTGCGAAAAATCAAATTACCACTTTCATTTCATACTTGAGTAAATTATGTTAAAAAGACAAGAATCAATAAAAAATATCTGTTGCATCAAATCATGCAGATTGTCTATTTTGGCAGAATCATATGTCTCAAGCCACCAGTGACTGAAAAATAAAAAAAAATGGATGTGGAATGCTTAGACATGATGTGATGTTTTTTGCAGCACGTATTAATTTTAACTACTTCACAAAATAATGCAACAGTAGCAGAAAAACTATTGATTTAGATATTAATGGTATTTGCTATTTATAGCTGTTATTATTTCAACAAGTCATACACACCAAATTATTAATAAAATTGTTATTTCTAACCTAAACCTCTTCTCATATATTTATATTAATTTCTGCTGTCTTGTAGGTGCACACAAATCAAGACATATTCCTGGGATAATGCACAAGTAGTTTTAGTGGGCAATAAGTGTGACTTGGAAGAAGAACGTGTGGTGTCTACTGAACGAGGAAAACAACTGGCTGATCAGCTAGGTAAGTGGAGATTCTTTTTTTTTTTAGTGAGGAGGGTTGTATTTTGTGGAAAGGTTTATGACATTACAAATTTGAATAGCTGTTTGTATGGGCCAGGTGGTGAACTGGTCAAACCGTTACCACAGTGGACAGACAAAATGCTTAGTGGCATTTCTTCTGACTCCATGTTCTGTGTCTAAATGCTACCTGTGTCAACTTTGCCCTTCATCCTTTTGGGGTTAATAAAATAAATACCAGTTGAGCACTGGGGTTGGTGTAATCAACTTAGTTCCTCTCCTAAAATTGCTGGCCTTGTGCCAAAATTTGAAACCAATATTTGTTTGTATGCGTATATGTAATATAAAATGATATTGATATTTATTGATTTATGTTTAAAGTATGTGAACACTTGCAAAAACAATTTCACATCCGTCTTAGCTTTGTAGGGGAGATCAATATGGGAGTTTTGGTATACAAGCCTTTTTCTAAAGGCATGAGAAGCAAAAGTGAAACAGTTTCACCTAAAAATTGAAGTTAGACAAATAACTTTTTTATTTTGCTTAGGAAGAAGAGCTTGTAGCCCTTTTCAGAAAGCTGAGTCAATGGAGAGGAGTTACAACTAGTTAAAATCTCCAGGTAGTTTAAATATACAAGTCACCAATATCCAAGTAGCTAAAAAGTGTCAGCAGACAGACACCCAGAAATCATGACCTGAATGTGGCCTTGCCCTCTTGGAATGTAAGAAGGGAAGAGCCGAAACACTTGCCTGAGGTGGGTTTCTTGTCTGAAGACCTTCTGCTGTTCAAGTCTCTTGAGAGTTTCTTACCATGATACGAAGGAAGAGAGTATTCTCAAAGTGGAACTCTAACCCAAATGCCTGATATGAAGTGACTCCACTGAGGGCATACAAAACCAATGATGGTGTTAAACTGGGTGACAGATTTAAGTCCACCTCAAATAGGAAATAAGAGGAGCAGCATTTGAACTGAAAACATAAAGAGATGGAACAAATTCCACAAGGCATCCTCTCTGATGCTCTAACAATTCTGCCAGTCCACTGCCTTAGGGTGGTACATTATTTGTTGAGCTTTGAAGGTTGAAAAGCAAGGGTGGCTTCAACAGGATTTGAACTCAGAATGCACAGAACCAGAAGAAATACTACAAAACATTTAATCCTCAACTTCAACCAGGGCTTCATCACTCCTGAAGGAGGAACCCCACCATGGACTCCATCTACTGTTGTCTGTCTCTGACCAGTCATGGTCATGTAGATCCCTGGTAGCAGGTGAGATCATCTTGCCATTTTGTTTTTAGTCATCCTCTTAATTTTGTCCAGCTATACAATAATTTGCTGAAACTGAGTATTTTTATTCTGATCAAAGACAATTACCAGCATTTTTCACTTCATCCTTATAGTATAATTCTTCAAGCTGACATTATATTTGGAACTAATTCTCCTCCTCCTCATCATCATCATCATTTAATGTCTGTTTTCCATGCTGGCATGGGTTGGATGGTTTGACAGAATTGACCAGCTGAAGAGCTGTTCAGCCTCTATGTCTGTTTTGGCATGATTTCCATGGCTGGACACCCTTTGTGATGCCAACCACTTTACAGAGTGTACTGGGTGCTTTTATGCAGCACCAGCACCTACCTGAATATGTGGAAAGGAGATTTGAAGAAATGTCCATTTGAAAGAATTATATTACTTTCAATTTAGAGCTAACTTCCTTCATTCTATATTGGTTTCAAATGTTGGTACAGCAATTTTGGTGAAGGGAGTAAATCAATTAAATCAACCCCAGTGATTAACTGGCACTTACTTTATCGACCTCAAAAGGATGAAAGACAAAGTCTACCGTGGTAGAATTTGAACTCAGATCTGTAAAGACATGAAATGTTGCTAAGCATTTTGGCCAGCATGTTCACAATTCTGCCAGCT
The DNA here is from genome assembly GCF_006345805.1 of Octopus sinensis. Classification (NCBI taxonomy): domain Eukaryota; kingdom Metazoa; phylum Mollusca; class Cephalopoda; order Octopoda; family Octopodidae; genus Octopus; species Octopus sinensis. The sequence goes on from NC_043004.1 coordinate 87,258,955, forward strand.
TGCCACCTTCTTCATTCTATATTAATAGCTATAAATTTATATTATGTTAAGGTAGTATGTTGGCTAAGTTGTTAAGAGTTAGATTGCCTTATGCTGTTTGTCTCACTCTCTGTGCTCAGAGTTCAAATACGACTGAGATCAACTTTGCCTTTCATCCTGTCAGAGTCATTAAATAAAGTTTTCGTTCTGTATTGGAGTCAATTCTTCTCTTTCTGAAAGAAATTAACTGTGATTAGACTTGGAGAGGGATGAGCTCTGCCAGGTATAAAAAGCATATGTGCATACATAGATATAATGCAACAAAGAGTGGAATGACGCCATTATCATCATCATCATTATTATTATTATTTTAAATCCACTTTCCTTGTATTTGTTGGACAGATCATAGTCTTAGTCAATTTTTATTCATAATAATCCTAGATGACTGGAAACTGTGTCTCACTCATGTGTTCTATTTTCAGCATGGTTTCTACTTATGAACATGTTTCCTATCAGCAACTATTTTCCATTATGAATTGGTTGCATTTCATTGTGACACCAGCACAAGTGAGGTTGTTGTATCATCAACAAAGCTAATCAATCTTCTCTCTGCTATGTTGTCTCTGTTTATTCACCAGTCACTTTGCAGAGTGAACTGAGTACATTTTATCATGGCACCAGTAATAGAGAGGTTGCTTTGTTCCCTATGAGACTTCTTTCCTCTCAACTCTATGCTGGATGTCAGAATGAAAATTAAAGTATAAATATTAGATGTCATCTGTAAATGTAACTAATATTTGACAAATAAATATGGAAAATCTTTTAGTGAGGAGGGAAGGGAATGTGCTTGACCCAGGCTTCTGAGATTCATGGGAGAGAAAGAAGAAGATGTCTTTAAGCCAGAGGCCTGACCTGGATGCTTGCAGTATTTTGGATTCCAATAAAGGTGCCTGGTGTTGGTGTTAAACCAGGTGACAGGTTAAGTCTACCACCCAAGTAGACCATAGTGGGTTCTGCCAATCTACCATCTTGAATTGGCACCTTTTTATTAACTCCAAAAGGTCAAAAGACAAGTTTGTTCAAATTAACCTGTTTGTGTATGTATGTATGCATATAAATGTTGATTTTTGGTTTCTTCTCTTTCCTATTATATACATTGTATCTGCTTTTAACAATTAAAATAATCATATTTGTCTCTTGATAGGTTTGGAATTTTTTGAGACGTCTGCAAAGGAAAATATCAATGTGAAAGCTGTATTTGAGCGATTGGTGGACATCATATGTGATAAGATGTCTGAAAGTCTTGATTCGGATCCTACTCTTGTCAACAGCCAAACTAAGGGAACTCGTCTGACAGAGAACCCCAACCCGCAGAATAGTAGCTGTCAGTGTTAGACAAAACCACTGCTCGTCCTCCACTTCCTTTTTCTTATCTCCTTTTCCTTCTCTTCTTTTCTTCTATTTCTCCCCACTTCCCCGCCTCACATTCAACCTTCAGTTAATATTGCTGGCCAAAAATGTAGCTGGACTCATGGGTGTCATTAGTGCCACCTAGTGCCAGATTGAATGCATCAGGGGGAAGTTATTTGACTTAGGAGGTCTCTGTGTTCTTTAATTAAAAAAAAAATAAAAATAAAGTTACTAAATTTCCAATTTGTTAATTTTAACTGCTGCCAACAGTTGTCATCATTTAGTGTATATGGACTATCATTCTTTTAGAAAACAAAATTTAAATTCGCTTTTTAAAGGGAATTTGAAAATTTTTTTTTCATTCTATTTAAATGGGGCCAATATTTGATTTCTAAAGTATTTTCTTTTAGTCTTAAAAGCAATTACAACTTATAGGACTTATTTCTACCATTTTAGCATTGGTTTGCTATCAAGATGGTCTGTAAGGCAAAGCATATTGAATGGTGAATCTAATGAAATACAATAGTCTCTAATATCACACATAATAAAAATGTAGGTAGCCTTCTTCATGTTGCAATTTAACTTTGATACTTAATCAATACTCATCTGTAGCCATAGATACCGTATTCAAAATTCACTAAACTCATTCTTGCCACCTTCAGCTTTTTTTCACAGACATGGCAAAAGAAATCTGGATTAAATTGCCCAAGAAGACAGCTAATAAATTTGCAACTTATCATCTTGCTGATCTCCCGAGTGTTGTTATCAACGCTCTTCCGGTTATATTTAGATGCAAGCAACTGTTTGCAATTTGCTCTAAGATTTTTGTTGCAAATCAACACCTACTTGGTAAAGCCATCTGCCATTCTCCAGAATCCTCCCAATATTCTTAATCGGGATTGTTCTTTGTCTTGTCCAAAAATTTTTAAAAATAAAAAAAAATGTCGCCTATTTCAGCATCCTGTCTGTTTGGTTACCAAACCAATTACTATTGTTATTCATTGAGATTATTTACCCTCTCTCACACACACACACACATACACACACACACACACACTCAAACACCTTCACACACAAACACACACACAAATATGCATTTGATTTACATTTTGTTTTGTTTTTTGTTTTTCCTTGCATAATGGCAAATGCAATGATCAAATGTTGAATTAATGAAGAAGGAATATTTAAGATACTAAGTTGAGAATAACATTCCATTTAAATAAAGCACCATATACCAACTGATTAGTTGCTACTGTAATAATTCCATTTTTTTTTTTTTTTACATAATACTGAGTACTTCATAAATATTAGTATCGCCTCATATAACTACTGCTTTCTATCTCTATCTATTTCTCTCTGTGCTCCTTCTTTCTCCCTCTCACTCTCTCTTTCTCCCCCTCCCTTTCTCTCTCTCTCTCTCTCTATCTCTCCCATCTCCACTGTTATGACCCATAGCATCCATCTCATATGTTACAGTTGTTATAAATCAAAAAGAAGAAAAAAAAGAAAAAAAAGATGTGTTACTAGTACAGATATTTCCGGGATACAGTGATATGTTTCTGGAATAATTTCTTTCTGACCCATTTATAAAATTTCCACGGAGATTATTATCGTTATGATTATTATTATTATTATTATTATTATTATTATTAATATTATTATTATTATTGTTGTTGTTGTTGTTGTTACAACCATTCAACAATCCTGGCAGTGGCTTATGTTAATTGACAAACATTTAAGCATCTAAGAATTATGGCTAAATTTTCAGTTTTGGTTGCTTTGTTCAACTGTTGTAGATTCCAATGTTTTATGAAATAAAATAAATTAAGAAAAGTGTTGTTTGTAAAAAAAAAAGTAACAATAATAAAGAAAGCAAACAAAAAAGATTTGTAGATCAAATACAGTCACAAAGTAAATATAAGTTACTAAAGTAAGTACTTTTAATTACTCTTTTGAAGCTATTACCACAATTTGCATATTTGAATTAATTAGGTCTTTAATCTTTTTACCTGGTAACAAAAGAGCAAGCAAAAAAAAGCAAAGAAATGTACAAAATATACTATATTTCTGCAAATTACATATTATTATTATTATTATTATTATTATAATTATTATTTTTATTATTTCTGATTACTCATACTATTAGCAAAGCATCTCTCAAAATTTGCTCTCAATTTTTTTCTTATTTTGTTATTTTATATTTTAGTGCTGCATTTGTTTGGATATTTTCTATTTATTTCTGGTCATTTCTGTAGAAATGTTAAGATTTGTGGAAATTCTATATGTGGAATATAGTCCCAGTTTTGTGCTTACTACACTTGTGGAAATTGGTCAGTTACAACATGATGAGGTCAAGCGGATAAGCTACCTATATATATATATATATGTATATATTATATATAGCTCTGTTCTTTCCTTGTCTCACAGCTGTCAGTTCTGCTAGTGTTGATAAAGCCAGCTGATTCTGTTGGCGGCAACCATCTGGTTTGCCTCTTCAATGGTTGTTTTCAGAGTAACAGGTTATTGATATATACCTATTCATTGTTAAACGTGTCATGAAACTTTGTTGTGGGCTAAACCTGTTTGAAACGTAGAAATATGGTGAGGCTGTGATTACATTCACTTGCCAGTGATGGAAATCTTTTCGCAGTTGAGGATCAGAGCTGAACACACCCACTACTCTTGCAAATATGCACACAATTTGATATACACTTGCTTCCCAATATATGCTTCTCTTCATGCACACATACACATGTTTGTGTGTGTCTGTGTCTGTGGGCGTACATGCACATGCATACATACTTACAATTAACCTAGAGAGCAAAATCATACTTTAAACTGTGTTGTTAAATTTGGAGAGAGGAATTTTATTATTTTTCTTAAATCTTTGTAAATTATATTACTCTTAATTTTAAGTTCCCTGATACAAATTATGTATTCCTAGTCTCCACTCTTCCTGGTTTTCTGCTCTCTTAGTTATAATACTTTATAAGTGTTTGCTGATTTCCATAGACCATTCTTTTCAAGTTTCTCTTTCTATTCTCTCTTTTTCCTATGTTTTTTGCAAGTTCCCCCTCATTGTGTCCTTATTATATTTCTTATGAAAGGAAATACTAAAATTTTTCACTTTCATAACAAAAAGCTTTAAAAAAAAATAAGAGCCAAATTAACTCTGCACAATTTATAACCTCAAAGCTTAAACATTCTGTGTAGTTTAGTGTTTGCAATGAAACTCTAAATTTCCAAGTAAAATGTGTTTAGAAAATGCATTATTCCTTTCTGAATATTCCCTTCTATCTTGTTTCATTTGCATGTATGTATGTTAGTATTTAAATCAATACCATACATGTGTAGTTAAGTTAATCTTTCAGAACCATAAAATCTGATGCATTCCTTTATCAACAAGCAAATCGGTGTTTATACTTCCTTGTTGATTGAACATTTACATTCCACTGAAAGATTCTAAGATCCTTCCTTCTCTCTCTCTCTCTCTCTACTCTTCACCAATGTCAGAAATATTTCTCGATTAGTGTTTAGCTTACCACTGGGCAGTAACAATCTATTTGGTGCAGTAAAACAATCATCTAGTAGCATATATAGACTTCAATAATCTACATTAAACTTGCTTTGTTTTCTAAATAGGAACAAACAAAGCTATATCTGATCCCTAAATACCAATACCAATCACCATTACTTATAGTGCCTATATCCCAGCAAGGGCAAATGTTATCTCTCTTATATTCACTGCAACTAATCTATGCCCTCTGACCTATGTTTTACTATTTTTTTTAATTATTTCCTAGTTTGTTTGTTTTTTGGTTGTTTTGTTTTCTACTACATTAAAAAAAGGTGCTTCTTTATGATATTTGAAATATATACCTTTTAAATCAATTAACAACATTTAACTAGCAATAACCAAATCTCTCTTTCTCTCTCTCTCTCTCTCTCTCTCTCTCTATCTATCTATCTATCTATCTATCTATCTATCTCACACACAGACTGGTCATGTTAAGGCGAAAATAAGCATGAATTGTCTGACCACCTGAAGTTATTCTGGACCAATCACAGTGGGAAATAAAAAGAAAAATTGATTGATAGGCATTAAAACCTGCTACATTTTAATTCCTGGTCTTGTCTTACACTCAGATCACTGCAAACCCATCTTGAATGATCTCCTAAATTATGACACTATTTCATACCAAAAGATGAGAATCCCCTAAATCAAAAAAGGCTGCCTCTGGTACCTCTCTTAGGTCCTTTCATCCTTACATGACCAGGGTCTGGTGGGGGGGAGGGGAATGTATTTCTTTGCTTGATTCTAATGTCAGTGTAGTAGTTATTCTGTTGTCATTGCTGTTAACATTGCCATTGTTGTCTTCTAATTCCCTTGTATGGTGTGCTATAGAACTAGCAGCACCCAGCTAGCTAGTGTCATTTGTGTGTCAGTAGAGCGCTCCCAAAACACTTGTTTCTGAAACCTCCTCTGCTCTCCTCACTGGTCAGTTGAGTCGGTCAGTCAGTCAGTTGGTCTCCCTACAATGCCGGTACCATAATTCTGGATAATCTATGTATTTTAGAGATCATGATCTGTCTTAGCAGACAGTGCAATAAAGCTGTTCAGTACCTATATCTGTGTAGTTTGTGTTTTTATTTCATTTCTGACAACAAATCATATGATTTAACATTTATTGTATAAATAAAAAGAAAGAAATGACTTTGTTATTTCTGTGATATTTTGTTTCCAGCTTTGAATATATTCCCTCCAGTTAAAGACACTTCATTGCAATGACCTTAAAGTTGAAACTTTGTTACATTTCCATAATAATTGTTTTGTCGTTCAACATGAACAAAGGATGTTTCTTGACTTGTGCCAATTTCACTAAATCTTGCTATTAAAATTTAGAGGTCAATGAGTTCACTGCTAACTCAGTTTCTATAAAATTTGTCCATTTCTTTCTCCAAGTATGAATCAAATAGGGACAAAAGGTCATACGATAACTAATTGATAAATGAAAAAATTGCTTATCAATCGCATAATAGGAGACAGTGTTTGCTGGTGTAGCTTCAAAACTTATGAAAAATCAATAGTTGCCCTTTTGCTGACTTTCAACTATTAGTCACAATACCAGTCAATAGTGTTTGATGTGCTGGACATTAATAAACTCTACAAAAGAAAAAATTCTTAAAATTTGTATAATATATTTCTAGTAAATAACTATCTAACATGTCTTGCTCATAAAAATAGTTTCGCTTTAACAGACTTCCATGGTAATTATGAAATATTTAGTGTGAAATTATTACTCTGCTTGTTAATCTAAGAGCAGTTTCAAGTGATATTCAACTACAGAAAGAGTTTAGATCATATAAAGCTTTTGACCATTAATGAGGGTGAAAGCTACCTATTAATCTGTTCTAATGATGGCACGCAAATCAAACAGGTCAGTGACATCAAGTACCTACATTGCTGACTATATTCATATAGTCCTGTCATGCAAGGAACAAGCCTATATTATTTGTAACAAACTTTAAAACATTTTGTAATTAAGTATTTCAAATTCAGTAAGGCTGGCTTTTGAAGCATGTTCTAAGAGTGTCTTCTCAAGGGAATCAAAACCTGGACTATGAAGAAAGAGCTTCAAGATCACCTTGATGGTACATACATGATCTGGTGAAATACATTTTGGTTGTGACCACCTGAAAAGAAGATTACTTCATATTTTAAAAGTAATATTCTGGCAAGTTATTGTAATATATATATATATGGGTATATATTAAGCTGCTACAAAAAATATGAAACTGAACACAAAAACTTTAATACTTTTCTTCTCAATCAGCACAACAGAGATTCTATGAATCTTTGAAACAAAGATCATTTGTTTTGTATTTTTTTTTCCCATACTACATGGGTTGGATAAAGACTTATTACTGCAACAGTTTTATTGCCAGGTACCATTCCTTATCACTAACCTATTTTACAAGTAAGTGATATTTTCTTCTATTTGTCTCCAAAATCACAGATCAAACAAAGTAATACTGGTGGGGTTTTTTTTTTCTCAAATGATTTTTTGCAAAGTGTAAACATTCACACTCGCACACACACACACACACAAACATATATGATGGGCTTCCACACAATTTCTTTCTATTAATTCCATGTAGAAGGCATTGACCAGCTCAGGCCTTGCCTAATGTGCCACCCAGTGATTACAAAGCAATCTCCATATCTATATAATCAATCTATACAGAATCCTAGTCAATCAAATATGGATTGATTAATGTACAGGATTAATAAATCACAGAATTATGCAATACCAATGTATCTGAAACACATATAAGAGGATTAAAAATGTATAATTCTCCATACTTTTGTGTTTTTCTGCTATACTCTGCAGCCTTATCCTGAATTTATTCAACATATGAACATTGGTTTTACAAATTGGACAGGCAGTGGGCTCAGTGGAATGTAATTTTACAGCTACATGAGTTGTAATAACTTTCACTGGTAAGTTTGGTTAGCCAAGTTTGACTCCTACAGAGTGCTTAAAAAGTATTCACCTGGATATTTTTAATTCTTTTTTCATGTGTAATGGTATCATATATATATTTCTGTAAGAATAGAGAAAACACCATAAATAGTTTTTGATAGCCATGGGTTACCAAAATTATTTTAACAGTTTCTTCTTACATATACTCACGAATTCAGTTCTCACATAGTTTTATCAGAGGGAAACTGTGTACATTGTACAGGATGTGACAAAATATTTCCCATATTTCACAGTCAAGAATAGCTACTCCGAGAATTTTTTTTCTTGTACCTTGTGTTACAAATTAGAGTAGCAACAGATGATATTTTTACCAAGAAGTTATGGTAGAGCAAATAAATTTTTTTTTTTTAATTTACTGAAAAGCAACCCAGTATGACATTTGCAGCATGGTGTTTGATTCGTTTAGAAAATTATGGTTCTACAAGTCTAATAACTGAAACAAGATAAAAGATGAAAGAACATGGAACACACTTTGAATACACACAAGTATGGCAATGTGGTTAAGAAGTTCACTTTGCAACCATGTGGTTTTGGGTTCAGTCCCACTGTGTGGTACATTGAGCAAGCATCTTCTACTATAGTCTTGGGCCATACGTTGCCTTATTAGTGAATGTGGTCAACGGAAACTGTGCAAATGCCTGTCGTGTATGTGTTGGTCCCATCACCACCACTTGAAAACTAGTGTTGGTTTGATTATGTCTCCATAACTTAGAAGTTAAGAAAAAAAGACAAATACAATAAGTAGCAGACCTGAAATAAAAAGTACTGGGGTTGATGTTTTTTTTCTATTAAACCCTTCAAGATGTTGCTCCAGCATGATTGCTGTTCAATGACAGAATCAAGTAAAAAAAAATTATTCATTAAAGCATCTTGAATTATCAAAATGAAACCTCTTCCTCCTGCATCTCTTTACCTCAGAGCTAACTGGATTCATGTTACTTCCACTCAAGCATTCTTCTCTCATACTAATCACTGACCAGTTGTTCCTTCCCAGAATTCCCTCCTTGCTCATATTTTTCCCATTGGTGTTGACTTTCAAAGGTTCAAAAGGAACATTAATGACATTGTTATCACCACTCTCGGAGGGCATCCAAATCGAAACCCTTTCTTACATCTATTGAAAAGGGCTCTGCTCCTTAGAGCTAGCTGGACTCATATTACCTCCACTCAGGCAATCCCATCCCACTCATCTTTTATAACCCTTGTTATATCCAATTTCCCATGCCCCCTCACTAATCATTATGCAGTCATTCCTTCCCAGAATGCCTGCCCCTCTTGAATTCCCTTCATGCATTTGTTGATTTACAAAGGTTCAAAGGCATCAGCGCCAACCATTAAGACATCTTGAACAATCAAAACGAAATCTTTTTCTTTTGCTCCTATAAAGGTCTCTGTTCCTTGGAGCTGGTTGGACTCCTGTCATCTCCACTCACGTATTCCTGCCTCATTTGTCCCGCCTTCTTTTATAACCCTTGTTGTATTCAACTTTCTAGAACCTACATTAATCACTGAGCTCAGTCATTCCTTCCTAGAATGTTGGTCCCTCTTGAATTCCCTCCTTACACATATCTTCCCTGCTGATGCGGAATTACAAAGGTTCAAAGAGAAACATTAATGGCATCAATATGAAGTCTTGGAGGAACTGCAAAAAACCATGTGTACTATTCCTTCCTTCACAAACAGCAAATGAAACAAATTTCTAAAATTACTCAGAAGCAAAGTTTGGTGTCACCAATATAAAATTTATTTACTGTACTTTATCTGATGGCTCAGTTGCAATTCATCAACTGAAGCACCTACATGAAGAGAGGAAGAGATGTGATCAGCAACTCCCTGTGGCTGTTGTTCAGGGTGACTTTCAGTGACACAGGATTTCCTATCTTATATCAATCTTTTCAGCTATGTCCACTCATATGAATCTTGTCAGCTGTGTCCACTCCCATGAAAAACAATGTTCTGGAGACAGAGGAGGATGAATATCTTGGAGCGATGCTGCCATGACCGTTGATGGGCTATCATAAGCAAATTATCTGATGGCATAAAAGACACAAAGATATATTAGCCGTTGTGAGTTCAAATTCCGCCGAAGTCAACTTTGCCTTTCATCCTTTTGGGGTCGATAAATTAAGTACCAGTTACGCACTGGGTTGATGTAATCGACTTAATCCCTTTGTTTGTCCTTGTTTGTCCCCTCTATGTTTAGCCCCTTATGGGTAATAAAGAAACAGATATATTAGATGCTAGGGCCAGTGCTACATAGTGCTGAGCCCAATTAGAGAATTATCAGTGAGACACTCTACCCTACTAAAGCTGAATATTGATGTTTTATGCTTCATGTATTACACCAGTCCCAACCAAAAAGTGTTGAGGGCTTGAGGCTCCATCATTAACCACAACGATATGTTAAAAATTCATCATAACATCTTCCACTTGAGCATGTGTGTGAGACCCTATTTTGGTGCAGGGCCCAATTTTAACAAATCTGTCTAATTTGCTTAAAACCAGCCCTGTTAGACACACCTCCATTTCAGCTGCACATGTTCAAGGAAAATGTCTTTGGTGCATTAAAGCATATGATATAGGCCCAACTTCACATATAGGACCCAGGCTATTTTTTTGAGATAATTTTTTGGAAAAGTAGTGTCTCATATGCCATTAAATACAGCATTTAAATTATTTCCATTTTACAATTTATTAGTTAATAAATAAATGTTAACTTATGCTAATTAATGTTAATTCAAATTATTTATTTATGCAACTGTTTGAGTTAAGCAGATTTCTCTGACATATTGCATAATAGTAATAATTTCCTATTGTTCCAATGAGGAAAATGTAAGTTATATAGAGTAAAGATATATTGATATTAACTACATTTTTCTGAAAAAATATTGCTGTACTGTTTGTCTAGTTTCATTGATGACAATATTATCCACTAGTCTTCTTGAGACTATAGCAGAACCTCTATATCAGTAATTCTCAGTGTAGGGTATATGCCTCACTGTTGGGGCTTGGGAGAATTGTGGTGGGGTGAGAGATCCTCTTTTTTTTTTTTTTGTGAGACATGGAATTGTAAATATCCTTTTTTCACAGCAAACATACTACACCTATACTTTTTTTCCAACCATTGGTGGGGCATACATTTTTCTGAAAAGTTATAGTGGGGCCTGGGAGAAAATAGGAAGGGAAACATTGCTCCATATGTTGTCTAAACCTGCTAAAAATGGAGCAAAATATTCCCCTAAATTACACCTTGCAGTCTTAAATAGAGAAACAACAAAAGCATGGATTGTCACAGATGGAGTATCTCCAATCATTAGTTGTCTCTGTCAGGGTTAACCTAGACCTCAACATTATCATCATTCTGTAAACCTTTTGATGAGTGGAATGTTGTTCCTATAAACAACAGTTGTAACATTTTCATGAGATCTCCTGTCATTGTCATTTTTCCATGCTAGCATGGATTGGACTAGACTTTTTTAAAGCATTATTCTATGATTCTATGGTCAGATGCCTTTCCAAATGTTTTTTCAAGTAAATTTTATTCTACATCTTTTAATTCCAATCTTCCTGCAGCTGAAGAGAGAAAAAGTATTGGGCCAAATATCTCCTATAAAAAATAATGGCACAAAAATTAATGGTAAAATACTTCATTTAGGCTTTGTGTCTGCAAGATATTTTGAGGATAGAATGGAATCTTATCTATTTACAGAGCAAAATATTACCAAGGAAGAAATACCAAACTTTTATAAAAAGTTTAAGTATATTATCCACCACTGATCTTAAGCCAATGAGACAGCCTTTAAGTCACCTCATGATCTGCTAGAAATAACAGCAGCAAAATTCCTACTTAAATTGCACTTTACTGTTTAAAATAAAAAAAGTGAACAGTCAACATTGAAGTAATCTTTGATCATGGGTCTTCTCAGACAGGGCTAAAATCAAGCTATGGAATGATGTTTTGTGATTCAAATCTTACCAAAGGCAACTGAGTCATATCTTAGCAAGAGATTAACAAAATGACAGACCAACTCCAGGCATGGGATACCATATCAGCAGGATATTTTACATAAAGTCAAAGTAACTCATGTAATTTTAGCTGAACATTAAGACTATGTCCAACAGAAAAATTCAAACTCGTACATTTCATATTAGTGTGTCAAAGAGTTTGACTTATGGTTTCTTTTAATTCATTTGATACACACCCACCTAAAACTGCTCCTGGTTCTACAATACAAACTTCTTGTTTTAAAGTAATCTAGATTTTAAACCTTCCATCAAAATTTCAGGTTAATTTATGTTCCAAATGCTAGCTTAATATGGCAGTTATTTTATCAAATTATTCATTTCTTTCAAAATTAATTAACCCTTTATCTGCAATTTTAAATTGTCATGCTAGCATGGAAAAACAGACGCTAAACGATGATGATGATGATGATGACACCGGCAAAAGTCTTCATGGGCCAATAGGTGGGGGTAGTGCAGTGCCAGCTACACCCAGTGAAAATTATTCATCTGCACAGGTACTTCCTGTATTCCAAATCTTAGTAAAATCATTGATACATATATATATGTATTGGCAGGAAATATGTCAGAGTATCCAGTCAGCTGCTGACAGGGGCGACACCCGTGGGATGTATGCTGGTTTGAAGAAGGCCCTCGGTCCATTCGCAACCAAGTCAGCCCCTCTGAAATCAACTACTGGAGATCTCATCAGGGATCAAAGCAAGCAAATGGATAGATGGGTGGAGCACTACTAGGATCTCTACTCATGGGAGACTACAGTGGCTGAGGCTGCAGTCGAGAGTGTCAAGATCTTGCCAGTCATGTGCGAACTTGACAGTCCGCCATCTATAGCAGAGCTCACCAAGGCTGTTGACTCCCTAGCAAGAAACAAGGCTCCGGGAAAAGACGGCATCCCCTCAGAGATCATCAAAGCCGGCAAAAACACCATCCTGCTTCGGCACCTTCATGAGCTTCTGTGTCAGTGCTGGGAAGAGGGTACAGTCCCTCAGGATATGCGGGATGCAGACATCATTACGCTTTACAAAAACAAAGGTGACCGTGGTGATTGTAACAATTACCGTGGAATATCTCTTCTAAGCACTGTTGTAAAGACCGTTGCCTGCATTACCCTGGCCAGGCTACAACTACTTGTTTCTCGAATCTATCCGGAATCGCAGTGTGGCTTTAGAAGAAGCAGATCAACTATCGATATGATATTCTCCATACGCCAACTTCAGGAGAAGTCCAGAGAGCAGAAAATGCCATTATATATGGCCTTCATTGATCTGACAAAGGCCTTTGACTCGGTAAGTAGAAAAGGCCTCTTCATCCTGCTCCAAAAAATCGGATGTCCACCAAAGCTGCTGAGGATCATCAAGTCTTTCCATGATGACATGCAAGGCACCATACAGCACAACGGTTCAACATCAGCTGCCTTCCAAATAAAGAACAGGGTAAAGCAAGGTTGTGTCCTCGCTCCTACATTGTTTGGCATCTTCTTCTCGCTCTTACTCTTACATGCCTTTCAGACATCAGATGTCTGATGGAGTGTTTCTGCACAGTAGAAGTGACGGGAAACTGTTCAATCTCTCGCGCCTGCGTGCCAAGACCAAAATCAGAAACGTCCTGATCAAGGAGATGCTATTTGCTGATGATGCCGCTCTGGTATCACACACAGAAAAAGCCCTCCAAAGGCTCATTAACTGTTTTGAGCAAGCATGTAACGACTTTGGCTTAGCTATCAGCCTTAAGAAGACCAACATCATGGGTCAGGCTACATCAGACATCCCAAACATACATATTGAAGACCACAGATTACAAGAGGTGGAGAATTTTACCTATCTTGGCTCTACCGTCACCTACAACCTATCCCTTGACGCTGAGCTCAATATACACATTGGCAAGGCAGCTGCTGCGATGGCCCAACTCTCCAAATGGGCTTGGGACAACAATAAGCTGACCAAGACCACGAAAATGAAGATCTACCAGGCATGTGTACTTAGCACTCTACTGTATGGAAATGAGACTTGGACGCTATACACACGCCAAGAGCATCGCCTAAACATCTTTCACCTGCGCTGCCTCCGGAAAATCCTCCGCATCAAATGGCAGAATCATATCCCCAACAAAGATGTCCTCAGGCAAGCAGGAATACCAAACATGTTTGCACTCCTCACGCAAAGACGTATGAGATGGCTTGGGCATGTTAGCCGTATGAAAGATGGCAGAATCCCCAAGGACATACTCTACGGAGAGCTTGCTAGGGGTACTAGGTCTGTGGGTAGACCGTTCTTACGTTACAAGGATGTTTGCAAAAGGGACATGAAGGCCTGTAACATCAATATTAGCGGTTGGAAGGCAGTTGCCGGCAACCGTGGAGACTGGCGAAGTAACGTAAAAGAGGGAATACAAAGGAGTGACAGAGAGAGAGAGGAGAAATGGAAAGACAAGAAAAGACGTCAACAAGAAATTATGGCATTACAACCAGCCAGGAACAGTCTTCGCTACATTTGTGGTACCTGCCAGAGGGAGTGTTTGTCCAGGATAGGACTACACAGCCACAGCAGGAAATGTATCAGAACATGAAATGTAAAAGCCAGACTAGACTACTTTATGCGCAACTCCATTGTCTCCCGAGACAAAAAGGATGCCAACAATATATGACAGGTTTCTTTCAGTCTCCATCTACCAAATCTACTCACAAGGCTTTGGTCAGCCCAAGGCTATAGTAGAAGACATTTGCCCAAGGTGCCACACAATGGAACTGAACCCCAAACCAGGTGGTTGTGAAGCAAATTTTTTATCACAGTCATGCCTACACCCGATATGTGTGTGTGTTTTTTATATTTTCATCTTGGACAGTATGCTAGACACTGTAGAGCACCTACCTGTCATGGAGGAGCTGAACACATTACCAACTGCTGAAGAACTGAGCAGAGCCATTGATGGCTTGCTCATTGGAAAATCACTGGGCTTGGACGGCATCCCACTAGAGACCATCAGATGTGCAAGGAGAGTTCTACTTAGCCACTTACTGAAGCTACTGTGTCAGTGCTGGGAGGAGGGATCAGTGTTGCAAGACATGAGAGACTGCAACATTGTCACTCTATAGAAGAACAACGGAGACAAAATTGACTGCAATAACTACTGAGGCATCTTGATGTTAAGCATCATTGGGAAAGTTTTTGCCTGTATAGCTCTAAATAGGTTACAGAAAATTGCTGAGAGGGTATACCCCAAATCTCAGTGTAGTTTCAGAGCAAAACGCTCCACCATCAACATGATCTTTTCTCTCTGACTGCTTCAGGAAAAGTGCCAAGAGCAAAGACAACCACTCTTTATCACCTTCATCGACCTCAGAAAGGCTTTTGACCCAGTCAGTAGAGACAGCCTGTTCAAAATCCTTGCCAAGATTGGCTGTCCTCAAAGACTTCTCAGGATTGTTCACTCATTTCACACGGACATGAAAGGCATTATTCCATTTTATGGCTCCATTCAACATATGCAGCAGTGTGAAACAGGGCTGTGTACTTTCCCGAAACCATTTTGGCATCTTCTTGGTAGATAGGCTGAAACATGCATTTGGGACATCAACTGATGGTGTTTACCTCCACACAAAATCAAGTGGCAAACTGTTTAGTATGTTGGGGCTGAAAGCAAAATCCAAGGTGCCCCAGGCATTTGTTAGAGAAATGCTGTTCACAAACGATGCAGCACTGACAGCACACTCTGAAGAGCAAATGCAGCATCTTGTGAACAAACTCTCAAAGGCCTGGCAGGAATTTAGCCTGATTATCAGTCTGAAGAAGACCCAAGTGATTGGTCAAAGTGTCAAATACGCCCTCACCATCACCATCAACAACTACAAGCTGGAGGTAGTCCATCAGTTCACCTATCTTGGATCTACCATCACTGATGACCACTCCCTGGACCCTGAGATCAGCAAACAAATCAGACAAGCCTCCTCCACATTAGCCAGGCTCACGAAGAGAGTCTGGGAAAACAAAAAAACTGGCTGCAAACACCAAAATTGCTGTCTATAAGGTGTGCATCCTTAGCATGCTACTTTATGGCAGTGAGACATGGAGCCTCTACTCTAGACAGGAGCAGTGTCTCAACATCTTTCACCTTTGTAATTTGAGACACATTTTGGACATCAAGTGGATTGGCCCCATCACCAACAACAAAGTCCGCAACTGATCCAAGATACCCAGCATACACGTCCTGCTCCAGCAGTGTCATTTGTGCTGGCCCAGTCCTGTTCATCACATGCCAACCAGAAAGATCCTAAAAGACCGCCTGTTTGGGGAATTGGCCACCAGCACAAGAGCACAAGGATGACCTCATCTTCATTTCAAAGATGTCTGTAAGAAGGATATGAAGTCACTTGATCTGGACGTCCTGAGATGGGAGGAGGTTGCAAATGATCACCCACACTGGAGGCAAATACTGCGAAAGGGAATGAGGAGAGCAGAAGAAAAAAGAGGGACCCGCTATCAGAGAAAAGTGCACTCAACAGAAGGAAAAATCAGTAGCACTGGCAGAGAGCTCCTTCAAATGACTTCCAGTCCCGTGTGGGCCTGTAAAGCCACAACAGACACTGCACCACCATCTGCAGCTGACATGATTTCTTTGAGCACAGATTCATGGCCTCCCAAGACCGATGGATGCCTACTACTACCTACATCATCATCATCATCATCATTTAACGTCCGCTTTCCATGTTAGCATGGGTTGGACGGTTCAACCGTGGACTGGTAAGCCATGGAGGCTGCACCAGCCTCTAGTCTGATTTGGCAGTGTTTCTACAGCTGGATGCCCTTCCTAATGCCAACCACTCCGTGAGTGTTTATATACATACACACACACACACAACACACATACACACAAATTCATATATACACACACATACATGCATATACACAGCCATGAAGGTGAGCAGGGCTTCAGTGTAGGATCTCCAATTGTTGGCTCCAAAAGCTGAAATAATGGAAGGTGGGAGATTGGGAAAGATGGTGAAAGTTTGCGTTAGATGGTGGAAGAGGTAGAAGTTATTGGAAGGCAGTGTAAGGGATGGAGGGTAGGGAATGTGACGTAAGAAGTGGGATGGGTGGGGTGAAAGGTAACGGAAGGAATTGGAAGGTGTGGGAATAGCTGAATGCACCGACTACAAGAAAAGCAGGAAACATGTAGTTCCAAGAGAAAAATCTTAGCTTCTCCATAGCACTGTAAATTCACATGTTGTTAGTTCAAGTCTGAACATTACATCGTACACAAAGCATTCGAACAATAGCGATAATTAAGGAGGACGAGAGAGAGAGAGAGAGAGAGAGCAGGGTAGAAGTTGCAGCAGACGGTTTGTAAAAAACTGGGAAAAAGAATTCGAACAGTTGTTTAAATGAAACATTTCTGATAGCTTTATTTGTCCCACTTCTCTCGCTTATTGTCTCCGTTTTTTATATTTTTTCTTCTTCTTCTTTATCTTGTTATAATTAAACAAACGGTACTGTAGTTCAGCAAACACCGCTTGCAGCCACTTCGCACATTGTTTTGCCACATTGCTGTTTAATTGATATTAAAACATAAGCAGAAGAAAGTAGAAACTGAAGCTATGTCGAAACTGAGACTGGCCGCAAATTTGTCCATGCTTTTCACTGATTTACCCAATTTATCTGACCGTTTCTTGGCTGCGAAAGAAGCTGGTTTTCGATACACAGAATGTGCTTTTCCTTACAGCGAAGATATAAGTGTATTAAAAGCGGCGAAAGAAAAATCTGGTGTTGAACATGTTCTAATCAACTCCTGGCCTGGTAAATATTGAATTAGTACATTTCTTTTTATATTTTAAGTTTATGGTATGGCTTTAGAAAACAAATAACTTAGTAATTTTTAAATGTATCTTCATAAAAGTTATCTTATTTAATTATTTTTTATACCAATTCGCTCGAGACTGCCTCTGATTCTATGATATAAAATGTTTCTTTTTAAAAGTGAGCTAAGTTTAAACTTTCCATCAAAATTTAATGTTAAATTATGCCTCAAACTCTAGTATAAAAATAAAAAAGTTGGTTTACTAAATTCTTCATTATTAAAATTAATTAACACTAAGTGCATTTCAATAGAAACATAGTAACTTAAGGTTGTTGTTTTTTTTCAATTTCGATATTTAGTCAGTAATATTTTAAAACAAAAACCCGTGACTCTAGAGAAAGTTATTAAAATTGATGTCAGTTATGAATTCTTTCATTAGTCAATTTCAATTTGGCCCCACTTTATTTTTTTCCCTAATTTTTTGACTTTGCGAACTCTTTGTAATATATTTCGGCATAAACAGAAGTGTGGTCTCTGCTGACCTGCCTCTTCAAACTGCATGTTTTTATTGAAGTTTTCTTGAGATTTGTTTTAGCTGGTATACTTTACAATTGTACAGATGAGGGAGGGTGTTAAAAATATCTTTTAGAGGTCAACCCTCTAGATACGTTTTCGTAGGTTTAGATAACGATTAAAAAATGTCATTAAAAATATGCATTCAACAGTCAGGTAAGAGGTGGGAGGAATATGCCTTAAAAAATTGTTTTTCCATTTTCCTCCTACATAATCGTAAATCTATATTTAAAATAGGCATATCTACACAAGTGTACTCCCACCAACTTTGTTTCCTCATAACTTTCAGAAAAATGGATATTAATATATCTCTGGAAAATTTCTCAGTAAACAATATACATTAAGAAAGTTATGAGAAGACATATCTATGCTTTTATTACTCCTGTGATTTCAATAGAGTTCTTCCTCTGTATTATTCTTTTTTTTTATATTTTATTATTTATTTATTTTTTTGGATTAGCTATTTTATTATCGTTGTTGGCAGAATCGTTAGCATGGCTGTCAAAATGCATAACGGCATTTCGCTCGTCTTCATGTTTTGAGTTCAAATCCTGCCACGGTCTACTTTTCCTTTCATTCTTTCAGGGTCGATAAATTAAGTACCAGTGAAACATTGGGGTCGATGTAATCGACTAGTCCCCTCCTCCAAAATTTCAGGCCTTGTGCCTATAGTAGAAAGGATTATTTTAAGGCGATGAACTGGCAAAATCACTTGACCATTCTGAGTTCAAATTTCGCCAAGGTTGACTTGGCCTTTATTCCTTTCAGGGTCAATGAAATAAGCACCAGTTAAACACTGGAGTCGATGTGATTGATTTGCCCCTTCCCTCAAAATGCCAGGCCCTGTACCTATGGTAGAATGGATTATGAGAAAGGCAGCATTGTAGTAGAATCCTTAACTTGGACAAAATACCTAACACAATAAACGTTCCTGATTTAGGTTGCAAGCCCAGTAATTTTGAGTGAAATTGCTTAAAGATACCCTCAATAATAGTACTTGATTAGTACTTTATTTTGTTGACCTTGGAGGAATGAAAGGCAGAGTTGATCCCAGTGAAAATTGAACTCAGAATGTAAAGAATCAGAAGAAATACTACAAGGCATTTTTGTCCTATGTTCTAATGATCTTGTCACCTCATTGCACCATAAACAGTTTTACCATGTGAATAGTTTTAGTATATGCTTTATCATGCTAACATTTTTCTACTTCCACTTTAATCTAACCTTTAATTTTGCTTATCTTTTGACATTTTATAAACTTTTTATACCTGCTCTTCTGCAATTAAATTACTTTTTTGTTAATACAGGTCATTTTGCAAAGATAAATCCCACTTAAGCGCTTTTGCTCCTTTTCGTCCTGTATTTTCAATATTACCATATTTATTCATGCTGCATTGTTTTATACTTGACTTTGAGCTAAAACCATGAAAAGAAGAAATTTCATACCAAGATTAAGCACTGAACTAGGGGTGCAATTTAATACACATATAAATAGTTTTTAAGTTATAAAAAGCTTGTGCATAAATCGTGAGGGTATATAAGGCAGTTGTTGGATATCTGCGGATCAGCCTTGGTCCTGCAAACTTAGGATGATCAACATTCTAGCCATAAATATCTTGTCTTTTCAGAAACTTTATCTCTGATTACATTATCCAAAATGTCTATCCTTTTTATAATGAGGTTAGGGTCACCTGTTTCTGTCTCTCTGTTTCATTATAACCTTTCATAATCTGACACAAGATCACCTCTTCCAATGCCCCCTCCCTTCTCAAAGGATCATTGTCTTGCAAGTTGGTGACCTTGTTAGTGCTGGTGCCACTTAAGAAGCATCCAGTCTACACTGATGTAATCTCCAGGGATACAGGCATCCAGCAACAGGACCTCCATAATGCTATGATGGACTGTGAAGTCTGGCATAGCATGGTAAATTCCATTGTCTCGACCACGGTCAAACAATGATGATGATGACGATGTAA
This sequence comes from Octopus sinensis, assembly GCF_006345805.1. Classification (NCBI taxonomy): domain Eukaryota; kingdom Metazoa; phylum Mollusca; class Cephalopoda; order Octopoda; family Octopodidae; genus Octopus; species Octopus sinensis. Next base: position 87,279,251 of record NC_043004.1, read on the forward strand.
AATGGTTGGCATTCGGAAGGGCACCCAACTGTAAAAACCATGCCAGACTGACCTCACCTGTGCTTGTGCCATGCATGGCACAAGTACAGATGTTAAGAAGAGCATCCATCCATAAAAACCGGACCAAAACAGAATGAATAGCATGGTAGGGGGAGAAGGGAATGGAAGTGAATGACAGGCAGGCACATTTCAGGGAGACAATTTTATCTTTTATACTTTTTAATGTTTATTCTTTCCTTTTTGTTAAAACATTACATTAAAATAACTGATGGAAGAGAAGGGGGAAAAATGATTAGAGTGATCTATATCTACAAGGTGTGACAGAGAGAAAGAAAGAGTGTGTGTGATGGTCAGTGGTAAGAGAGGGAGTGATGGGAGTTAATGAATGATGATCCGAGGGGATTTGGTGGAGAGAGACATACTTCAGTGGATATATATACCAGAGGGTTAGTGTATTGAGAGAGAAGTTAGGCTTAAGAGGAATTAGATGCAGTGTGTAAGAGAGAAGACTGCATTGGTTTGGTCATGTGATGTGGATGGATGCCAACATCTCTATAAAGAAGTGCCATTCATTCAAAGTGGATGGAACTTGTGGAAAAGGGAGACCCTGGAAGATATAGGATGAAGTGCTGAAGAACAACCTCAGGGTGCTGAACCTTTCAGATGAGATGAGAAGGGACCAAGATACCTATTTCTTTTACTACCCACAAGGGGCTAAACACAGAGAGAACAAACAAGGACAGACAAACGGATTAAGTCGATTATATCGACCCCAGTGCGTAACTGGTACTTATGTAATCGACCCTGAAAGGATGAAAGGTAAAATCAACCTCAACAGAATTTGAACTCAGAACGTAGCAGCAGGCGAAATACTGCTGAGCATTTCACCCGGCGTGCTAACGTTTCTGTCAGCTTGCTGCCTTAAAGGGACCAAGATACCTGTTGCTTTGCTGTACTCAAGAAAGACCCATCCTTCACGACAGAAGTGTTAAGGTCACATCCCCTGGTGAAGATGATTGGCCTGCAGGAGTCCTGTGCTGGTGTCACATGTGAGCACTTGTGTGATGCCACGTTAAAAGCATCCAGCACACTGTAAAGTGGTTGGCATTAGGAAAGGCATCCAGCCTTAGAAACCACACCAAATCAGACTGGAAACTGGTGCAGCTTTCTGGCTTGCCAGCCCTAGTCAAACCGTCCAACCCATGCTAGCATAGAAACTGGACATTAAAGGAGGAGGAGAAGGATGTTGATGATAATGGCTTTAGAACTAATGAGAACATTCATATTCATTTTTTTTCTCTCTCATATTTGCATAGTTTAAATGTTTTACCAGAGCAATTATTTTTGTAGCTTAATGGGTTTATATATTTTTTTTTACTGTTAACCATTCAGCTAAAGACAATAAGAGAAAAATATGATTGGCTACTGTAATTGGAGCAGACAGTGACATATTACACAACCCTGTATTATATGGTCAGTAATAAAGCATCTCATACCAATTTTGCTTGTTTTCAGAAATATCTAAACATCATTGGTGTCAATAGCTCCTCCCTACACCTCTATACTACATCATAAAAGAGTAAGGCAACAACAAAAAAATCTCATTCCTAAATAACTTCAGGAACCACTGACAGGCTTAGATATTTAGATGGAACTATTTTGGTTCTGCAGTTAATGCAGTTTTTAAAATTAAAAACAAGCTGCTTAAAGCAAAAACAGTCTTTTATAATAAGCAAGATGAATCTCTCTCTCTCTCTCTGTATATATATGTTGAAGGTATACACACTTATGCACACACACCCATTTACATACGTATATAAAGGTGCAGGTATGTTTGTATGGTTTAGGTGCTTGATCCCTTACCATGTGGTTCAGTCCCACTGTGTGGCACCTTGGGCAAATGTCTTCCACTGTAGCCACAGGCCGACCCAAACCTTGTGAGTGAATTTGGTAGGTGGAAACTGAAAGAAGCCCATTGTATGTGCTTGTGTGTGTACCCTTGTCTTGACATCATGTGATGGTTGTAAATGAGCATCACCATCATACAAATAATGATGTTCATTTCTAGTCTTCCATAAAAAACCTGTCTGGCCATAAGGAAGTATTAGGTTGTTCGGAAACAGGTGAGGTTTGGTGTGAAGAAGAGTATCTGGTCAGAGAAAGTATTCCTTGCGAATCCCATCTGACCAATACAAACACGCAAAAGATGTTAAGATGATGTTGGTGATGGTGTGTGTGTGTATGTATGTATATATTCTTTCTTTTCTTTTATTCTTTTATTTGTTTCAGTCATTTGACTGTGGCCATGCTGGGGCACTGCCTTTAGTCAAGCAAATCAACCCCAGGACTTATTCTTTGTAAGTCTAGTACTTATACTATCAGTCTTTCTTGCCAAACCGCTAAGTGACAGGGATGTAAACACACCAGCATCAATTATCAAGCGATGTTGAGGGGACAAACACAGACACACAAACATATACATACATACATATACATACACACACACACATATATATATATATATATACGACGGGCTTCTTTCAGTTTCCATCTATCAAATCCACTCACAAGGCACCTGTGATGGTGACACATGAAAGACACCCACTATACTCTTGGAGTGGTTGGTGATAGGAAGGGCATCCAGCTGTAGAAACCAAGCCAAAATCAGACTGGAACCTGGTACAGCTCTCTGGCTAACCAGTTTCAGTCAAACCATGCCAGCATGGAAAATGATGATGATGTATCTATGTATTTATATATATATATACATACACACACACACACACATATATATATATATATATATATATATATATATATATATATATATATATATATATATTCAATTAATCCATTTTAGGGTAGCAAAAAATTCAATAGAAATTATTTTGCCACCAGCGGTCTAGTGAGAAATAGGAAATAGTCAAAGACTATGAATAAATTCAACAACAATTGAGGAACGGCCTACTGTGGCCGTTCCTCAATTGTTGTATATATATATATATATATATGATGGGTTTCTTTCAATTTGTATCAAATCCACTCATGGCTTTGGTCTGCCTGAGGCTGTACAAGACACTTGCTCAAAGTGCCACACAGAGAGACTGAACCTGAAGTTATGAAGCAAACTTCTTAACCACACAGCCAAGCTTGTGCTGTATATATTTTACATATCCCGAATAGATGAAAGATAAATCCAGTGCACTGCATCAATGCTGTGTTGCTTCTATTAACTCCACTGCAACAATATCAGAGAATATCAGAAAAACTGACATGACACAGCATGACTCTTGTCTGCATCTCATCATTGTGATAACAATTGTGAAATATATTTAGCTGCATACTTTTTATGCGTCTGTCTGTGTGTCTTAGAGACATGGTAATTATGGCTTTGCAGCAAATTACATAAATTCACATTGCTTCTGCTTCCATTTGGTAACTGATCTCCTGACAAACTTGAATTATTAGTTATAGATCCATATATATATATATCTGATTGCTAGTCATCATCATCATATGTTTTTTTACAACTATCACAGTCAAGACAAGGAGACATGTAAACTACCCACCCACCTTGCATAACTGTCTGTCTGTCTATCTATCTATCCACACACACACACACACACATATGACCATACCAACACAAACGTCTCTCCGTTTGCGTTGGTATGGTCATGTACTACAGATGGATGAGGAAAGATGTGTGAAGAAGTGCCACTCCCAAACAGTTGAAGGAATCCGGGGTAGAGGTAGACCCAGGAAGACATGGGATGAGGCGGTCAAGCATGACCTTCGAACGTTGGGCCTCACAGAGGCAATGACGAAAGACCAAGACTTCTGGAGATATGCTGTGACTGCGAAGACCCGACAATTGAAGTGAGTTCATGGCTCGCAGGACTGCCTGCTGTGCTTACCTTGGCTTGTAGGGTGACCTGCTGTGCTTGAGGAGACCTATTGAGTCAAGTATATCAACATCAAATGGAAATTGTAGTTGTGATACCCGTGCCAGTGGCATGTAAAAAGCACTATCCGAATGTGGCCAATGCCAGCGCCGCCTGACTGGCATCCATGCCAGTGGCACGTAAAAGCACCAACCGATCATGGCCATAGCCAGCCTCCTCTGGCCCCTGTGCCGGTGGTACGTAAAAATCACCCACTACACTCACAGAGTGGTTGGCGTTAGGAAGGACATCCAGCTGTAGAAACACTGCCAGATCAGACTGGAGCCTTGTGCAGCCTCCTGGCTTCCCAGACCCCAGTCGAACCATCCAGCCTGTGCTAGCATAGAAAACGGATGTTAAACAATGCTGATGATATATGTATATATATATATATATATATATATATATATACATATTCATATGAGTTTCTGTCTATCAAATCCACTCAAAAGGCATTTGTCAGCCCAAGGGCTATTGCAGAAGATGCTTGCCTAAGATGCCATGCAGTAGGGCCAGACTTGAAATGATATGGTGGGAAAGTAAAATCACCTGTACAGTCATGCTTATATTTGCTTGTCTTTATTTATTTATTATATATAAGGAATTTTACTCTCCCAAATTCCACTCCCAAGGCTACAGTAGAAGATATTTGCTCAAGGTGGTGCCTTGCAGTGGGATCAAACCTGGAACCCCACATTTATAGATCAAACATTGTAACTACACAGCCATGCTTTTGCTAAAACGATTCATGCAAGTAACTGGATTTACAGAGACTTTCAAACATAAGATAGTCATAAAAGAAATAGAAATTACTGTTGTTGGGAATGGCATTATTAATGAGTGGTTTTTATAAAGAAGAATTATGCCTGGTCTGTATATTCAGTGATATCTAAGTATGGAAGCAAGCTGTAGGTTTGTTTTTGTTTTATCTGCATCAGTTCCTGAGTAAATTTTCATTCTGCTGCTGGAAGTTGATGCATTCAATTTATTCAGTGTTATTCTCCATATTCATAGATTCAGTTGACCAGTTTTATTTATTTCATGCTATGCGATAACTGTGAAGGCACATGGCCTAATGGCTAGGTTGTTGTGCTCATAATTGTACGATCATGGTTTCAATTCCCAAGTATTCATCGTGTTCTTGAGCAAAACACTTTATTTCATGTTGCTCCAGTCTACTCAGCAGAAAAGAGTTCCAGCAATAACCGATCGGATGGTGCTTTTTACGTACCACCAGCACTGGTATCACTGGCATTGGACTTGCATCCTATTCAGGAGGAGTGTTGTAATCTCAGTCACTTATGCACCATGGAAACAGGATTAAGCTCCAGTTTTATGAGTCCAAGGGCTCTTGACAAACCTAAGCCCTTAAGAAAAGATTATAACACTAAATAAATTAGCCTTGTTGAATAGTGCAAAAATGGTAGATAGCATGCAGAACTAGTATAACTATATTACTGTAAATTGTGCCATTGTCATGTAAAAAGCACTCCTGCCAATACCACATAAAAGCACCCCATACAGTTATCATCATCATCGTTTAGCGTCCGCTTTCCATGCTAGCATGGGTTGGACGGTTCAACTGGGGTCTGGGAAGCCAGAAGGTTGCACCAGGCCCAGTCTGATCTGGCAATGTTTCTACGGCTGGATGCCCTTCCTAATGCCAACCACTCCGTGAGTGTAGTGGGTGCTTTTTACGTGCCAGACGAGGCTGGCAAACGGCCACAATCGGATGGTGCTTTTTATGTGCCACCGGCACGGGGGCCAGGTGAGGCTGGCAATGGCCACAATCGGATGGTGCTTTTTACGTGCCACTGGCATGAGGCCAGTCAGGGCAACAGCCACGTTCGGATGGTTCTCTTACGTGCCACCGGCACTGGTATCACAGCTGCAATTTCCATTGATGTTGATCGATTTGGATTTGGATTTTCACTAGCCTCAAGAGGTCTTCACAAGTAGAGTTTTGTGTCCCAAGAAGGAAAGGTATGCATAAGTGGACTGGCTACATCCCATGTAGAGGCCACGGGTTATGGTCTCACTTGTCCTGCCGGGTCTTCTCATGCACAGCATACTTCCAAAGGTCTCGGTCATGTAAAAAGAAACCAATACACTCTGTAAAGTGGTTGGTGTTAGGAAGGGCATCCAATCATAGAAACCATACCAAAACAGACAACTGGAGCTTGGGTAGCTCTCTGGCTGGCCAGCTCTTGTTAAACCATCCAACCCATGCCAGCATGGAAAATGGACGATGATGATGTGCTCCATTGTGGATTAGCTATGTCTCAGGTAATCTGCTTTGCTGTGAGTATGATACTGACCAGTATCTCTATGATCTTTTGAATATATTTTAACCTATTTTTCAGGAAGCACTAAGGACAAATAAGTAGTTTAGACTACAAACAGATTTCAAGTAGTTTGCATTCAGGGTTAGTAATAGTTAAACATGATTTGAAGGGAATATTTAATTAATCCTTTTGAAAACCACGTAAATAAAGTTACCTCTTATTCTAAAATACAAAAATATATTTGTTAAAGTCTCCATGTTTAAAAAAAAAGCTATTATAATTCTGTCAGAATCTTTTTGTTATGTTCCAAAAATCATCACCACCATTTTATGCATTCATATACCATGCTTGTTTTCATTGAACAAATCTTCAACATCATAGCATCTCACTACTTATTGCAGTCCTTTAACATCTCTTTTTGTAAGATTCAGCCTCCTAAGATCAGTCTCCACCACTTCTGCCCATATTCTCCTCTTCTGTAGGTTCTTTGCATAATACTTACCTATCACCTTCCATACACATCACATGTCCATCCAAACTTGGTCTTCTCTCTTGCACACATCTGATTCCTCTAATATCCAGATGGTCTCTCAGCTTATTTGTGCTTGTTTGTTCATTCACACTAAATTACAACATTATAATGAAAAATTCTTCTCAAAATTGATTAAAACACATAAGCAGTGACACACGAGTTGCAGCAATTGTTAAGTGGTCAATTTGTTTTTCCATGATAGACCAGTTGTCATAACTGTGAAAGCATTATTTAGACATTAATTACATATCCTGTAGGGCAGTGCTTCTCAAACTATCTGATAATGGCATAGCAGCAGTTTTTTTGCCAATGTGCCAGGGACTGGTAATATTTCTTAGTAATATTAATTTATACCGGAAACAATATATATAATGAATACAATAAAAGTTGACAATATTTTTTTTACCTTGTATTCATTTTGTAAACAAATAATACAATATTACATAAGCATTATGTTTCTTTTTTTTTCTGGAAACTCACCATGTACCGGCAGCTGATGGCTCATGGACTGGCACCAGTCCGCGGGCCATCACTTTGAGTAGCACTGCTGTAGGGAACTACCATATGTATTTGCAGGCAATATTCACTTTTCTTCATGACAATCATTGTGATTATCACAATGTTAACTTTATAGCAAGAGCACTTTTACAGCCTCTACCTGTAAAGCTCAGAGGTCATATTTGAATTTAATTTAAGGTACATGAATTTTCTATCTTTTGCTTGTTTCAGTCATTGCACTGCAGCCACCTTGAAGGGTTTAGTTGAACAAATTGACCCCTATATTTATTTTTTAAAATTCTGTCACTTATTCTGTCAGTCTTTTTTAATGAACTGCTTCATTACAGGGGATGTAAACAAACCAGCACCAGTTGTCAAGTGGTGCTGGGAGAGCAAACACAAAGACACACATATGATGGGCTTCCACACAGTTTCCATCTACCAAATTAACTTACAAGGCTTTAATTGACCCAAGGTGCCACACAGAGGGACTGTTCCCAGAACCATGTGGTCACAAAGTGAGATTTCTAACCATATAGCCATGCTAGTGCCTAGCCTATTGTAATTTATACAGCAGTTATAATAAATCTGACTAAACACGCTTTTTCTCATACATTGTAATACTAAAGAAATGCTAGTGTGTATTGTACACTAGCAATATTGCCTTTGGCTTTTAGTAACCAGCTTGTGCATTGAATATATAATGTAATCTTCAACAACATATAACAAAAGCTGGATCTGTGGGTTGTCTCTCATCATGGCTACGGTGTTTGCCAGAGACTTGTTTGATTGGGTCTGACATGCTTTACACGACCCAAAACAACAGCCATTTTTATGTCTTGTGATCTTTGGAATTTGCTTGCACACCTCATAATAACAAAGCTATTCACTTTTACATATATTATTTTTTATCTTTATTGTATCTTACCTTATTTACAACCCAGGTGTGGCTTTGTAGTTAAGTTAGGTTCCCAACCACATGGTTTCAGGTTCAGTCTCACTGCATGGCACCTTGGGCAAGTGTCTTCTTGGCAGAAACTAAAAGAAGCTTGCAGTATATATATATATATGTATATATGTATATGTATATATATATATATATAATATATATATATATACATACATACACTCACACACACACACACACACACACTGGGCAGGGCATGTTTGGAGGATGGAGGGCAGCAGGCTCCCAAAGGCAGTTTTCTATGTTGAACTGCATCAGGGCAGGAGGAATCAGGGTGGTCAGAGGTTGTGATACAGTGATGTGCTGAAGAGACCTATGAAGAACTCCGGTATCTCCTCAGATAACTAGGAGGAGAAGGCCTTGTGGCACAATGAATGGCACCAATCGTTGAAGCTTGTAATTCCAGCCATTGAAGAGAAACAGCAGAGAGAATGAATACAAAAGAACACTGGCAGGGGGAGGGGGCGTCACTTTTCCATTGCATCACATGACCTCACTTGTAACAGATGTTGCCAGTGCTGCAGATCAAGAGCAGACCTTGTAGCCCACAAGCAAGCCTGACAGAGATGATTACTGAACAAGAACAGTCAATGTTGACCTACTAAGGACAGACAATGATGAAACGTATATATATAATTCAACATGTACAACATTTTTTCCCTCCCTTCATCTGTTTTCTCTCCTAACTTCTTTTTGTAGAAGAGCACAGGCTTGGAACATCAAAGACTCTTCCATTTTTCCTTAGTGTCAGACTAATACACCTTGTTTGTTTTTCCCTCACCTGTCCCTGATTTTTGTACAGATTTTGACCATATTTGTGTGTTGTGTGTGAGAGAGAGAGAGTTTGTACCTAATTGTCTTGCATTGCATAGTAGCTGTAAATGATTGTCTCTGCCATACAAGCTGTGTCATTCATTTCCAATAATCTGCTAAAAAGGAAGTCTGGCCATGGGGAAATATTACCTTGCTTGGAAACAGGTGAAGGTTAGCAAGGAGGAATGGTTACCAACTATAGAAAATCTGCCACAATAAATTCCGTTCAACCCATTCAGACATGGAAAAGCGGATATTAAAACAAAGATGGTGGTGACAACACTATAAAATATGTCCAATAGTCCCACTGGGCTAATATTTCCTTGGAACTCACTACTGACCATGTTTCCAACAATCTTTAACCATTTACTCAATCTTGCAATTTGTATCCATCCCTTTCTTAACCTTTTTCTCCAGTGCAAAAAACACTGCTGTTTGTTTATATTAACACTTTAACTGCCACGGCTTGTTACTAGAACTTATTAATAACATCATGTATTTTTGGTTGCAAATTCAATGACTGGCACCCGTGCTAGTGGAGCGCTAAGAGCACCATCCGAGTGTGATCGTTGCCAGAGCAGCTGACTGACTTCCATGCCAGTGGCACGTAAAAGCATGATCATTACCAGCGTCGCCTTACTGGCACGTGAAAAAACATTCGAGCGGGGTCGTTGCCAGTGCCGCTGGACTGGCTCTTGTGCAGGTGGCACATAAAAACCACCATTTGAGCATGGCCATTGCCAGTACTGCCTGACTGGCCCTCATGCCGATGGCACGTAAAAGCACCCACTACACTCTCGGAGTGGTTGGCGTTAGGAAGGGCATCCAGCTGTAGAAACTCCACCAGATCAGGATTGGAGCCTGGTGCAGCCATCTGGTTCGCCATTCCTCAGTCAAATCGCCCAACCCATGCTAGCATGGAAAGCGGATATTAAATGATGATGATGATGATGACTGCATGCTGCTTAATTATGAGGAAGTGTTTTTTTTTTGTTTGATTGTTTGTTTTTTTTTGCATTTTTACAATATTTCATAATTGAAATTTAATATTTAGCACTCATTGTATTTTAATGTCCACGAAACCATGTCAAAGATACAAAATAAAATATTTTCTAAAATTATGAGAATGCATCACCCATGGTACATGTGGCGATCGTGTGAGGTTTGTGATGAACCATCAGTTAACGTGTTAATTTAACCTATTATTTTCATTAGAATGAATATCTTAGTATCGGATGTTCTTGAACAGGTGATTTGGCCAGTGGACAACTTGGTATAGCAGCATTGACAAATGAACGAAAGACATTCCGTGATAAGCTGGAACTTACCATTGAATATGCCAAGGCACTTGACTGCAAACGGTATAGATTACATTACAGTTTTTATCTTTTTAGTGGTGAATGCAAATTGTTTTTTCCTTTTTCTTTTAATGAAACCAATATCTTTTTTTGAATTAGAAATTGTCAGTGGTTTAGTTTTCACCTTGGTGTGGCAGTGTGGTAAGAAGTTTGCTTCCCAACCATATGGTTAAGAGTTCAATCCCACTGTATGTTTTCTACTGTAGCCTCAAGCCAACCAAAACCTTATGAGTGGATTTGGTAGATGGAAACTGAAAGAAGCCCATCACATATGTATTTGTGTCTGTGTTTGTCCCTCCCACCACAATCACCATCACAACTTGACAGCCAGTGTTGGTTTGTTTATGTCCCTGCAACTTAGTGGTTCAGCAAAACAGACCAATAGAACAAGTGCCAGGCTTAAAAGTACTGGGGTTGATTCATTTGACTAAAAACTCTTCAAAGCAGTGCCCCAGCATGGCCACAGTCTAATAACTAAAACAAGTTTTTATGTATATACAATAGCCTTTCAATACCTGGTATAAAACCACCCACCTCCATTTTTTTCCCTTCTCAAATACTCCCCTTCTTAGTTGTGGTAACTTTTCCTTTTTCTCTGTTCTTTCCTGTCTTGAAAGTCTACATAATAACCTCACTAGTGCCAGTGGCACAGAAAAAGGTCCCAGTTCACTCTATAAAGTGGTTGGCATTAGGAAGGGTATCCAACTGTAGAAACCATGCAAAAGTTAACACAGCCTTGCCCTTCACCAGATCCCGTCAAACTGTACAACCCATGCTGCATGGAAAATGGACATTAAATGATGCTGATGATTGTCATTGTTTAAATTGTATGTGTGTGTGTGTATATATAACTGTGTATACATGTGTATATGTGTGTGTGTGCTTGTTTCCTCCTTGTCATCTTTCATTATGCCTGTTGTCTGCCTCAAACTCATCTCAAATTATCTTTATTACACACAATTTTTAATTTTATTTACAGCCCCTAGTTTATCTTATTACCTTTTAATGATGGCATACTATATTCTCCCCCCCCCTTCTTTCCTCTCTCCATTTCCCTCTTTCTACTTCTCCCCCTACTTCTTTCCCTTATTCTAGTCCCTCAAAAGAGTTCAAAGAACCAGAACATTACAAAGTTTATATTCATGGTGATGCATTAATGAATGAGTTTGGTTGCATACAGATCATTTTTAAAACAACAGATGAAGTGTAATAATGGTTTCTTGTTTCTTTGCTTCTTTTCATTAGTGAAGGCAACAAGATTGGTATGACCATTTAGAGGAGGTTCTTCAGGTCTATATTCTTGAAGAAAATGCAAATTTGGCCAGAGTTGTCAAGATTGCATATACTCTTTACTCTCTTTTCTCTTTTACTTGATTGTCATTTGACTGTGGCCATGCTTTCATTCTTGTTTTACTTGGGTGGACCCTTCATAGCCATTCGATGTTTAGAAAAGTCCTATTATACTTTTATACTTAAACAGTGTAAAGAATTCTTTTATCTTTTTCTTGTTTCAATCATTAGACTACGGCCTTCATGGGGCACCACACTGAAGAATTTTAGTCAAGCAAATCCACCCCAGTATTTATAAGTCTGGTACTTATTCTATCGATCTCCTTTTGCTGAACCGTTAAGTTACAGAGACGTAAACACAGACACATATATATACATGATGGGCTTCTTTCAGTTTCTTATTTCTTTATTGCCCACAAGGGGCTAAACACAGAGGGGACAAACAAGGACAGACAAAGGGATTAAGTCGATTACATCGATCCCAGTGCATAACTGGTACTTAATTTATCAACCCCGAAAGGATGAAAGGCAAAGTCGACCTTGGCAGAATTTGAACTCAGAATGTAACGGCAGACAAAATACTGCTAAGCATTTCGCCTGGCTTGCTAACGATTCTGCCAGCTCGCTGCCTTGCTTCTTTCAGGTTCTGTCAACCAAAATCCACTCATAAGGTTTTGGTTGGCCTGAGGCTGTAGTAGAAGACACTTGCTCAAGGTACACCACAGCCACATCTGCACCTATTGTATTGTAGCAGAATAATCAATTAATTGCACATAAACTTTAATAACAAAATCTTATATAGACCCCCCCCAAGTTGTGAACTATTGTTGTAACCCAACCCTAGTTCATATTATATATTGACACTGTCATTAACATCATCATATCTTCCCTTAAAGCTAAAAGTTAACGTTATTTTCAATATATTTGCATTATCTGTTTCAAAATATCATTATGCTTAACATTTGATAGATTAGTTTTAATGTAAAAGCTTTCGCCACATTAGCTCAAGGGTTTAGCTCCTTATTTTGTTGTACACTGAATAGAATCCAGTTACATGACATTTACCAATAATACTAATAATAATAATAATTTCTGTATCATGATGTCTAACATTTGAAATATTGATTTCTAACCCAATAGTAATAATAATAATAATAATAATTCTAAGTAAATACTATTTTAAGTAGTATGCCCTCAATACACACTGCAAAATAACACTTGATTAAAACTAGCAATTAACAGTTTGCTCTTGATCAAATACTTCATGTTTAGGGCCTAAATTTGTGTCCATTCTATTGAGTCATCTGTTTAATGGAAGAAACAAATACTGTTTTGTGTAATTAATGAAATGTATGTATATGCAAGTGTGGCTGTGTGGTTAATAAGCTTACTTCTCAAACATGAAGTCTTTAGTTCAGTCCCACTGTGCGGCACCTTGGGCAAGCTGTCTTTTTATGGCCCTGAACTGATCAAACCCTTGTGAATCGACTTAATAGAAATAGATGGAAATTGGAAGAAGCCTGTCATGTGTGTGTTTGTGTGCACCTGCTTTTCCCCCCAATGTGAGAACTTCTGCGTGATCTGTAACTAGATCTCCCTCAAAATATATTCTACTGTATTTCAAAAAGGATATTTTAGATAATTTAGTTCTAAGTATACAAAAAATAGCCTGATTGGAGCTGACCTGAGTCTAAACAGCAACAACGGTACCAAGTTGCTTTCTCAAGAATGCAAGACAGCATTTGTGATATACTTAGTACAGAAAATAACTGACTGTTAAATGATGATTGGTATTTAAGAGTAATAAATTGTACTAACGTAATTCATAATTTATATCTAACACAGAGTTCATATTATGGCTGCTAAACTACCTAAATATTCTGATAGTGCCGTGGAAGAAACTTTCACGGATAACCTACAATATGCTGCAGACCGATTGATGAAGGTAAATATACAGTTTGTTTTCCTCACTTCTAAAGATATTTGTTTTATTGTTGTAGTCTTTCTTTAACCCTTTTGTTACCATATTTCTGTTGAGATGCTCTGTGTTTCTTTCAATTAATTCAGATATAACAAAGAATTTAGTAAAATAACTTAGTTATCATTAAGCTAGTGTTAGGAACATAAATTGTGACTAAGGTTTGGTGGAAGATTTTAATTCAAAACTTATGAAAACAAGACATTTGTATAACAGATCCACAGACGGTTTCAGCTGGGTTGGTATCGAAAGGGTTAAGGGTTTCAATTTTCATCACCATTGTCATTTTTATGTCCACATTTTCATGCTGGTATGAGTTGGAAGAAAACTTACTGAGGCAGTATTTCATGACCTATTCACTTTCTATCATCATTCGTCACCTGCCTTTCAAGTAATGGATTTCTATTCTAGTGGTTTTCACATAGGTGCAGGAGTGGCTGTGTGGTAAGTAGCTTGCTTACCAACCACATGGTCCCGGGTTCAGTCCCACTGCGTGGCCCCTTGGGCAAGTGTCTTCTACTATGGCCTCGGGCCAACCAAAGCCTTGTGAGTGGATTTGGTAGATGGAAACTGGAAGAAGCCTGTTGTATATATATATATGTATGAGTGTATATATGTTTGTGTGTCTGTGGTTGTCCTCCCAACATCGCTTGACAACCGATGCTGGTGTGTTTACATCCCCGTAACTTAGTGGTTCAGCAAAAGAGACCGATAGAATAAGTACTAGGCTTACAAAGAATAAGCTCTGGGGTTGATTTGATTGACTAAAGGAAGTGCTCTAGCATGGCCACAGTCAAATGACTGAAACAAGTAAAAGAGTGAAAGAGTAACTGAAAAGCATAAGAATAGTACATAATATGACATCCTTATTTTGCTTAAATGGTAAGATAAGAACACATTTATGTGCATTCACGCATATATATGTAGTTGAGAAGCCCTTCAGTCTTATGATAAACTTGTTAGTGTTGGTGTCACATAAAATGCACCCAGTACACTCTGTAGAGTTGTTGGTGTTACGAAGAGCAACCAGCCATAAAAACCATGTTGAAACTGAGACTAAAGCATGGTATGATAATCTGACCTGTCAAAATGTCTAACCCATAACAGTGGACATAAAAAATGATACTGGTAATATATACAAGGGGGTACCCAAAAGTAACTGGAAACGTTCTCTGTGGGACAAGCCTATTGTAGTTTGGGCTTCCACTGCTAGAAGTCACTTTATGCTATCCTCAGGCATCAGTCTGCCAACCAGTGTCGTTGAGTGGAGTCGTACTGCCATGTAGTGCATCTTCCCTGTTTGTCAGTTTTTGAAACAAAGGAACAGTGTGTTTCCTTGGAATTCTGTTTTTTTTTGCTGGGGAAAACAACAGCCAAAACAGTTGTCATGCTTCAAACAGCTTACAAGGATGCTGCCATGAGCAAAACCCAATTTTACAAGTGGTTTTCATGCTTTAGGAAATTGTCGCTTGGAGACCAACCTCATTCAGGGCGACTGTCAATCTTCCAAGCAAATAATAACATCATGAAAATTCATGAACTGGTCTTGGAGGACCGTCACTGAACAGTTGATGAACTTGTTGATATAATTGGTGTGTCCTGGAGCTCCTACCAACGAATTTTGAGCAAGGAATTGCGAATGAAAAGTGTTGCAGCCATATTTGTGCATCATTTGCTCATGGAAGATCAAAAGCAGTCACAACTGAATGCGAGTCGTGAACTGAAAGAACAATTGGAAGTTGATCTGGACCTGAAGAGGTCTGATAATGCAGAAACCTGTCTTGAATTGTCTCTTCTACTTGCCAGAATAATTTTTAAAATATTACTCATTGACTTGTTTTAACTTTTTGTCATCACATAATTATTTTTAACTAATTTTTCTTTAATGCTCACAGCATTGACTAAGCTAACACTCATTTGATTTGTGTTTTAAATATCTTACATTAGTCTTTTTGTTTATGATAAAGAAATAATTGATCTGATTGTTATTATTATTTTTGTTTTCACAGGAAAATATTATGGGATTGATTGAACCAATAAATTCTCGCTTAAGTGTTCCTAAATATTTCCTTGATAATCTCCATAAAGGTAAAGTCTTTTCTTTCAATCTTTTATTTGATCAATTGCATATCATATTGCATGGCCTAGTGGCTAGATGTTAGGCTTGGAATCATAAGGTTGTGAGTTTAATCTCTTGACTGAGCAGCACATTGTGTCTTTGAGTAACACATTTCATTTCACATTGCTCCTGACTGCTCAGCTGAAAATAAATACCAGCCAAATCGTGATGCAGCTCTGTTACCCTGTAGCTATCACATCCTTGATATTCTACTTGCCATTGAGAGGAGGACGGTGAGAATGTCTGTGTCAACTTGTGACTATATGGACTATGGACTCATAAAACAATTAGAAAATGCATACTTGTGAGTGACAGCTGTGGGGATGAGCTGAGCCGGAAGGAAAGGGCTGTTTATGTCAACGGTCAAGGGGTTTGACCAGAACAGGAAGGGTGTGAGAGGAAGTGCCAATTGGGACAGACTGAAGAGTCCTTGCCACACAGAGTGATGTTAAGATATGAATGGTGGAGATCCATTGAGTCAAGTACACCAACATCAAAAATCAATGGAAACTGCAGTTGTGATCCCTGTGCCGGTGGCACATAAAAGCACCATCTGATTGTGGCCGTTGCCAGCCTCGTCTGGCACCTGTGCCAGTGGCACGTAAAAAGCACCCACTGCACTCATGGAGTGGTTGGCGTTAGGAAGGGCATCCAACCATAGAAATCATGCCAAATCAGACTGGTGCCTGGTGCAGCCTTCTGGCTTCCCAGATCCCTGGTCAAACCATCCAACCCATGCTAGCATGGAGAACGGATGTTAAACGATGATGATGATGCATCTGAGTAAACCATCAGAATGCCCTACGGAAGAGAGAAAGACAGTCTTCATGGAAGTGGGAGAGGAAGTCTGGGTCAAGCCCTCGAAGGCACGCTCCACATCTCAGAGGAACAGTGACAGCTGTTAACTCCAAAAATAACATTTCTGTGGATGGAATGCCACATAATGTTTTGGATGTTCGCAGTCAATATGATGTGGCAGTCAATATGTAGCTGGATGATGCAGGAGTTGAGCCACCAACTTCATCAATAACCTCAAACAAAGACATCAGCTTGAAGACTGTATTAGATGTAGAAGCAGTATTTGTGGATTGAGACATCTTGGTTTGATCAAAACAACAGCTAAGATGATGATGAATATTAACTCTTAATTTATTGTTACCATTTTTTTAAAAGGAATTGTATTACTTTCTTTACCGTCATCATCATTGTAATGTCCACCCTTACATGCCTGCTCGATTCATATGGAATTCATTAAGGTATAGTTCTATAGCTGGAGGCCCTTCTTGTTGCCAACTCTCACTTGTTTCCCATGAAGGTAATATGTCTCCATAGCTAGGCATGTTTTTCACAGAAGATTGTAAACAAACCATGCTTGTTTACAACCATCATATGATGTCGAGACAGGTCCCTCTCAAGGACTACTGGTGATGTGTAACCCAGTACAAGCTGTCGCATGGTCAGGCCCTTGGCACCTTGGCAATTAAACCACTAACCCTACCAAACTTGCTTGGCAAGGAGGGTAATTTATTGGACATACTACAGGATAGAAAACAAAACTCGTCAAAGGACAGGAACTCAAGAGAGTCAACAATCCTCCAATATGTTAAGGTGCATGGCCTACTAATTAGGGTGTTGTGCTCACAATCATAAGATAATGGTTTTGACTCAAGGGTTGGCTGTGTGTTATGTTCTTGAGCAAAATACTTCAATTCATGTTGCTCTAATCCACTCAACTGTAAATGGATAACCTTGTGACAGATTGATGTAAAAGGGTGAGATGGTGACTCTGGAAAATCACCTGAATGGAGGCCTTGCGAGTCACGTTTTGTATTCAGCAATTGAAAGAATGTATAGTGCAACACATACTGTGAATCCTGACTGGTTGGGATTGGTTGTTCAACCACATCAAAGAAACACACAATAAGCTCGTTTCAGTAGCCACCTACCAATTTCTCTCAAAAGCTTTGGTCAGCCTGAGGCTAAAGTAGAAGACACTTGTTCAAGGTGCTGCACGATGGAACTGAACCAGAAAACCCATGCATGTACCTTCATAAATAAAATAAGAGTTGTTCATTTTGAAGTGTATTTCTTATACCAATGTTTTTTTATTTTAGCTTTGAAATACGTCCAGGAACTGAACCATCCAAATTTGAAGTTGCAGTTTGTAAGTTACTAGTTTTTTATTATTATTATTTTTTTTATTTATTTACTATTTTATATACTGAGTCTGGAGCAAAAGCTAGTGTCCATGATTTTTGCAGGCCTTCTGAAACCAGTGATCTTAGCTTGATGGCATTAATGCTTTGTTTAAACTAATACCTATCACCACCCGTAGGAAAGCCATTAGCAGGAAGAAGATTCCAGGGTGTTGATGTTTGGGGGAAGAAGGAATGGAATCGTGATGACAAGTTTCCAAGAAGTAGAGAGAGATAAGTGGATTAGGAGTGCCCGACCTTTAAGCCTTACAACAATTGTCAGTTTGTTAATCCTGACAGGTGGTCATAGGTGGATGCCTTTACTGGAGTAGCGAACTCAACTCTTGCAAGCATTCGGATCATATCTCCATTCTGAGAGTTGATAGATCATTCTTGTTCATTCACCAGTCTTGAAGGCTCTGCAAAATGGGTCATAGGCACTGTCCTTTTTCACTGACAAACCCATAAAATAATACTTGGGGAAGATACTCCCCTTTTGACTAGTTTTTTTTTTTGTCTTTTATACTGATTTCAGACATTTGATTGTGGCCATGCTGGGGCACCACTTTGAAGGGTATAGCTGAACAAATTGACCCCAGTACTTATATTTTAACTCTGGTCACTTTTGCTAAATTACAGGAACCAACACAGCTTGTCAAGTGATGCTGTGGGACATACACAAACACACACAAGTTTCCTCACAGTTTCTACCTACCAAATTCACTCACAAGGCATTGGTTAGCCTCGATTTATAGTAGAAGGTACTTACCCATGGCACTGAACCCAAAACCAAAATCACATGGCTGCTAAGTGAGCTTCTTAATCACATAACCATACCTTATATCTGTGTGTGTGTGTGTTGATGTTGTGCCTCTTTATACCCTTTAACTTAGCAATTCAACAAAGAGACATCAATAAATTAAGCACCAAACTGAAATAACTTGAACCATCCAACCCATACTCATTTACTTGTTTGTCATTTGACTGTGGCCATGCTGGAGCACCACCTTTAGTCGAGCAAATTGACCCCAGGACTTATTCTTTGTAAGCCTAGTACTTATTCTATCAGTCTCTTTTGCTGAACTGCTAAGTTACGGGGACATAAACACACCAGCATCAGTTGTCAAACGATGTTGGGGAGACAAACACAGACACACATACATATATACGACGGGCTTCTTTCAGTTTCCATCTACCAAATCCACTCACAAGGCTTTGGTCAGCCCGAGGCTATAGTAGAAGACACTTGTCCAAGGTGCCACGCAGTGGGACTGAACCCGGAACCATGTGGTTGGTAAGCAAGCTACTTACTACACAGCCATTCCTGCGCCTTTTACAGGCACTGGCAATGACTACGATTTCACTTAACTCGACATGTATTCTGAAGCACAGTAAATTGCCAGAAGTCTCGGTCATTTGTCATTACCTCCGTAAGGCTCAACGACCTAAGATCACATGTCACCACCTCATCCCATATCTTCCTGAGTCTACCCCTTCCACAGGTTCCCTCATAAAATAAAGTCAAAATAGGAGATTGGAAAATTTTTGGTATTCGTTATTCACCATTACACATGTTTCATTTGCTAATAGGAGATATCTTAAATGTTTTCTACATGTACAGGTTTGTAACTCCTATTAGCAAGTGAAACATGTGTAATGGTGAATAAACAACAAAAAAGTTTCCACTCTCCAGTTTTGATATTATTAGTCAGCAGAAAATATTTTCCAGCATTTTCAATCAACTCTTATACATACCCCAAGTATAACATCTACATATGGATTTGGTACACTGAAATAAGCAGATGTGCTTCCAGAGGAGACATCTTGGATTTTAAGTCTATCAATATAAAACAAAGTCAAGATAGCATGAAAGTTTTACTCCAACGGTAATAGGTTTGTCTCAACTATTCCTCTGTATATCATGGATTTTACAGCTAACGGTTTTTATTGATTCCTCAGCAAAATGTCAAGAAATGTCAATTCATCAGACAGAAAAATTCTCAATTTAACTTGCTGAAAGAAGTTACTGAGGAGTAAAGAAATGGAGGAGGTGGTGGGTAGAACCTCTTGACTTTTTTAACCATATAAAATGAAAGAACATTCAGAAGTCAACATTAAGTTTTTAGGCGCAGGAGTGGCTGTGTGGTAAGTAGCTTGCTAACCAACCACATGGTTCCGGGTTCAGTCCCACTGCGTGGCATCTTGGGCAAGTGTCTTCTGCTATAGCCCCAGGCCGACCAATGCCTTGTGAGTGGATTTGGTAGACGGAAACTGAAAGAAGCCTGTCGTATATATGTATATATATATATATATGTATGTGTGTTTGTCCTCCCTAGCACTGCTTGACAACCGATGCTGGTGTGTTTACGTCCCCGTCACTTAGCGGTTCGGCAAAAGTGACTGATAGAATAAGTACTGGGCTTACAAAGAATAAGTCCCAGGGTCGATTTGCTCGACTAAAGGCGGTGCTCCAGCATGGCCGCAGTCAAATGACTGAAACAAGTAAAAGAGAAAAGAGTAAAGAGAGAGAAATGTAATGAATTTTCCTGTTAGTAAATCGGAGCAAAATCCATCAGCTCTTCCTCACTTTCCCTCATAGTTACTCATTTTATCTCAGTGACTTTACCTTCTCCAAATAGAGATCTACTTTTTTGTGTGTATGTGTGTGTGTGTGTAAAATCACTTCTCGTAAAACCTTGAACTTACGAACTTCAGAGGATTTCTTCTCACTCTGTACGCACACACGCATTGCAGAATTCACAGTTTCTACTGTTGTTTGATTATGTCTGCCTTGATATAGCATAGAAAGATTCAAAGACATTCCAGCTATGACCATCCTGTCTTTTTTGTAGAGTGGGTGGGTTATATCTAGGACTATATTATCTATTGTGTATCCTTCCTGTTTCCAACTCTCTTGACTGAGTTACTTTTGGTCCATTAGAATAAGTCGTCTTTTTTAGTAAAGAAGTATTTCAACTCTGAAACACTCCCATAGCCTTTTTTTTTTCCTTTCTTTCTTTCTCTCTCCCTTGTTTCAATATCAAAATACATCAAGTGTGGACTACCTTAGTCAAAATTGGGAATGACTTATTCACAATCTAAACTCAATGCAGAAGAAGTTCATCTTTATGACTAATGCTTTTTTTTTTTATTTTATTAAAAAATTTTTTTTTACTGAACCTGATCAATCCCCTTTTCCATAGGCATGGCTGTGTGGTTAAGAAGCTTGCTTTACAACCATATAAAGCTTCAGGTTCAATCCCACTGCATAACATCTTGGGATAAGTGTTATCTACTATAACCCCAGGTTGCTTAATGCCTTGTCAATGAATTTGGTTAAAGAAACCGTGTGGAAGCCCATCATGTACATTATACATATAGATAGATGGATGTGTGTTTGTCTCCGCCAACACCATCACTTGATAGATGGTGTTGGTTTGTTTACATCCCCATAATTTAGTGGTTCAGTAAGTGATCTACAAGACTTACTTTGGTTTCACCAATTAGCTCAGAGAGTCTCTCCAGGTCGAGTACTGCTTCGCATTGAGAGGTCACAGCTTTGGTACTGTGGACGTGGTTAGAATGTCACAGGAAAGGATCTCAAGATAAAACTTCTTCAAGCCAAGCCAGCAGGAGACCTAGAGAGAAACCAAAAATGGGACGCCTCTGATGAGAACCCAATAAGGTTCAAAAATCGATTAAGGTTATTCATCATTTTTTTCAGTCTGCAGAGAAATGGCTAAAATTTTCCGTTTGTTATACCATGTTACATTATTGGATAATATCGATAATCTCAGTTGGTTATACTTGGGAATCCAGCAGGAATGTGTAATGATGGTTGCTTCTGATAGGACTGTGGAGGAGGTATCTGAGAATTCTACCCACAAAACTTTTCTAGGAATAGCAGGCAGAGAAAATGGGTGGTAGAAGAAATCAGTTTAGCATATCTGTTTTATCCCCTTTCTTACGCAATCCAGTAATTCATGCTTGCCAAGTAGACATGAACAAAATTTCATATTGAAATGTTGCTGTTTTTTTTCTTTTTAATTGTTTGAGAGATTTGTCATTTTCAGTTAAATAGATGGCTAAAACAAAAATAACACCTTTTGCTTTATTTTTGAAGGATTTCTTCCATGTCCAGATTATGGATGGAAATCTTACAGCCAACTTCAAAGACTTCCTGCCTTACATAGGTAATTACACAATTTTTTTGTTCATGTTTTTATAAAGAATTTTATTGATTTTTTAAAAAGCACCCAGTACACTCTAAAGTGGTTGGTGTCAGGTAGGGCATCCAGCCATAGAAACTATGCTAAAGCAGACAGTGGAACCTGGTATAGTTCCCAAGATTGCCAATTCCTGTCAAACTGCCCAGCCCATGCCAGCATGGAAAACATTAATTGATGATAATGACGACTCAGCAAGAGTTGGAGCAGTGGAGTCCACGGTTGAGTCATTATTCACAGTTGATAAATGTTTCACTTGAATAGTTTATAGGGGCAGGCATGACTTACCAACCACATGGTTGCAGGTTCAGTCCCACTGTATGGAACCTTGGGCAAGTGTCTTCTATTATAGTCCAGAACCCACTATAGCCTTGTGAATGGATATAGATGGAAACTAAAAGAAGCCTATTGCATGTATACATATGCACACACACTTCTCTTCTTCTTACAGCATTCACCCGGGGTGGGTTGAGCTGGCTTCATTCATCCTCAATGCTGCATCTCTCACAAACGCCGACCAGGCCTGGTGTTTTGATGCTAACGACCGCGTGATCTCCAACCACTCCTTATTCCAGCGGCGAAGGCCGTAGACATGGGGGCCTAGGTTGGGTTCCAGATCAGCCTTGACTGTCGTCACACACACACAGTGGACTGTTGGCTCTGTTCAAAACTGAAAAGGAAATAGGTTGTTCTGAAGTAAATTCAGCTTTATAATATAAATTTTGGCAAAGCTTTTAGGAAGTGGCCATTTTGGGGACAAGAGATTTGGTCTGAAACATATTTACCAACTTATAAAACATTCACTGTTAATATAATTATTCACTATCAGTTGACTGCAATACAATGGCAGTTAGTGAACAGGTTACAAGGATGGGAAGAAGTTCATCATCATCATTTAATGTCCGCTTTCCATGCTGGCATGGGTTGGACGATTAGACTGAGGACTTGTGAGCCAGAAACTTCACCAAGCTCAATCTGATCTGGCAAAGTTTCTACAGCTGGATGCCCTTCCTAATGCCAACCACTCCAAGGGTGTAGTGAGTGCTTTTTACGTGCCACTGGTACGAGGACCAGTCAGGCGGTTCTGGCAACAACCATGCTCAAAAGGTGTTTTTTTGTGCTACCTGCACAGGAGCCAATCCAGCGGCACTGGCAACGCTTGAATGTTGTTTTTTGAAAATGCGTTTATTAATCAAATAACATGATTATTAATATTAAAGATACTTAATTCTAAAAAAAAAACTTTTCTAAAAACTTAATTTTTTGCATGCCAAATCTGTTCTTTAGGATAAAATATATACTTAAACTAATAGCAAAAAGATGAACTGACATAATAGCTTTGAAGGAGCAGAGGAGAAAGACAATGGAAAGATCCATCTTGTTGATTGTTATCTGATATAGAACATAAAATGGGGCTTAAAATTGTTTATTAGTACTTAAAAACTTCAAGACACTTCAAAATTTGTTTTGAAGATATTTACAAATTTATACTTTTACAGGTCACATACAGATATCTCAAGTTCCTAACCGTGGTGAACCAAACACTGATGGAGAAATCAACTACAATTATATTTTTAAGATGTTGCAATCCTCAAATTACGATGGTTACATTGGTCTTGAGTATAATCCTGTTGGTAAGTCATTAATTGATATTCTCTAATGAATGGTGACTGAAGAGTCAGCACCAGTGCTGCATTATATTCATAGCCTGGAAATTTAACAGTGGCCCAGCTTTTACGTTGGATTTTAGAGTTTGTAATCTAATTTTGAAGAAGGATTCTCCATAAGTCAGTGGGAGTAACAATTTGTGTGTGTATATGTATGTATAGATATCTGTATATTGCACTGTATTAGTTTTAATATAACAATCTCTATTTTATATGACAAGCAAAGAATAGAGATGTTTGCATCACATTTATTCCTAGGTAACTGCCTAGATTCCAAGATCCTCTTTCGTTCATTATATGCACACCTGTTATATATAAATAATCTCAAATGAATTATACTTGTCCTGTGCTTAAATTAATGTTGAAAATAATCAAGAATTTGGAAGGTTTTAATGTTTTTTCATTATTAAACCTTATGACACCAACCTGCTTGAAACTGGCCCTGGTTCTATGATGCTAACCTCCTGTTTTAAATGATCTTAATTTATGTTCCAATGCCAGCTTAATAGGGACAAAGTAGATAGGTTATTTATCAATTATTAAAGCTCTTGTTCTAATTTTAGGTAACACTCGTGATGGACTCAGTTGGATTCAACAAATGGGACTGCAATTATAAGATACCATATATTTTCATATTAATTAACCAGAGGGCTCCTGATTAATATATGTACATTTTTTATTGATAATATATATTATCTGCATTTTAATAATTTAAAACAAAGATAATTGTATTGGTTTTGTTATACCTATAAGCTGAAAAGTTAAATATTAACTTTTGTATTAAGAATATTTTTTACAAGACACTACAAAAGTATATTTTTATATTTGAGCTACTGAGATAAACATTTTATTTACACAACCAAAGATTATGTAGAACACATTTCTTTAATGCTGTACCTTTTTATGGTTATAATGGGACGGTGTATCCATTTTTTTCTACTAAAAGTCTAAGCAGAAATGATTGGCTCAAAATGCATGAAGTATTTTGCCTCAAAGTTATATTCTGTAATTACTGAAGTAATATCAATTAAGGTTACCTCACATATCAAATAAATAAAATTCTAGAGAATATCAGTTTTGTTACCTTAAAAAACAAATCCTAGTTTAATAATATATCACTAAAATATGAATTCTATCACATGTGAAAGGCCTCAAAAAGAATATATTTTAAATTGAAGAAAAATGAAATTGTACCATTCAGTCAGAAATAAAATGTATGAAAGTAAACTGAAACAAATTGAAAATGTGGATTAGTTTTTTTATTTAACAGTAAAATGTACAAGTTTAATTTAGAATATGACATTGTGTGCAACCCAATACATCACATAGAAAACATTCTTTCGACTGCAAGAGACAGTAGACAAATTGCAAAGATTTTGTTTCACAATTTTAAGGACAGTATATATATATATTATATATAAGAACCAAGATTTTCGCTATTTTGTATATAAAACTGTCAAGCATATGCATTATATATACACAATGCTTATGTGTCCTCAACAGTTAAAGTCAAAAAGATTATGAAGAAAATGGTTTGATTACAAGAGAAATAACCAAGTTTCAACCAGATCTATAAATGGTAACTATAGAGTATGGTGTTACAAGAGAGAAATCTAATTGCTAATTTGTTTGGATTATGTTTGTTGTTTAAAATAAAGCAATTAGAATTGAATCATTTTTTTTATGGATGTACATATGATTGAGTAGATCATCTTTTTCTAAAGATCAGAGAAGGATTAGAAAGATCTTTTATCTGAGGTGCTCTTCCAGGAGATGGTGTACATATTATATTAAATAAGTTTTTGGAAGGATGCCCACATAAATAAGCATTAAAAAAAATTATGAAATGATTGCTAAATGTTTCTATGCAAGATTTACTTTACTATTGTCAATATTGTTTAAAAATATTAGGTTTTGCTTGTTTTGTTCTTTTGTTAACAGAATAGATTTATACTTAGAAACTGGCTCCATTGTGCTCCATTATAATAGGTATGAATATATATATATTTTTTATATATTAGATGTTATCGTGCAACACACGGTTGAAATCATTGTATGCACTCTCCAGATCGAACAGCATTTGCCGCACTTGGTTATCATTGAGTTCCTCTGATGCATGCATTGCACTGAGGGTTGTCAACCTAGCAAAACAAAACACAAATCAAAATATGAAGAAAAATATTTATAGGAACAAATGTTAATCTTTTAACTTGTTAGACAGGCCATACTGGAACATCACCTCGACGGAATCAACTCCAGTACTTTTTTTAAAGCCTGGTATTCTATTACTCTTTTTTTGTCAAACCGCTAAGTTGCAGGGATTTAAACACACCAACACCAGCTGTTAAGCAGTGGTGGGGGATAAAGTCAGATACATGCAACAGGCTCTTTCAGTTTCCATCTATCAAATCCACTCACAAAGCTTTGGTTGACCTGAGGCTATAGTCAGAAGACACTTGCTCAAGGTGCCACACAGTGGGATTGAACTGGAAACCATGTGGTTGAGAAGCAAGCTTCTTACCACACAGCCATGCCTGTGTCTATACAAGTTTTAATTCATTATATAATTTAGTCCTTTATGGTTTAATATTTGCAACAGTTAGGGAATATTTTAGGCTTAAAAACCATTTTTGCATTTTCGTTTTATCAGTTTGTAACAAAGTGTTTCTTAGTCAAAAGCCAGTTGTTTTTAATGAGAAATTTTAGTTATAATCAAAAAATTCCCATAAAATATGAATTGTATTACTACAATGCATTAAATGTTACAGATTATTCAGAAAATATATAAACATCACTAATTGCTAACTAGAAAATATAATTAGTAACTGTCTGAAAATTGTTTTCACAAACCATTTTGATACTTTTTCTTTTCCTTCAAAGTCTTGAGGTAATAAACTTAGACGCGTCATAGTCTCCATTAATTCACGAAGGTCTGGTTGAATCTAAAATATAGAAATCATGTATAGAAACAGGATTTTAATGTTATGGAAATGCTTTTCATCCTCAAAATAAAATTCTTAAAATCTCAGTCGAACATGAGGTAGCTTAAGTGTTATATAACATCTTTTTTTCTATGTTTGCATGGATCAGATGAAATTTGTAGAGGCAGAATTCCTACAGCTTGATGCTCTTCCTATTGCAAACTCTTACTTGTATCCAGGCAAGATATTTCCCTATGACCAGACATAATTTTCATGGAAAACTGGAAACAACTTTGCTTGTATGATGATGAAGAAGCTGCTTTACAATTATCATGTCATGTCTAGACAAGGGTACATACATATGTACACATACAACAGGCTTCTTTGTTTCCATCTACTAGATCGACTCATAAGGTTCTGGTCGGCCTGGGGGTATAGTAGAAGACATCTGCCCAAGGTGCCACACTGCTGCAAGGAATCCAAGACGAGGTTGCAAAACCATTCCTGCACCTATTAAATTATTTGCATCAAATACATTTGAAAACATTACTAAAATAAGCCTCTTACAACTGTTTGCAATATGGCTATGAGAGAGTGTTCTGCATATTATTATCCACTGCAGGGTTTCTTATGTTTAATATAGTGAGTTGATTAGCTGAGATCATCGAAGCAATTAGTAGACAAAAACTCACCATAGAGATGTTTAAAATCGCAAAACACGTAAGGGAGATAATTCAAGATTAACTGACTAACAAAAAAGATTCATAACAATTGATATTGTTTATATACTGTTCAAACATTCCGATCAAGTGATTTCATTGGAGTTATGTCCCCTGCTTGTTTTAGATTTTTTTTTTCTGACCCATCCGAGAGTTTTTGACTTCGATAATCTGTTTTTAACAAATTATATTAGATTTACGAAACCCTGTTGTGTTCATATCTTCCATTCAAAGGGTCTTTTAATCCCAATAAATTACATATCATTACTTATACATGCAGTACTTATAGCCAAAAGGTGACAAGCTGGCACAATTGGTGGAACATTAGAAAAAATACTGTGGTATTTGTTCTGGCTCGTTACGTTTTGAGTTCCAAGATTTGCTGTCATCGACTAATCCCCTGCCCATAAAATTTCTGGCATTGTGTCTTAATTAGAAAACATAAGAGACACACAGAAGTCTGGTGCAGTCTTCTGCCTGAGCAGCTCCTAAATAGTCAAAACCATGCTACATTAAAATGAGTTATTCCCCTTGTGTATTTTCCGATGCAGTAGGACTAATCCCAGAACTGTGATTGGGAAACCAAGTCCTTAACCAAAAACCCAAACTTACACCTAATACTTTCTTTAATTCATAGCAAGACCTAATATAGTTGCTAAGGAATATATAACACCCACTACACTCACGGAGTGGTTGGCGTTAGGAAGGATATCCAGCTGTAGAAACACTGCCAGATCAGACTGGGCCTCCCAGACCCCAGTTGAACCGTCCAACCCATGCTAGCATGGAAAGCGGACGTTAAACGATGATGATGATATACTTGTAACATTTAAAACAAAATAAGTTTAACCCTTTCAACCTGCAAGTATGCTTTAGGTGGGTATAATTTCATTTGACTGTATTCCTGGAAGATGCAAAAGTAGGCATCCTCGTGGTTTAGTTTGCAACTGAAAATAATGATGTTTCTACCAGTCAGTGAGTCATAAATACAAAACCATGTGGTCGTCCACCTTTGTGTCATCCAGATATATAAGTCAAATGAAATCATATTCACTAAAACATACTTGGAAGTTCAAAAGGTTAAATAAGAAATTAGAAGAATTGTGTTGAGAAATTCAAATTAAGAATTAATGCCAAAATTCGACTTGGAGGAAACTTTGCTAGTGAGCATTTTGTTCATTATATAATTATAGTTTTGTTAATTATAAAGTGAAATGGTTTTAAGGTTAAAGAAATTTGTCTTCACTGAATATAGATTTATATTTTAAATAGTTCATGCATGAGTTTTATGGTAATATTTGCTTACCTCATCCATAGCACGGATTTCCAATCTTAGTTTATCCATAACTGTAATAAAAAGCTGAAAGGAAAAAAAAAGCAAGATATTACAACATCTTCCAGTCATAAACCAATATTAAGAGTGATTACTATTTAGAGCTCAGTCCTCATCTCATACAAAATGCAGAATGCAAATATTCACAGACAAGCGCAGCACACGCACAATATGCTTCTGTACAGTTTCCACCAATAAAATTCACTCACAAGGTATTGGTCAGCCCAAGATTATGCTGGCAGACACTTGACCAAGGTGCCAGCAGAGCGAAACTGAACCCCAACTTTGTAAGCATTCACCCATAAGTTATAAGAATTATACTTACTGATACAATATCAGCAATACATTTGCTTGTGTTTCCTTTATCGTCTTTGATGGTAATAGGGCGATCCTCTTTTATCCGTTCCAAGGCAGCAGGACAGTCAAGCTAGATAAATAATTAATTTGTAAATATTTATATCAAATATGTATTATATATTTATAATATACAATATATTAAAATATTCACATTTTATATTTATAACATGTTTAATATCTATATTACATATTTATAACGTAATTTAATATTTATATTAGATTATGTTTAATGAACATATTGTATTTACGGCATTAATAGAATACTGAAAATAGCTCTGTATCCATTTACATTTCATATCAATTATTTGTAAAATATTCCAGGAATGAAAACAAAATCATAAGAGAAAAATGAAGAACAAATCGAGGATAGACACCATGTTCAGAAATATAGTTTTTTTTCACAAGGTGAAGACTTCACTAGTTGATGACATTGTGTTTAAGTGAAATCAATAAATTAAATGCAGGTGGCAGGATTAGGAGAAGAGTTGTTTATCCCCAAGTCAGACTACAGAGTCATGATGATCTCCTCTTCTCACACATTGTGTACCTAAGAATATATAATCCAATGTGCCTCTCCATTACATAAGGTGTAAGTTGTGGGTCCCATTCTCAAGGTTTTTGAAGCCAATGGGGTTTCACCAGAATCCCATTCCCACAGTTTCTGTAATCTGTTTCACTAAAAACCAGTTGCAATAGTTTGCTCTCATATCAGTGTCTGACTGAATAAATATATCTCTCTTTCATTCAAGAAATCAGTCAAGTGTATCCTGATATTTTAATGGTCAGCATTAGCAACAGAGCTGACAGCATCAAACGAATAACTTGTCTAGCTCAATGTAGCAACCAAATAACCCCACTCAAAGAAAACTTTACAGTATTTAAAGAGAGGGTCACATACTTGAAGAACCAAGTCTTAAGTCTATTTTCTCATGATAAAAATAGGGGGGGTCACAGAAAATTTTTTTTTAAATTGGCTCATAACTGTCCCAGTACACAAC
The DNA here is from genome assembly GCF_006345805.1 of Octopus sinensis. Classification (NCBI taxonomy): domain Eukaryota; kingdom Metazoa; phylum Mollusca; class Cephalopoda; order Octopoda; family Octopodidae; genus Octopus; species Octopus sinensis. The sequence goes on from NC_043004.1 coordinate 87,309,448, forward strand.
TTGGTTTGAAATCAAAAGGAAATCCATGAGTTAGTAAGGGTTGGATTACAGTGTTGAAGAGTGTTTGATGAATGGGATACAGTAAAATTTTTGCTATGAAAACAAAGCAATTTCATTTTGGATTCTACCCCACAAATGTACAGTCTCCTCATTCTAACCTTTCTACCACTCCTAGAATGGCCTCTACCCACTGCAACCAGAAGTTTGTGTACCCTCCCCACCATCCACATATTCTTCCTCTGGCTTCAGTTCCCTTTCCCACCAATGTTTTTTCCTGCAATCATCAATCTGCAGATGTTCAAGATGAACATCAACTGCATTGATCTTGGAGTTCTCAGACAGACCATTGAGCACCAGTCTTGGAGAAGTAGTAAAAACCATGGGTACCAGTCTTGGAGAACTTGTGAAGACTAAGAGCACAATCCCTTCCTTATGATTAAACCATTGAATTAAAAAAAAAATACTTGATGTCTCATCTATACTTTCAGTAATTCTACATAGAGCTACTTACACGGTATTTTTTCATAAAGTCTTCAACAGTGGGAAAGGCATTACATTGAACTTGTTTGAATGCTGCCTTGTATTGGACTAACAGTTTGGAACAGGCTGCTGTATATCTGGTAAATAAAGATATATTGATACAATACAAACAATTGAAAGATAAAATCAGAAAGTTTAATATAAAAAGAAAAAAGCCTAATGTTTCAACAAAATTTCAGACAAACTAAAACATGACTAATCACAGCTGTTTCATTTGTGTGCTTATAAGGTATTCTGCAAGTCAAATGTGAGAGATTATACTTGATGCTAAGCTACTTAACCCTTTAGTATTTAAACCGGCCATATCCGGCTAAAATATTTAATCTGTTTTATGTTCAAACTGACCAGATCCAGGCTCTCACACCTACCCTACAATGTTATTCTACATTAAGTAATTACACCATCAAGATCTTGAAGATATGAGATAATGCATGATTAATTCAAATCAATGTGAATCAATAAGCATTATGTTTGATAGAATAATCAGAACACTAAAGGGTTAAAGTGTCATATCTGAAAGCTAAGATCAAGACACAAAAAGCTTGTTTTCTAGTGACTGCTCTCTTGTCTTTCACAGTGCAGAAGACATGCCAAAGCATTGTAGCTGCTTTTTGAAGTACAGCCATAAAGTTAAACTTGAAAACTAACATCTGGAAACCCAGAGTTTGTCACCAGCTAAATTCTAATTTGAATCAAAAGGCATAACCTGAACCCATTATTATCAATGGGAAGGAGTTCGTAGAAGCTAACCATTTTTACCTATGTGGGGAGTACAATCAGTAATGATGGTGGGCTAGATCACAGGATAAGTAAGGCCACTTTGGCATTCAGAAGGCTGAGAGAATAACTGTGAAAGAACAAGCACACGTCGATCCAAATGAAATACAAACTATATGAAGCAATATTGTCCACCCTACTTTTGCAGAGCAAAGGCATTGATGATACACCAGAAGAAGGAAAAAATAAAATCATGCTGAGACCACGATATGAAAAACTAAGTCAGGAACAATCTCATCCTAGAGAAAGCCAAGTGTCTTAGCAGTGAAGAGATACTGATGCAAGAAACCGTTGCCTATTTGGTTGTGTTTAAAGAAGGGGAGAAATGTGACTCAGATGCTAATTCAAATGCTCTGCTTACAGTTGTCTATTGATTACAAAATATTCTTTTCTACTCTAGGCTCAAGACCTGAAATTTGGGGGGGGGGGGCAGTTGATTACCCAGTATGCAACGGGTACTTAATTTATCAACCCCGAAAGGATGAAAGGGAAAGTCGACCTTGCGGAATTTGAACTCACTACGTAACGGCAGACAAAATACCGCTCAGCATTTCGCCCGGCGTGCTAACGATTCTGCCAGCTCACTACCTACAATCACCACATTATGTCAAGACAAGGGTGCACACAGTCACACAAACAATCTCTCTTTCTAACACACACACATATATCATCATGATCGTTTTCCATGCTGGCATGGGCTGGACGGTTTGACAAGAGCTGAACAGCTGAAGAGTGAGAAGCCTGGGCTCCTTGTCTGTTTCGGCTTGGTTTCTAATCCTGGGTGCCCTTCCACAATGCACTTGTTTCTGTTTCCATCTAGCAAATCCACTGACAAGGGTTTGGTTGGATTATAGTTATAGTAAAAGGGACATTGCCTTTAGCCTTCTTAGAGACTTGCAGACCGGAAGAGTCAAGTTATCTGTCTTCCAGTGTAGTTTAATACTGCAGGCTGGCAGCTGGGGAGGAGGGGGTGGCATGGATTAATTAGGTAGTTTCTGAGGAGATAGATTTAGGGAAGAGGAGAATAGGCAGCAGCATCAAATAACTCTGGGGAACAAGGGATATAGAATCAATAAGTCCAGGAGAGCAAATCTTTTGCAAGAATGGCCTTGGGAAGGGTATTCAACTGTAGAAACCATACCAAATCAGACATTGGAACACGATGCAGTCTTTGAACCCATAAGATCCTGTGAAACAATTCAATTCATACCAGCAAAGAATATGCACGTTAAATGATGATGAATGAATAGAAGAGAAAAAGATAGAATACTGCTGGATGGTAAATCAAGAGTACAGACAGCTGTTGTTTAACCCCAGGTCAGCATGATCAGATGGACCTATGATCAAAGGCATCTTTTTGTATATCTAGGATTACACTGTTCAATATATCCTTCCCTTTCTTTAAAACTGCAGAATGTGATTTAGAGGGAGATTTGATTGCTATTTCCAGCAGGTTGAGTGACTGTATAAGGGCTTCCTCATTAACATAAGAGTATTGAATGATGTGTGTGTGTGTGTATACTAGTTTTTAGTTACGTGATTCACAATAAGTCAACAGATATTTGAGAATTAAATATTTTCTAGAAAAAAGCTAGTCTGTTTTAGTGACAGATATAATAAAAATATATTCATATCAGCAGAAATTATTTGTAAACAAGCCAAGTGTCATATTATGGTAACGTTAGAGAGATATGTAACAATTTAAAAACTCTGAAACAAGAAATCATTACAAACCTCAGACAGATGTTAGTGATTTTCTCTAAAGCAAACATGAAGAAGCAAATATATTTAAGTATCTTGCTCTGGGGTCTAATACAATGCCCTACAACTAGTATAGATAAGTAGATATAATGCAAAAATATTTAATTGAACAAAGTGAATACAAACTCTTTTGGTAGGACAGCATCTTTGATATATGCTTTCTCTAAACTCTGTAATGTGTTAATTACAGCATAAAGGTCAGCCATGTTGTCATATCTGAAATTATAAAAATACAAACATCATAATGTAATGCTTGTAAGAGTGAGGTTGGCGGGGGGGGGGGGCAAAAACAGTCTGAAATAGGATAGTCACAATGCCTCAATGTTTGGAAGTAAGGCAGGCTGAAGATTTTATATTGATCCCCAATCCCCAATACTTGACTGAAATTTGAATATATTGAACGGATGAGAGAGGAAGTACCTTGACAGGATTGGACTTGGATGATTAAGAGATATTTAGTATTCAAAGACTTTTATAATTTATAAAAATAATAATGAAATTATTGTATACAGTGCTCAGGTGCACCACAATAATAATCTTATTTTTTGTTGCTTTAATTGATAAGGTTAATTGTATAATTAATGATATAAATAACTACTTACTTTTCTCTTTCACGGGCAGTGCGGTGTAGTTTCACCTCCTACAAAGTAGAAAATAGTACAATAAGACAGTTGTGAGTGTAACTATGTGTATATCAATCATCATCCTTATGTCCATTTTTATTATGATAATATGAGCTGGACAAGCTCTGCTATAGCCAGTCTCAAGCCTGGTTGAGAAAAGAGGAGACTACTAAATGCAGGGTTAGTGACCACGAACTATCAGTTTTCTAAACCTGCTACTGAAACACCAACAAGAGAACATATGAAACTGGTCCTGGTAAGGGAATGCAGTCCTCAGAGATTGTGTATGAAGCGATGTAGAGAAAACCAAAAAGAAGCTACGATGTGGAACAACCTTCTCTCACCAAGGACCAAAAAACACATGAAGATCCACAAAACTAAAGCACTGGCTACAGCCACACCTAAGGACAGCTGTGATCCATTGCCAAAGACTGAGACACAGAGATCTCTTGTTGGCACTCTATGCTCCATATAGAGCCAAAGGAATTAAACTAACACAGGTTAGATAAGACATTGAGCTAATTTTTCTATGGTCAAACAGTCTTCTTCTCACCAACTGTACTTGATTCCAAGTCAGGTACCATTCCTCTTGTCTTTTGAATAACGACTCATTCAACAGTTAGACGTTCTGGGAGCAGATGTAAAAACAATGACACTGACTACATGGTGATTTTTTTTAGACAACCTGCAAACAAAATACACACAGACAACCAGCTTCTGTAAAATTTATATCTAAAAATCAATTTTCAAGTAAGATATAAAAGAAGACAACTGCTCATTGTGCCATGTAGTATGAACATATCCCCTGAAACTACATGGTTTTGAAGAGAAACTAACCCAGTGTTTCTCAACCTTTTTACCCTTGTGTAACCCTTAAAATAAATTACATGTCTCAGGGAACCCCTGCACGAAAAAAAATTATTCACCATATCTTTCTCATATTTTTTCATCGTAGTTCATGTGGTAAGAAAAGCAAACTGTTTGTTCACATACATCATAATATATATATATATATATATATATATATATATAAATTTTATTTTTCGTAATGAGATAAAAAAAACCAAGGCTGAGTAGATTTTATAACATTTATAGATAGAAGGTCTTACAGCTGTTTCCAGGATATTTATTATATCCCTTCATCGGAGACGGTGTGAGAGGATGGTTAAGTAATAGTTCATTTAGATAGGATACAAAATAGAGAGTGAGGTGGAGGAAAGAAAATAGCTGTGAGATATGTAGGGATATTGAGAGAATAGTTAAGTAATAGTTAATTTAGAGATGATGGTCGTTATATTTTTTTGATAACATAATAGGTTAGATAGGATGATGTCTATATTACAATAACCAATACGTTGTGCATATATAGTAATATTGCAATATTGAAATTTGGAACCTTTTGCGGAACCCTGGTTGAGAAATACTGACTTAACCACAGTTATATAGGTATCTAACTGTGTGTGTGTGTACTCACACATGTGTATGTATGTATATATATATATATATACACACACACACACACTTGTATGTATACATATATGCATATATATGAGAGAGAGAGACTCTATAACCCTTAATAGGTCATGGGGGTGAAACTTATAAATTATGATCTATGTCAAGAACAAGCCAGCCTGGTAACCCCCTCCTCTCTTCAGGCTATGTGGAGGATATTTGTCTTTATTGCCCACAGGGGGCTAAACAGAGGGGACAAACAAGGACAAAGGGATTAAGTCGATTACATCGACCCCAGTGCATAACTGATACTTATTTAAACGACCCCGAAAGGATGAAAAGCAAAGTCGACCTCGGGGGGAAATTGAACTCAGACCATAACGGCAGACGAAATACCGCTAAGCATTTCGCTGAAATAAATGAAATTCTCTAATTGTCAAGGGCTTAAAACACTGTCAACCTTAAGAACACTACATCTGACTCACGCACTAATTAAAATAGTTTGTTTCTATTAAAAGCACAGCATACTACTCCCATTCTACCTTCTTTTCTCTTGAGATACTTTCACTGCATTCATTCCCCACTTCCATGGTACCCTCCGGCCATTCTTTTATCTTGCAGTATTCACCCACCACTCCTCCACCCTCTGCTTCTCTTTCACTGTCCTCTCTCTGTCTATCACTTTAACAGTCTCTCATCTCTCCCTTCACCCCCATCTGACACTACCACTCCTCTCTTCAGCTGCAGTGGTGCTCTCTCCACAGCTCTCTCCAGTTCCTGGTCAGCCTCCACTCTTTCTCTATCAGACGGTCTCTTCCTCTCACACCTTCCCCATCCATATTTATTCTTACAACTTGGGGCAGTTCTGGATCCCCCTACAACAACCCATCCCACCACCCTTCTATTCTGTCCCACTCGTTCAAACAAGGCCCTGACACTAACTCCTTCCCTAGCCACCTTTTCCATACTGCCTGTTAACAGCGTCAACTCTGTTACTCTCTCAATAATAAATCTATTCCTCTCACTATATTTCACCATCTCATCACTTTGCCTCAAATCACCACCACCTCTCTCTCTCTCTCTCTCTCTCTCTCTCTCTTCTCTCTCTCTGTAATTCCACTTCAGTCAAGGCAATCTTTTTTAGTTTTGGTGCTGTTAAGTGGTTGGTATTTGGAAGGGCACACAAACAAAAACAATGCAAAATCTGAGACATTTAGAGGATGGTGCATCTCTTACCACTTTAGAATCATTCAAACCATCTAACCCATGCTGGCATGAAAGGTGGATGTAAACTCATGATAGCGATATATAATTTCAGGACTTGCGTATTGTCATGATCATTCAATGTCCGTTTTCCATGCTGGCATGGGCTGGGTGGTTTTACAGAATCTGGTGAGGTGTAAAGCCACATCAAACTCCAGTCAGCATGGTTTCTATGACCAGATACCCTTCCTAATACCAACTGCTTTAGTGTGTACTTGGTGCTTGCCATGTAAACTTGCAAGACAGAAAAAGAACGGGGAGAGGGGAGAAAGCTCCCACTACAAAAAGGGGTGTTTCAGAAGGGAAGGTAGAGGGTGGGTGGCTAAAGTACGATAGAGGGCCAAGAACAGGTGTCTTGCTGTAGAGGAGATGCATGGCTGAAGGAGATAAAAGGAAGGTAGTTTGACACCAATCTACTCAAGACTATTTCTGGTTCTATAACACATCTTGTTTTAAAGTAATTTAAATGAAGTCTGTCAACATTTCAAGTTATAATCCAAACACCACCTTCAAGACAAAGTTATGCTAAATTTTTCATTATTTTAAAAAATTAACTGAAATACAGAGAATGTATTTCAACAGTAAAATGGTAACGAAAGGGAAGCATGGGGTGGATTTCATGGGGTGTTGAAAGGGAAGCATGGGGTGGATTTCACAGGGTAGTTCATGTATTTCTAGGGATTTACAAAAATACTAACTACAAAGCTGACTGAAAGTTATAAGAACAGGAACAGCCACAAGTGCACCTCTTGCAGTCACATTTACATTTTTTGTCCTCCCCTGGCACCAGTTCCGGTGGCATGTAAAAAGCACCCACTACACTCACGGAGTGGTTGGCATTAGGAAGGGCATCCAGCTGTAGAAACACTGCCAGATCAGACTGGAGCCTGGTGCAGCCTCTTGGCTTCCCAGACCCCAGTCAAACCGTCCAACCCATGCTAGCATGGAAAACAGATGTTAAACGATGATGATGTAGTTTCTATTAGTGAGGAACACAGGGAAAGGTTTCACTAAAACATTGCAGCAGGTATCGCTTATGGTAAGAGGCTTGCTTCCCAACTGCATGGTTTCAGGTTCATTTCCACTGCATGGCACCTTGAACATGTGTCCACTGCCTCAAGCTGACCGAAGCATTGTGAGTGGATTTCGTAGATGGAAACTGAAAGAAGCACAGTATATGTGCACATGTGTGTGTGTGTGTGCGTGTGTCTTTCCTTGTCTTGACATTGCATGGCTGTTATAAATGAAGTCACTCGTTTCCAATATTCTGCGAATAGATGTCTGGCTATGGGGAAATATTACTTTGCTTGGAAACAAGAGAGGGTCAGTAACAGGAAGGGCATTTGGCCATAGAAAATCTGCCTCAATAAACTCCGTCTGGCCCTTGCAAGCATGGAAAAATGGACATTAAAATAATGATGGTTGTAACAAGGGAAAGTGTCAAGGCCACTGGGATTACTACACACGGCCTCTGGTGAGAAAACATGAAAGCATTCATGAAAAGTGAAATCTCTTCAAAGAACTTTCCATTTTAATTTTTTAACAGTTTCATAATTTCTAAGTTTGACAACTATTCTATTTATTGAATACATTTATTTGGAAAATTTCAAGCAAAGTAAAGAAAATATTACAAATGTGTCAATTATTTTACTTGTTAAATACATTTAGAAAATTTTTAGCAAATTAAATATGCGATAATGACGATGATAGGAATAAAAATGAAGCTAGTATTTAGCCCTAGGTGAGATTTTGCATTATGTAAAGATTTTATACAAGACAAAAATTACTTAGGAAAATATCAATGACAGGTGGAAGTCAGGATTGTTTTTGAACTCAGCACCAGAATACACACACATAAAAACAAAACAAAAAAATCAGGTAAACAGAATGTGTTACTTAGTGTTATCAGGTCATGTTAGGGTTAAATTTATGTATTGCTGCATTCACTATTTGCTGGTATATTCACAGGTCCTCCTGGGGGACCCATTGAGCATTGACCCACTGAGCCTCCTCCATTTTCACAAAATGCCTCCACATCTGCAGTGACCATGTGGAATGTCATGACCGACATGAGCCATCAACCGAGCTGCAATCTCAATGAAGAGAACACATTAAGCAGTGACTAACTTGGAAAACTGAACAATATGGTCAAACAGGCTGAGCTTGTATGTAGTGTTATCAATTTCATCTTTCATAGCAGCTCATTAACAAAATTTATCATGAACCTTAGTCCTCACGGTGAATGCAGGCTGAATTGTAACCCATGGAATTGTTTGTATCAAATCATAGACTCTTAACATGATTGATGAATATCATCATTTTAATGTTCACTCTTCCATGCTAGCATGGGTTGGAAGGAATTTGCTGAATCAGATTCTCTACAGCCGGATGCCCTTCCTATCACCAACCTTCATCTGTTTCTAAGCAAAGTAATATTTCCCCATAGATAACATTTTCATGGATGATCAGAAATGAAGGACATCACTTGTATGACAGTGACACTCATTTGACATATTGTCAAGAAAAGGATACACACACACATGCATCCATGATGGGCTTCTTTCCAGCAACAAAATCCACTCAAAAGGTTTTGGTCAGCCAAGGGCCACAGTGGAGACACTTGCCAATGTTGCCATGCAATGGGACTGAACCTAGAAGCAAACTTCTTCACCATCACAACATTAAAATAAATCATGGAAACAAGTATATTAATTCAACCTTAACTATTAAACATTAAATATAATTCTCTTAAATATGATTAAGAAAAATGTACTTACCTCATAAAGGTCAGGATTAGTGGCGGATGCTGGAAAAATAAATTTAAAATGACTTGAAATAAAAATAATACTTGAGGGGACTGATGAAATATCAAAAAATAAAAATGGTTTAATGTACAGAAAAAGAATTATATTCAATAAGAAAAAATTTGTAATTGATGAACCCAATCTTTATCCATCTGCCATTCTCCTTCCACAATCCCATGAACTCACCCACCCCAACCACTTCTATTCACCTTCCTGTAACTTGAAGGTGTGCCCTGACATTTCATCACCATCTCTCTTTTTCCAACAGGGGAAACCATGTATCTCTTCTAGCAAGACATCTGTCCCTGTCCCTCTCTCATACTTTAACCTCATCACCTGGTGTAAACCCATATCCCTCAATACTACTCCCATCTTGAAGGGCTTTGTCTTGCAAGTAACTTGGTGACCTCACTAGTGTCAGTGCCATGTAAAAAGCACCCAGTACTCTTTGTAAAGTGTTAGGCATTAGGAAGGGCATCCAGCCATAGAAACCATGCCAAAGTATGGCCGGGGTTTGATGATGATGTTTACTCAAGAGAGCAAAGACCCACACAAGTTTTTGACCCTTTTGATAGAGAGAAGGATTAGGAAAGTTAAAAGCAGAAAGACAGTCAGAGAAAAGGAAGTTGAAGTTGTAGAGAATGTTTTGTTGAAGAAGTAAGGAAAATGAAAGATCATAGAAAAAGGGAACAACTCCGTCTTTATGTCTCACTGTTGATGGTTCGACCTGTTTACTAGAAACATTACCTACTCACACTTCTACCACAACTTCCCCCCTGTACCTTCTCATACTAAAACTGCCATCCCCTTCTCACAATTTCTTCACATCTGTCAACAATATAGTAAAGATTTGGATTTTCATTCAAAGTCTAAGAAAATGCACATGGGGTTACCTTTGTAGCATTAGTCAACCCCTCAATGCAGTGATCCAAGACAAAACTTCTGCACTTTTACTTTATACTCATGCATATACAAAAACAGACTTCCCTTTCTTATACTCTTTCATTTTTCTGCCCAACATCTTCAATGAATCATCCTCTCCTCTGACCCTCTTCTATTCCAAGAGGAACAAAACCTGCAGAGTATCTTAGAAGCCACCCTCCCAACTGTAATACACAGCTCAGCACCTTTAAAATGCTCTCATTCTGCTGGATATACTTCTCTCTACATCTGCACAACAGGTTAATAACTGGCTCAAAAACTCAATTAATTCCATGTCACTGACTAATTTGATTGTATTTCCACAAACCTCTATATTGCATCCAATGTAAACTTTGTAATTATCTCTATATGGATGAAACTGGGCATTGTCTAAGTGACTTCTTCTGAAAAGCACCTTTGTGATGTTCAAAACAAATACCCATGCAATTTCCATACCCATAACTAGACACTTTGATTCACTGAATTATTTTCTCAGCCATCTTTTTATGAACGATGTTATCAATGCTCAATTCTTACACAGAAGCACAGAGACAAACTTATCCTTTATTCTAATGTATGTGTGCCCGTGTTTATTTAATGAGTATATTTATTCCATGCTCACATAGGTCGGACGAAGACATATTAGCAAGGCATTGTTTTAAAGCTGGCTTGCTCTTCCTGTTGCTAAGCATTACTAGTTTTTTAGGTATACTTAACAAATCCTCTAATAGCTTGGCACTTCTGATGACAAAGAATTATCATGTCATCTGTTTTGCTTGAGCAATTTCAGGTGAAGACGTCACAGAATGTAAACGTTCACACACACACACACACACACACATATGAAAGGCTTCTATATAGTTTCCATCAATCGATGTCATTCACAAGGTATTTATTTCTTTATTGCTCACAGGAGGATAAACACAGAGGGGACACACAAAGGAATTAAGTTGATCACATCGACCCCAGTGCATAACTGGTACTTATTTAATCGACCCCGAAAGGATGAAAGGCAAAGTCGACCTCGGCGGAATTTGAACTCAGAACATCACAGCAGATGAAATACCACTAAGCATTTCGCCCAGCATGCTAACAATTCTGTCATTCACAAGGTATTCGTTGGCCCAGGACTAAGTATAAGTAGTTGCCCAACTTACCTTGGTCCCAGGCTACTTTGATATCATCTATGTCCTTCATGATATGGTAGGTTTTTAGTTTGTTTTTTTTCCTCCTTTTGTCCCACCGAATCCCTATCAGTGTTAATCTTATCCATCAATTTATTAAGTTGTTTTAAAGTTCAATGAAGTTAGCAAGCCTGATATTAGAAATTATTCCCTGACCCATGAACTGAAGTAAAGAAATAGTGTATGGCAGTAAGTTACTGTATTTTAACATGTATAAGGAACCCTTTTTTGTCAAAAATAAGGTTAAAAAAATATGTGAGTTTCTTATACATGGATAGTATTATAACCCCTTACAAAACCTTTTTTCCAAATTTTAAGCCCCCAAAATTAGGGGATTCCTTATACACATTAATATACAGTAATTAGTTTGACAGGAAAGTGGGTCTGAAGGGTGTCAAGATTTAGAGGATGACCAGGAGCATTATTGCCAACAATACCTTAGGTTCAGGGTTATATTCTTCCATAGTAGAGGTGTAATGGCCCAGCAGTTAGGGTAGCGGGCTCGCAGTCAGGATCGTGGTTTCGATCTCCAGACCGGGCATTGTTAGTGTTTATTGAGTGAAAACACCTAAGGTTCCACAAGGCTCTGGCAGTGGGTGGTGGCGAACCCTGCTGTATACTTTCATCGCAACTTTCTCTCACTCTTTCTTCCTGTTTCTCTTGTACCTTTATTTCAAAGGGTCAGCCTTGTCACACACTGTGTCACGTTGAATCTCCCAAAGAACACGTGTCTGTGGAGTGTTCAGCCACTTGCACATTAATTTCACAAGCAAGCTGTTCTGTTGATCAGATCAACTGGAACCCTCATCGTTGTAACCGACGGAGTGCCATCCATATTCTTCCATAGTTTTTCGCTGCAAGACAAAAATATGGTACAGACCACCATACGAAAATTTCTAAAGTTATCCAGGCATTTTAGTTTGAGTTAAAAATTACAGGCAGCAGCATCTTCCATATTCTCTTCACTGGTTGTAGTGTTTTGGAATGATTAAGAAGCATTGGCTTCAGCTTCATGTCTCCTGATGCATTATCACCAAGTGCTAATGTTAAACAGCCTTTTTTTAACTTGAACCCAGAAAAATTTCCTCTTCATTTCAGTATAGTAGTCTTTAGTAGAAAGGGTATGTTTCATTGGATACGAGTTTGAAAGAATGGTTAGGGAGGCATCCAGCTATAGAAATCCTGCCAAAGTTGACACTGGAGCCTAACACCACCCTGCAGCTCATTGGATCCCGTCAAACGAACCCATGCCAGCATGGAAAATAGATGTTAGGTGATTATGATGATAGTGATACTCTTAAGAACTTGGGAAAATTCTTTGACAGCCCAGTTATCTGGAAGTTCGGAGATCTGTGCAGATTATGCCACAATTTAAATCCATCAAACTTGTCTGTACCAGCTGTGAATGTTTCTGAATTTTTTTCTTTCTTCTTCTTGTAAAGTGTCTGAAAATGTTCCATGCGTTTCCCATCGTATATTGACTTAATATCATATTGTATTCATTTCATCATCTGCCCAGAAAGCAAATAAATCTTACAGTTTCCTAAAAACTTTACTCTTTAAATGACTCACAATGAAGTTGTCATGGTAAAAAATATTTACTTAATTCACATTTTTCGTGATGGTTCTACTTGTTGGTTTGACCAAGTTTAACCCTTCCGATACCAACCCACTTAAGCTTCCCCGCCCTTTGGTTCTCTGATACAAACTTCCTGACTTAAAGGGATCTAAATTAAAACCTTCCGTTAAAATTCCATGTTATGCCCTAAACATCATCCTAATAATGACAAAATTATTTTACTAAATGCATGATTATTTTCAAAATCATTTGAGACAGAAATATGGTGACAAAAAGATTAAAGACTCATCCATAAGTGGCAGCAGTTCCCTAGCTACCAACTGCATCAACTCTTGCAAATTAAAACACCTAGCTTCACGTTTTTCGTTGACATTTTTGACGATGAAAGCTTTTTTTCCGTTCATGTTGAGCGAAACTTTCTTTGATTAATTTGTGTGGAAGTATTCATGGGGGAGTACCATACTTTTATTTTGTCTTTAAGAAAACCCTTTCAACTTCACTTTAATTTTGGGGCATTAGTCAGTGAAACAACAAGGAAAGTAAAAGTATGTAAATTTGTTTTGTTGTCAGTAGTTATCTTTCGTCATTTTCCCATTTTACTCTTTTGCAAATCCATTTACATAACGAAATATATTCTAACTTCACATTTAAACAATTTTTCACAGTCGAACAAAATCCAAAGCTGGAAGCAACAAGAGGAAGGATGAAAAGAAGAGAAACGCGAACTAAAAAAATGTTTAGGAAAGCCAACAATAATTGAGCACGAATGTGTAGGGTACCTAAAGGATCAAAAACGGTAAGGAAGGAATTCCAGTAATTTATATATATAGACACATACGTACACACACACACATATATATATATATATATATATATATATATATATATGACACATACGTACACACACACACATATATATATATATGACACATACGTACATATATATATATATAGACACATACGTACATATACATACATATATATATATATATAGACTCATACGTACATATACATACATATATATATATATATAGACTCATACGTACATATATATACATACGTACATATATATATACACACATAAGAAATGAGGTATAAAACCTCAAATAATATATATATATATATATATATATATATATATATATATATATACCTCAGTATACATGTGTGTTGATGGGGACAAGTTTATATGTAGTCATATATATTTATAAATAGTATGTGTGTGTGTAGTTTAATGTGTTACACCCATATTCATATCAACAAAGGCTAAACAGTTAGGCTTAGAATAAGTTTTCCCTCACAGTAAAAAGCCTAATGTCTTATTTTATATTTAAAACATAAATTAAAATATAAACAATTTCATAAATATATCTTAATGTCTTAAAGACATGAGACACATTTGAGGTGTTTATAGTTTTTCGATACAATTATCTGGACTTATTATAATTTTGTATTTTTACAACCTAAATTAAGGCGTTAAATGTGTCTGGGGTAAGTTTATATTAAGGATTAAAACATTGATATCGTCGATAAAACATTAGAAATGAAATAAAAAATCTCTTTTATAAAGATATCAAACGGAAATAACATTGCTTTGCCGACATAAACAATAATTGGAGGAAGACAAAGTAAAACAAATGGGGTGATTTAAAGCGAATAAACGTCGACTGGATTAATATGAAGATATAGGAATGAACTAACCTGCTCCATGGGAGTTTTGTGGTATCTGGGCAAACATTGTCTCCTCCACAAACTAGCAGGAGGAAGACAAGACGAACGAACACACTTTGGATGGGAGAAGAAACAGTCTGGACAAAATTGGAGGAAGAACGATAAATCTGGGTGGCTTTGAGATCTGACAATGAATCATCAAAATTACAGTAGCACTTAAGTGCAATAATATCGAACGGCGTTTTTAAACATTTTAACTGTCGGCGAATGAACTTCAAAAATAAGTACGAGTTGAGCACTGACATCGATGTAATCGATTAGCCCTTCCTCCCGTCCATATTTTAGGTCTTTGCCTTTCATCCTTCCAGGTCAATAAAATAAGTACCAGTCGATGTAATTGATTTACTCCCTCCCCTGAAATTGCTGGCCCTGTCCCCAAATTTGAAACCAATATTATTATAATTAATATTCAATGGTATATTTGTGAGATGAGGGATTTGTATTATGTATACTGTTTATATTAGTCGGATTGGTGTCCTAATCTTGATTGTTGATTTCCCTGTTTCAGCTGTTGTACACTCCAGACCTCTTAAGGTGTCTTGTGTTGAACTTGGGTGTTATATCTGGATTTCAAACCAAACCCTTTATTTGATTCATGGGATACACTGTTCTCATTCTGCTCCATGTTTTGTAACATATTTTGCTTCAGTTGATTTTTTTGTGAGGTATGGGCATAGGGTAGTAGATAAAGACAAGGCGGCGAGCTGGCAGAATCGTTAGCACGCGGGCAAAATGCTTAGCAGTATTTCGTCTTCCGCTACGTTCTGAGTTCAAATTCCACCAAGGTCGACTTTGCCTTTCATCCTTTCGGGGTTGATTAAATAAGTACCAGTTACGCACTGGGGTCGATATAATCAACTTAATCTGTTTGTCCTATCCTTGTTTGTCCCTTCTGTGTTTAGCCCCTTGTGGGTAGTAAAAAAATAGGTAGTAGATAAAGACATTGGTTAATGTAGTGCAGTCACCTAGAGGTTCTGAGTTCAATCCCAAGAAAGACACTAAGGTAATTCACAAAAAAAAAAAGAAAATCAACTGAAGCAAGAAGTGTCATAAAATTCAGAGAGCAGCATGAGAACAGTATACCCCCATGGATCAATTAAAGAATTAGGTTTGAAATTCCAATACAACAACCAAGTGCAACATAAGACACCCAAAGAAGGCTGGAGTACAACAGCTGAAAGAGTGAAAACAAGATGAGGACACCAGTTCGACTAATATAAACAGTATACATATTTTTGTTGTTCTTGCTTTATTCCAAGTCTCACCCGGAGACCTTGAGTAAGTTTGACATTTTGTTGTGGATGTTATTTATGAGTCTTTTATATGATTTATGTAGATAAATCTGTATGCCTGCAACCTTATGGTCAGCAAAGATCAACAAGAGCTGCCTTCATGCAATCACTCCATTAATGTCTCTTCAATCAGCAATGTTATCAGGTCAATTCGATTAGATATAATATGTTCCTTATATGGTCAATATGTTCAATTGAATTAACCTTCTCTCACTAAGATTCCATGATATTGATTCTCTTTTACTCTCTTTTACTTGTTTCAGTCATTTGACTGTGGCCATGCTGGAGCACCGCCTTTAGTCGAGCAAATCAACCCCGGGACTTATTCTTTGTAAGCCTAGTACTTATTCTATCGGTCTCTTTTGCCAAATCACTAAGTTATGGGGATGTAAACACACCAGCATCGGTTGTCAAGCAATGTTGGGGGGACAAACACAGACACACACATACATATATATATATATAAAGTTAATCCAAACATGAAAGCACAAAAAAACACAACAACGCGAGGATGTGGAACAAATATAGTATTATTGGACGCTCAGGAAAGAAGGAAAGAAGGAAAGAAGGAGGGTTTAACGTTTCGAGCGGAGCTTTTCGTCGGAAACATAGAAGGAAAGATCCAGAGAAGGGAAGACAGAGGGAAAAAAAAATCACCAACGTCTACCAAATCCACTCACAAGGCTTTGGTCAGCCCGAGGCTATAGCAGAAGACACTTGCTCAAGGTGCCACACAGTGGGACTGAATCTGGAACCATGTGGTTGGTAAGCAAGATACTTACCACACAACTACTCCTACACCTATGATTACAAAAATAATCAATATAATGAAATCTTAGTGAGAGAAAAGCCTTTGAATTATTGCAGGAAAAAAAATTACTTTTTCATTTTTGTGTATTAGGAATTTGATGATATGAACTGTGTTGTTCATGAGTAGAAGGTTGAGGGAAGAATGAATGGTGATATCTTCAGCACTAGAGTACTTATTGCTGTTTAGCTCAAGGCACACTCTAATTGAACAGATCTATGATCTAAGGAATTCTTGTCACGATAATCCAGTATTTTTTAGGAATATTTTAGATATTGCTTTATCTAATGTTTTCTTCACTATTTTTAAGATATGATTTAAGGGATATTTAGTTGTTATTGCTAACAGTTCAAGCAACTGCAAATATTTTCCTCCCTTTCGGCCCATAGCAGTGTATGTGGTTGGAGATGGTAGCAAACCTCCAGCTGATATTTGGTATAATATGTCAGATGCTCCTCAATCACCCAGTTCATGTCTTTTCCCTGCTTAATTCAATATTATGATTGAGGATCTCAAAAAAAATCAATATTTCAAAAAGCAGGAAATCAATACTGTCAGAAATCATGTTACTGTTTCTCTTTTCCATCCTGTGTTACCAATTCAGCATTGTTTTTTTTTTTGTTTTTTTTTCTAGCATTGTTTTTAATTGCTCATGACAATAAGACAAAAAAGAAAAAGAAAAGAAAGCCTCCTTACCTTCCATTTCCAATCATGTGTGATTGCTTTATCTTATTGTGAAAACATTGGGAACATTCTCTGTAATTAAAAGTTACAAGTTCATAAAACAGTGCCAAATGCTCGGAGCAAATAAGAAAATAACATCGGATAAAATTAATATGTATTATGATATGGAACAGAATTTTAAAGATATAATAAAATATTTGAATAGTTTTTTTTTTATCTATCTTTATCATTATTGACCTCAAATTACTTAAGCTATTAAACTCTATCAATAAATCCGCCCCCACCACCACCACCACCACTTTTTTCCATCTACCAAATCCACTCATGTGACTTCAGTTTGCCTGGGGTTATAGTAAAAAAAAGAACACTTTCCCAAGATGACATGATGTGGGACTGAACCTGAGACCGTGCAGTTGGGAAACAGCCATATGATTTGGTTTCAGGTTTATAACAACACAGTCATAAAAGCTTTTATTTGATTTGGCTTTTCTCCACCTCTTTGATTCTATCTCCTTAGCATTTCTCATTTCAGTAATTATAATTTCACTTTTATAATGACTTAATGATTATAAATTTTGTAATTATTAAGAATTTCTTTTTCTTTCATGTACATAAGAAAGAATATTTATCAAGATTTTTTCTGAATTGTTAGAAAGGGGTTTATAAGCTTTTAATTCTGTGGCAAACAAAAGACTTATGGTAAAACACTGCAATGGATATGAAAGATAATCTTTTTAACTGGTTGGAGTCCTTCATTCTTAGCCAAAAAGAAGTAGTCATGGTTCTAAGATAGCATTCTTCACCCTATGAGATATCATCTGGTGTACTGCAGGGATCTGTTCTTAGTCCCCTTTTGTTTGTTGCATACATTAATGACATTAATGCCAACTTAAAGAATGCCATAGTGCTGAAATATGCAGATGACATCAAGCTGTACCTTGAGATAAAAAGGACAGGTCCTGAACACTATAGATCTTTCCTGCAGTTGGACCTGGACACAATGCAGCGATGGATCACAGATTGGCAACTCAAGCTGGCTGTGGACAAGTGTACCACCATGTATTTTGGGAGGAAAAACCCAGCATCTACATACTCTTTCCACAACCCTAAGAAGTCTTCTTGTGAACATGACCTGGGCATTACTGTCAGCAGTGATTTACGCTGGACAAAGCACATCTCTAAAATTGTTGAGAAGGCTGAGGGGGGTCTTGGCATCACTCAGCAAGACCTTTGTCAGCCACTCCCCAGCTATCTATTTAACGCTGTATATGGCTATGGTGTTGTCACACTTGGAATTTGCATCTCCAGTCTGGAATCCTTATCTTGCTCAGGACATTGACTTCCTGGAAACTATTCAGAGATGTGCAACCAAGCGAATACCCTCCATCAGGCATCTAGCGTACTCTGAATGCCTTGCTTCCCTGGGCATAGATACAATGAAGCTCTGATGTTTGGCAACAGACTTGGTATATACCCACAAAATTATTAACCATTGTGCCAACAACCACCTTGAGCACCTTTTTGAGCTCCATGTGTTTAACACGTGGGCATGCCTACAAAGTCAGAAAACAACACAGCTCCCATGACTTTAGGAAACATCTTTTCACACTCAGAGTTGCTGAAGCATGGAACAAACTACCTTCATCAGTTGTTAGTTGCCAGGCCATTGCATCCTTCAAAACGTCCATGCTTCCTGAAATTCACCAACACTAACACCTGATATCCCCCACTCCATATGCATGCACAAATGTATATCATGACTCATACACTGTTCACTTTCCTGACTTTTGTACATAATTCTATGTACCATACATGCACCTTTGATGAGTTGGTAAGTAGTGGTTGGCGTTAGGAAGGGCATTCAGCTGAAGAAACACTGCCAGATTAGACTGGGCCTGGTGCAGCCTCCTGGCTTCCCGGACCCCAGTTGAATCATCCAACCCATGGAAAGCAGACGTTAAACGATGATCATGATGATGAATTTAAGGTGCAGGAATGGCTGTGTGGTAAGTAGCTTGCTTACCAACTACATGGTTCTGGGTTCAGTCCCACTGTGTGGCACCTTGGGCAAGTGTCTTCTACTATAGCCTTGGGCTGACCAAAGCCTTGTGAGTGGATTTGGTAGAGGGAAACTGAAAGAAGCCCGTCGTGTATATGTATGTCTTTGTCCCCCCAACATCACTTGACAACCGATGCTGGTGTGTTTATGTCCCCGTAACTTTTAATAGTTTTTTTAATAGTTTTTTTAATAGTTCAGCAAAAGAGACCAATAGAATAAGTACTAGGCTTACAAAGAATAAGTCCTGGTGTTGATTTGCTCGACTAATAGGCTGTGTTCCAGCATGGCCATAGTCAAATGACTGAAACAAGTAAAAGAGTGATATAAATGATTTACTGTGTTGGCTATCAAGGAAAGAAAAATGCAGATAGTATAACCACCAGTTGGGAGGAGAAAACCATGCTGTGTCTTGTTGAAGGCTAGCTGCTGTACATTGTGTCCAAAGCCATCTCTTCCTCAAGGTGGCCTGTTTGGGGAGTTAGGTACCAAACTGCTTAAGGAGGGTAAAAAGGGGACAGATTTTAGAACATTCAAGAATCCATATCATGCTGCAACTTCATGCTGATTGATCAATTTATAGATCAATCATACTCGTGATCTCTAACTGATTATTTTGCGGTTGGGGTTCAAACCCCTAACAACCCATCATAGACAACCTGCAATCTAATCCTCTCTATGTGTACAAGTATGGAAGCATGGTTGAGAAATTTGCTTTACAAACATAATTCTGGGTTTAACTCCACTGAGTGGCATTTCAAGAAAGGAACTTCTAGAGCAGTGTTGAATTAATCCAAGTCTTGGGAGTGAAATTCTATAGACAGAAACCGTATGAAAGTTTGAATTTACTATATCTGTTCTTGGGTGGCAAACTTAATCCATCACCTGGTTTGATCCCACCATCTGACCCTTGGATAACTTTAGCAGAGCTCACTTTGTCTGCAAGCATGAGAAACAAATTTCTGCATTGAGGATAACTTGTGAGCCATGATTTCTTTCTCTCATTTTCTTTATAGTTCACTGAGACATTACAAAAGACCAGGAGTGCTGTCCTCACTCATCTGATTACCATATTTAATGGCTTAAAAGGTGCATATTTCTTTTAAAATGTCTCAAAGAATCACTCTGAGTGTTATATGCGAAGTTGAGCCTCTCATTAGCCGATATTATTCCTGACAAATATGTGTGGCTGCAATTAGAATACATCTAACATGCCCATTTGTCTTTTATGCCATCAGATAAAGTAAGTCATAAAGACAATTTACAGACATTAATGGAATCTTTTTCAAAAGGAAAAGATCCCATTATTGTTATAATCTGTATTTTTCAGTCAGTTAATGAGGTCAATGTTAACCAGTCTCAAACTGGTTTCGACCATTATTATACATAATGAACGGGAATTGTAAAAGGATAAAAATAAAAAAAACCTTATGAATGCTATTTTCTTTTCTCTGTCAACTTCCTATGAAAATCAGAATTTTATAGTTTGCTCACATTTTGATAGCAAGGTGCAAAATCATTTGGTGACATAATTACACTTGTTCACATGTGTAAATTCCATCTCACGTTTTACTTCATCAAAGCTATCTTATGTTAGTTTTTATGTAAATCTTATGATCACAATACAACAGTAAAACTGATATTCTTTCTCTCTTTTACACACACACACACACATACACATATGCAGACATATGTATAGTATATACGAACATACATACATCCAAGCATGCATGCTTACATACATATACACACACACAGAGTGCTGTGTGGTAAGTAGCTTGCTTACCAACCACATGGTTCCAGGTTCAGTCCCACTGCGTGGCACCTTGGGCAAGTGTCTTCTACTATAGCCTCAGGCCGACCAAACCCTTGTGAGTGGATTTGGTAGATGGAAACTGAAAGAAGCCCGTCGTATATATATGTGTGTGTGTATATATATATATATATGTGTGTGTGTGTATGTATCTATGTATGTATGTGTGTGTGTGTGTATGTTTGTGTGTCTGTGTTTGTCCCCCCAACATCGCTTGACAACCGATGCTGGTGTGTTTATGCCCCCGTAACTTAGCGCTTTGGCAAAAGTGACTGATAGAATAAGTACTAGGCTTACAAAGAATAAGTCCTGGGGGGTCAATTTGCTCGACTAAAGGCAGTGCTCCAGCATGGCCACAGTCAAATGACTGAAACATGTAAAAGATATGTTTATATATGTGTGTGTGTGTGTGTGTGTGTGCGTGTGTATAAGTGTCTGCAGGTGTGTGGGTACAGTAGGATTGACGCAGCCATTAAGTCAGTTTCACAGAGGAGTGATAAATAGGATTCACTTGTGTCTGGCAACTTTTATCTTTTACTTGTTTCAGTAATTGGACTGTAGTCATGTTGGGGCACTACTTTGAAAGGTTTAGTCAAACAAACTGACCCCATTACTTACTTTTAAAGCTAAGTACTTGTTCTATTGGTCTCTTTTTGCTGAACTGTTAATTTGTGGAAATAAACAAACACTGGTTGTCAAGCAATGACTACACAAACACATGCTCATACACTGGACAGATCTGTGGGAACTGGAACCTTTCTGTATCTCCTTCCTTCTACAAGCAGTGTATGACACACTCCCATGGCCCACAAACCTGCACAGAGGAGGTTTGAAAGAGAACCAGCTGTGTAGATTTTATGGAGAAAGGGACACCCTGGCACACATCTTGTCAGGGTGCAAATTAGCACTTAGGCAAAATACAAGTGGCATCATGACCAGCAGTGGATTAACCATTAAGCAAAATAAGCATGTGCTTAGGGCATCAAAGCAAGGGGAGAACCACAGAAATAATAAATGGTTTACTCCACAAAAGAAATCACTCTAAACTTGCTATAGTAACATTTGGAATGCCTTATCCCTACTAATTAGAGAAGCAGATGTGTTATGTAAGATTAATTTTGAAGGTCTGGTCAAAGACATGGCAATTTTAAGAAAGTAGACAACTTTTCAATTATAAAGAAAGTGGAAATATAGAAAAATAAATATTAGTTTCCATTTTACTGTTAGTTTTCTTTCATTTTGAAAACTAAAATTTTACTTCATGGTTTATTATGGTTTATATTTTGAATTACATATATATGGGGGTACCAAAGCCTTTTAAGTGCTTTGGGCCTCTATGGGTCTTAATCCAGCTCTCATCATGACAAGGTGTTTGCAACACTTGCTCACACTCTGGAATTAAAAAGGCTCAAGAAACATCATTAGCCGGGGAAAACAACAGCAGTAATCAAGTTCATGAAGGAAAGAGCTGGATTAAGACCCATAGAGGCCCTAAGCACTTATAAGATTTTGGTGTCCCCATATATATGTAATTCAAAATATAAACCATAATAAACCATAAAGTAAAATTTTATTTTTCAAAATGAAAGAAAATTAACAGTAAGATGAAAACTAATATTTATTTTTCTATATTTCCACTGAAGACATCAAAAATAACAAATATTCTGCAACATGGAGTCTAATCATGGGATATGAAAGTAGACCAGGAGAAAGATTGCAGTTTCCCCCGGTTGTCCAGACATCCCTGAGGTGAGATGTAGTTTTGTGGTCTGAAAAGGCAGAAGAAATAATCTTGATTGAGCTTACTGTCCCATGGGCAAAATAGTGTGATCAATGACAATCATGGCTTTTGCCAATTAAGCTTGGTTGTAGGGAATTCCCTGGCAAGTTGGTATGGAGGATGCTTGCAACCATCAGAATAAGAGGAATAGAGCGATGGGTGGCTGTGCATAGGATGGGAGAGGCAGAAAAAAGTGTCTCTTGTTGGTTATAGAACAAGAGGGAGGAGTTAAACTGGACACCTGGAAGAGATGGTGAGCAGTGATTTGTCCACCTCTGCAGACTCACCTATGGCAGGATGTTACAGTTCAGGATCAAAACAGCTGATGATTGCTGGATACTGTCTTATGACATCAATTCCTCTTACCCAAAGCTCCATTCATTTTGGGGAATGGAAAAGAAGCAACTTCTTCAACTTCTTCAGGTGTTCTCTATAACAATATATATCTGACAGGCTTCTGCCCAGCTTTTGTTGGCCAAATCCACTACCAAGGCAGTGATCGGTCCAGGGTTATAGTGGAAGACACTTGCCCAAAATGTCATGTAGGACTGAACCCAAAACTTAGTGGTTGCATAGAGTGCTTCTTAACCACATATCCATGTCAGCAATGATGGGTAATCTTAATTCTAATTAGTTTCAAAATCATGGCGAGTGAAAAGTGTCAACAGTTTCCACTAACCGCTGAACAAGTAAAACAACCCTTTTACATCATCGTGACACGTTAGGGTATCCATACAATACAAAGCTAATGGTTAACACATCCATCAGTTCGCGTTTCCGTTTAAATTGCATTGGTATTTGCGTGCGTGCGTACGCGTGCGAATGTGTGTGTGTATGTGTGTGTGTGATGAAGTTGCGTAATAAAGCTTGTTTTAAGAAAATAACAGCGATAAGAAGTGATAAAAATTTTGAATATTTTATAGTTCAGAATTAGAAGCTTCTAATATAATTCTATTCATCTGTAGAATGCGTTATAGAAATGTATATATCTACCCTACCTCTTGACTAATACTTTATATTAACGACTGAAAAAAATTAGAAACAAAGTTAACCTAGCACAGAACGTAAAGTATTATAATTAAATGCTGTGGAGCATTTTATCTTACAGTTCTACCATAAAAGATGTTGTCTTTCCATATATATCATTAATTACTACGTTTTTTTTTTCTTGAAACTAATCCTTCCTTTTAGGATTTTATCAACTCACGTTACGGAATGAAAAAATTTAGAATCTATTTTTTAAATTTCGTTTTCCGTTTCATTTTAAATCTGGAGTTTTTACACACCCCTCTCCCCAGGCAATTTATTTCGGTTCATAATAGTTTTCCAGTTCTAAATTTGGAACTGACGTTGACGTAAATAAAAGATTGACATTTAAGTATTGGTCTTTCTTCAAAGATGGGTCTAACAAGTAGTGCGCTAAAACAAAAAGATCTTGATGAATATCAGGTTTGAGAAAACATTTATTTTTTTCTCTCAGTTCATACACATTATGCAATGTGGACGTCGCCTACTAACTTGATATTACGATTCACTTTTAATATTCGTGCATCGCAACCCATTAATGACTTGCTGTTTACAATACACAATTGTTGTATAATAATAAAATGTGTTCCGGAAGTTTTATGACAAAGAACTCACCTAATTTAATATCTGTTGTTGTTTTGCCTCTCTGACAGAGCAGACAAACCTATGATCAAATGTTCTCCATATATGACTATTTCATCGTCTTTCCTCAGACTTAACGCATCTGGGTGTATTATTTTATATTATTATTATTTTAAGATGGAAGGGTATGATATGAGTGAGATTTAGCTTTCGTTATTTATAGGTCGAAAGATAACGAAAAGGTTTTCCGTGGCCTTGCTTTTATATACCGTAAATCCTCGAGTATAATACGAAGGGGATTTTTAGGGGGCTGTACCTCTGAAAAACCTAAACCTTGTATATAATACGCACCCCTTCTCTAACTTGAGCCAATGAGGTCTATATAACGCCTTTGGTTTGTAAAAATGTATACGGTAACATCCTTTATTATTATTGTATATATAACATAATGCAAACGTGTAGTTTTTTTTGTGCATTTTGTTTGCAGAAAATAAAGAAATAACAGTAATAACGTTTAATAAATGTTGCTTACTGCAAGTTATGGATGATTCTTTTATGACTTAATTGCTTTCAGGTTTAGCTTAAGGTATTTTCGTGCCCGACATCACAAAATGTGTCTGAATAAACATTGCCGGACAGTAAATAGAGACTCGGACATTGCTTAGAAAATAATTTTCATTTTTAACCTCGTATATAGTACGCACTAGGGATTTTGACCTTTAAATTTTGGGGAAAAAATGCGGATTATACTCGAGGATCTACGGTATGCGGAAATAAAACAAGTGAAACAGAAACATTTTCAGGGCCTAACTACAATTATGTATTTGCAATTATGTTGGAAAAATTGTTTCTTTTTCGCATAATTCCTTTCGACTTTGTTTTATCAATCTTAAAAATGCATACTTTTTTCAATGAAATTTTCCTATGGTTATATGAAAGGGAATTTTAAAATCTTTTGTTTGGAGGGTCATCTCCTTCCCTGCTGCCACTAAACATTGTTAAATGCATATATTTTAAGGAACGTTTTCGTGTTTTTGAGGGTTTAGATTAAGATTAAAAGTTTTTATTTTATTTTTTAAATTTCCTGAAATTAATTGTACTTCCGTTCAAAGGGTAAAGATCCGTACTCTAGACCTTCGAAAACGTATCTGTGGAAAATTTTATCAAAAATAGGCCTTTAAAAAAAAAGTTAGGAAGAAATAAATTCGGAATGACGTGTGAGTTACATTCTTTTGACAGAAATGCGCCCCACTGATCTTGTCGCACCCCATCCGCCAATTGATGTTTTGGAGATAATCATCTGAAGCTTATCTCTGAATTTCATTTAAAAAACATGCATTAAAAAATTATAAGAAAACAAATGTTCCTAGTGTAGGTACAAAGTTACAAAAAATTGTATAAATATACATTTTTATGTAGAGATATTATTAAATACTATATGTGCAGCTATTATTATACCTATTTATTGGGTTCAGTATGATTCAAAATTTTAGATACTAATTAATATTTTAATTGGCAGAATTTTGGAATAGTTGTCTTTCGAAGTCCCATACCTCATGGGAAAGGAAAAGAATATGGAAGCGACTAAGCCCTTTCAGGTAGTGCCCCAACATTGCTGCAGTCCTTTGAAATTTTTCAGAATCGTTATATTCCAAAATAACACTAAATTTATATTTTAATTAAGACAATATTGAGTAATGTTGTAATAACAAATACTTCGGGTACTGGGAAGTATGTCATTATTCTGCATTTAAAACAGTAAACCATAAATTGTTTGGAACACTGACAAATTTTAAAAATACCTTTAAATATTCTAAAATTCATTTAGAATGTTGTAGATTTATATATATATATATAATATTAGATTTGGAGTGAGTCTATCGATTTTTAGTTTAAAATTTGCTGTTTAAAACTTTAGTTTAAAACAAATTTTTGAACTAAACCTTGTTTAAGGCCACTCCTTTATAACAATCAAGTCCTGGTGATTCAATATTAGTCACTTAACAGGTTTGATTTCCCAAGTTACAATTTTGTTTTATCAATTCATTATAGTTACACACCTCAAAACAATGCATCTATACACATTTTTCTGATTAGTTGTATAAACAAACATTAATCAATCGATAAGTTAACATTATAACACTAATTTAGCAAACTTCATTATTTACCTGTTGCGTCTATGTCCAGAAGACTTATAACAGGGAAAGATACAATGCTTATAATAGGCACTCCTCTAGTCAGAAATCTAGAATGACATAAAGTGTAAAATATAAAATTTTTTCCCATAAGATTACTTGAAAAAAAAAAAGCATAGTTCAGTGATCCCACGTTTATCATGGTAGATTAGTTCTGAGACCAGTCGCGATAACTGAATTTCCGCGAAGTAGGGACACCATATTTACAGTATTTATTTAACGTGTATTTGGACTTTTAAAACCCTCCTTGTACTGTTAACAACCAACCCATTACAGTAGCCTATTAAT
Source organism: Octopus sinensis (assembly GCF_006345805.1). Classification (NCBI taxonomy): domain Eukaryota; kingdom Metazoa; phylum Mollusca; class Cephalopoda; order Octopoda; family Octopodidae; genus Octopus; species Octopus sinensis. The sequence goes on from NC_043004.1 coordinate 87,336,607, forward strand.
AACAAGGACAACTGTTAAGCAATAACACTTTAGATTTTAAAAAATATTGTTACTATACTCAACACGAAGTTGAGGTAAAATTTGAATGATGATGGTGATGAATTTGCTGCACAGTAGAAATGATGATGATGATGAAGCTGCCCTTTCCTGGGACAGTTCTTCCACTTCTTCCAAAGGTGCAACCATAGTAGTAGTAGCAGGAACTGGCTCTTTTTTAAGAGGCTGCAAAAACATTGTGATAGGAAGTTGCTGTCACTGTTTCTTTTTCCGTTCAAAGAGCATCTTGTAGGGATTCATGACTTCATCAACCTTGTTGCAAAATTGCACAGAATGAACCATATCGTTGTCCCATTCTTGTGACCCCTCTTTCAATTCTTTAACCAGGTTGCAGAGCTTGGCTAGCCATTCCAAAATCAAGCCAGTTTGGTCGACAACTTCTTCCATTTCTTGCTGTGTTTCTTCTTCTTTGCTGGCCAACTTCATCAAGTCTTCGAGGTCTGCGTCGGTTAGTGGCTGTCTAATAGCGCGTCAATGTCTCCCACGGTCATGTCTGCAGAGCCATCACCTCCAATGATCACAGCCAACTACAAAGCTTTCTGTACTGCGGTGCGTTGGATTTCGGCAGGTGTAAATCCCTTGTCGTCATAATTAACCTCGGGCCACAAATTTTTCCAGCTTGCGTTAATGGTGGCAAGCTTCATTTCTTGCAATGCCTCCTGGATATTTTGGAGGCATGTAGTAATTGTATACTGTTGTCAATATGTCTTCAAGTTAAAATTTTCGTCTTCGTCTTCTTGGGCAGCATCCACAGAAGCAACAAGGTTCACCAGGACATTCCTTGTGTATAGGGCCTTGAACGCCATGACAACTCCCTGGTCCATTGGTTGAATAAGTGATGTGTTGGGCAGCAGGAACTCAATCTGAATGCCCTCATGCGACAGATGAGTAGCGTGGCCACCAGCGTTATCCATAAGGAGAAGAATTTTGAATGGCAAGCCCTTCTCTAATAGATACATCTTGACTTGCGGGATAAAACACTGGTGGAACTAGTCGAAGGCCAGCATCTTCATTATCCACGCCTTTGGATAGCAGATTCTTGTACAGGTAGCAGATTCTTGTTTTTGTTTTTTAAAGCCCTTGGGCTTTTAGACTTGTAAATAAGTCCTGGTTTTAACAAAAACCCCGCAGCATTGCCACACACCACAAGCGTCACACGATCCTTGTATGCTTTAAAGCCAGAGGCTTTTGCTTCCTCTATGAACAGGAAAGTTCGCGACGACATACTTTTCCCAAACAAGCCCATCTCGTCCATATTAAACACTTGTTCAGGCTTATATCCACCTTCGGAGATAATCTTCTTGAAAGTTGCATTCACGTATGTTTCAGCAGTGCTCATGTCAGCAGAAACAACCCCGCCATGCAGGGAAATGCTTTTCAGGTCAAAGCATTTCTGAAACTTAACAAACCACCCTTTGCGAGCAGAAAAAGGACGTTTTTTTAGGTTGTGAATCACTGGATGTCCCTGGTTGTGGATCTTCTACGTCGTCTTCATCTTCTTCCTTTTCTTCGTGGTCGCCACTGTTGTCTTCAGGTTCCTTAGCAGCGAAAGTCTCGTACAGGCACCTAGCCTTTGTTTGGATGATGTTCATATCCAAGGCTATGTTCTTTCGGCAGTTTGCTATCCATATGGCCAAAGCAGCTTCCATATAGATGATAGTTTTATTACTTGATGTAACCACTCATTTTGTCTTCCTACTGTTAGCCTCGTCCTTCTTGATGTAGCGAATGGTGGATTCGTTCATGCTAAAATGGCAGGCTATGGCAGCGAAAGTTCTTCCTTCAACATATCCAGAAGTTTCACCTTCTCAGCGATCGTCGTCATTCTTCCTTTGCGTTTTGGCTCAGTACCAGCTTTGGAAGAAGCAGCACGTTTGGGAGCCATTGCAGGGGATGAAAATGCAAAGAAATAAATAAATCACACACAGCACAGCGTAAAATAGTACAGTAAACCACTCAGCGAGAAATCTTGAAGCGAAATGGTCACAAAAGAGAGACAAGGGAAGATGCTGCGGATCTGAGCATCAGTCAAAGCACCAATCACAGGCCAGATTACAAAATAGAAAACTGTCTCTCCATTGCACCAATCACAGCTCATCTTAAGTTCAAATACCCCTGTATATGCTTTTTTGCTATTTTATACACTTGTTTTGTTGTTCCTAGATTAGGAAATAATATTTATTATTAATATTTTAATGGATTTAATGAAAAAATTTAGGTGTTCATATATATATATTTTAAAAATCCGCGATAGTTGAATCACGAAGTAGCGAGGGATCACTGTATTGCTTACTAATGACATGGATTGCATTTTTATTTTTAAAAATTTTTTTCTAGAAATTAGTAATAAAGAAGTTATTAACATTTAAAGTTATGTAAATTTTGGAAGAAATTGAACAATGTTTCATGAAGTTTGTACCTGTTAAATTATTGGCTATCTTTCGGTTTAACTCAAATTTTGTCAACAAAGAACTCGGTATTTTCCATGAACATGTGTTGTCTTGGGAAGGGAAAGCTAATGAATTGTACGTGCTGGAACAAGCACGCACACCTCTTCCTATTTCGTCAACTAACAGTTGACAAGACAACACATGTTCACGGAAATTACTGAGTTCTTTGTTGACAAAATTCGAGTCAAACCGAAAGATAGCCAATATATATATATATATATATTAAGTCTATATTCTAGGGTGTGACAAATTCAAAGAAGCTATGTCGGGCCATTTAGAATAAAGAACTTAGATAACTCTGACAGTGAATAAGCGTTTGATATAATCAGTCATACGATATTGTATTATTTTATATTTAGTATTCCTACAGATGTGTACCCCCACCCGACTTTGTTTCCTCATAACTTCCAGAAAAATGGATATTTTTGAATGAAATTTTCCACAAATATGCTTCAGGTGGTGTACATTTTGATTATATCGGAGTATGTGGTGAAAAAAAAAAATTTCTGAGGGTGCGGTGAGGAGTTTCACAATATGCACACAAAATGGCTTTCTTTAGTCATAACTTTCAGAAATATGGGTAATTTTTTATGAAATTTTACAAATAACTTTCAGATGGTGTAGATTATGATTATATTGGAATTTAATATGACAAACAAAAATCAGTGGGTTTGTACTCACTAGCGTAGCTAGAGTGTGTGCCACCCGGGGCTGCCCTTCCGTATGCCACCCTTGGACCCCACAAAAAAGCACATATTACCTCCAGCAGACCCGAAAGTGCCGCCGCTACGCAAGTGCTTGTACCCATACATATACTTAGTAACACACGTCACAAAATAGAACTTGGAATTTTGAAAATTTGCATGAGGAGCTGGAATTTGAACTATAAAGTACTGGGAGAGCATGTATGAATAGTATGCTAAATGAACAACTTGTGGAGAGAACGATTTTTCTTCAGAAAATTGTATTAAGCTAACGATTTGAAATTTGAACAACAAATTACTAGTAGGCTTCATACACATACAAAAGTTGGAGAGCATATATGAGTAGTTTGAAAATGTATGCGTTTTATGTAGTTTGCAAATTTTTGTACTTTTATAGAAAATAATATTTTTCATGTTTTGCTAAAAGCAACAAGGGATTGAAAGAAACAAGACAAAGTAAAAGACACACGTATATATTGTATTTGCTATTGGTAGAAGAACAAATAAACTTCTAGAGTTTAGGTGTGGCTTGGAACAGATTATCCCTATTTCAATTACTCATGTAACAAACAATTTGGTTAATGAACAGAGATCCCAGTGTTTATATATAAAAAACAATAACATGTAACTGTAAGCATAATGAGACATTGAATAATTAAAAAATTTTTTTCATCTTCAGCAACTGACATATTTCACTGAGCAAGAAATCTTAGAGTAAGTTAAAAGAAATTTTTTCTTTCTTTCTGTGTATGTATGTGTGTGTGCACACACGTGCTCTGTTATCTATTAAATCATCATTCTGTGGTTTGTTCACACCTTGCTGATCAGCAAAAGAGAAAGCTATTTTTGAATCTCTTTAAAGAAAGTTAATCTTGGAAAATATTATATGGCATATCTCTGTGTTTAAGAAGATCATGTCATAACCTTGTGATTCCAGGTTTGATCTTGCTGCTTGGCAACTTGGACAAGTGTGTCCTGTTCTAGTCTCAGGTTGGCCAATGTGCATAAAATTTGGGAGATGTAAAGCCTGTCATGCGCTTGTTTGCATCTTTGTTTACTGGTTCGAGTTGTATCCCTTGTTATATAAAGAAAACCTCCACAAACCTTAGCTTTTCAATAAAATCAGTGCCAGACTAGAATGAGTTTATATAGTCAATTGAAACACTACATGACAATGCCATGTCATGGCTACATTCCAATGGTCAAAGCTAGTGAAGGAGTAGTCTACCATTCATCAATTTCATGAACTTGTTTTAACATAGAATATATTATGTGTATATTTAACTTATTTCCTTTTTCTATAATATTTTAGGGCTTTCCGGATGTTTAAATCTCTAGGGAAGGAAGAAGTAAAACAAAATGCACTTAAGGCTAAAATCCCTTTCCCCAGGATTCAGGAGCTTCCTCAACTGAGAGTAAGTGACATCTTTGAGTTTCTGATATATATATATATATAGTCCAACCCGTGCTAGCGCGGAAAATGGACGTTAAACGATGATGACGATGATGATGTGTCCCACCCATGCCAGCATGGAGGGCAGACGTTAAACAATGATGATGAATGCCAATCTGATGAAGTGCCATTCCAAATATAATCTTCTGAATATTTCACATGAAATCATTTAAGTGCAATGGCTTTAGGAATGGGATGGTACCGATATAATTGTAACTAATTATAACCCAGATCAGCATGGAACATGGACGTCAAATGCGATGTGCTAAATTCATACGCTTATAATGCATTTATTCTTAATTATATTATATGTTACTCTTCATGGAGCCGCAATGGCCCAGTGGTTAGGACAGCGGACTTGCGGTCAGAGGATCATGGTTTCGATTCCCAGACCAGGCGTTGTGTGTGTTTATTGAGCGGAAACACCTAAAGCTCCACGAGGCTCGGTAGGGAGTGGTAGCGACCCCTGTTGTACTCTTTTGCCTCAACTTTCTCTCCCTCTTTCTTCCTGTTTCTTGGGTAACGCTGTGATGGACTGGCGTCCCATCTAGCTAGGGGGAACACATACGCCACAGAAACCAGGCACATGAGCCTGGCTAGGTTTGAAAAGGGCAAAAAAAAAAATAGAAAAAGATGTTACTCTTCATAAGACTCACACATTGCTTTTACTAGTGAGATAGCTGGAATTTCTGCAGCTTTCAATTTTAATTAACCCTTTAGTATTTAAACCAGCCAGAGCCAGCCTCTCGCACCTACCCTATAATATTATTCTAAAAATAAACAATCATGTCACTGAAATCTTGAACCTACAAGGTAATGCATGATTTGATATAAAACAATGTGGATAAATAAGAATTACAGTTGATAAAATAATCTGATTGTTAAAATATTACAGTTTCAATTCAAGATTGTAGATAGCCAGGAGTTCAGTTTGAGTGTTGCATTAAAAATGCGCTGATTTTCTATTCTATTATGACCTGCTATTCACTTCCCAAGCATTTGGTTTGGGGTTCAGTCCCACTGTACGGCAACACGGGCAAGTGTTTTCTACTATAGCCTCAGACCAACCAAAGCCTTGTGAGTAAATTGGGTCAGCAGAAACCCAAGTCTGTTGTGTATATGTGTATGCAAAAGTGCTTATGCTTCCTTAAATAGGAGGAAATATAAATAATGTATATGATGTTTGTTGGGCTCATGATTTCAACTCCCTGACTTGGCAGTGTGTTGTGTTGCTGAGCAAAACACCTCATTTCACAATGTTCTGGTCCACCCAACTGCAAATAAGTCAAACCTGTGACAGACTGGCTTCCTATTCATTGGGGAGTGTTGCAGTTAGTTATATATCATGGAAACCAGATTAAGTTTTGGACTAATAAAACTATGGGCTTATGACAGACCTGATTCTAAGTAATTTATTGATTTTTCAGATGAATCCTTTCCGTGATCGTATTTGTGAAGTTTTTTCCTCAACTGACGATGAGCATATGAATTTTGAAGACTTCCTACATATGATGTCTGTCTTCAGTGACAAGGCACCCAAAGATTTAAAGGCTCATTATGCATTTAATATCTATGGTATGTTATAATTTACTTTTAATAATTTTCAACAAACATTTAAAAAAAATTCTGTAAATTGTTTTATTTATTAAATATAACGACATACAAAATGTTGCAGTAGGTACATTCAATTTGTCATTTTCAGATCTTGATAATGATGAAAGAATTTCTGAACGTGACCTTCTCGAAGTTTTGGATCGACTAACAGTTGGTATGAATATGGGTGAACAGAGCGAATATTTGCTGTCACTAGATGAAAAACAGAAAGTAGTTGAAGAAGTAAGTTAATCAGCTGCTAGCATGACTATGTGGTTAAGAAGTTTGCATTCCAACCACATGGTTACAGGTTCAGTCCCAGTGTGCAACACTTTAACCCTTTCGTTACTATATTTCTGACCAAAATACACCCCTTATGTGTTTCAATTAATTTCTAACATGATCATAAATTTAGTATGGTTTCATTAAACAACTATAACTTTTTTATTTATCAATATATAAAACGTGAATTTTGGAAGATAATTTAATGAAATTTTCTCAACCAATTCTATACTATAATTTTTGTCACAAAGTGACTCTAATTGCAGGTAGATACAGGTAAATTCAACAAAATATAAAATTATTAAAATTTTGTTCAAACATCGCTATAGAAAATGGGTTATTAGCTAATATTCAATTGGGTATACAACAAAATTTTACTATAGAATTTGTTATTCTGGGTAACTTTCTGATACCCATAATAATATTTATGGCAAAATAAGCCCTAATTCCATTTAAGGTTGTGGGAAACCACAAAGTATCCTTTCTTTCGTTTTGTTTACATTTAGCGTAACGGTTCGTTTCCGCTGTAATGATTTCAAATAGGCTCATTTGAAAAAGTAAAAAGAAATAGTCTAAGGCTTTACTCTTCTGGGAAAGTCTGTGGCTTGGTCCAGTTTCTTCAGAAAAATCTCCGAAAGAAACAGTTTTTAAATTTTCACTCCATTTGGGTGCCAATTCATTTTCTTTATCACTGTCGGAGCTCTCGGATTCACTGTTTTCACTTTCGGAAAATGAAGCATCAGATTCATTATCAAATACCATGTGCTTTTTTTTTTCAGTCATAGAGTTAGATTTATAATAATAATAATAAACATTGTGTACAGTGCTCAGGTGCACTACAACTCATCGAAAGTGTATATATAATCAGGTGTAGTTTCGACGGATTTCGGAAAGCATGAGGGCCTTAAAGGATGCAGTGTCATGGCAGTCAACACAGTAGAAAATCTTTCGAATTCTGACTCGCTGCTTGATATAATGAAATTCGTATCCATTTTTTGTCAGAATTACAAATTTTGAAAACACAATAGGAACAAATTTTTGAAAAAAATCTCCCAAAATTCACGGAATAAAAATTACACTTCGATTTTTGTACAAAACTGTAGTTGAACTGTTTACGAAGTATAATACGTGTTTTCACGAATGTACTAAAGAGATTTGCTCTGATATTCTCATTTAAATATGAATAGGTAAATTCGGGCGGTTTGGTCACATTAACCAAAATTTTTTTCGGGCGGTTTGGTATCGAAAGGGTTAACAAGTGTCTTCTACTGGGCTGACTTAATACCTTGTGAGTGAATTTGGAAGATGGAAACTGTAGGAAATCTGTTATGTGTGTGAATGTTGATATCCTACGGTTTCACTTGAGTGAACTGGAAAATGATGATGACCTGTTTTGTCAGCATTATGAAGATCACTACACTTTCAAAGACCTGAAGGATTAAAATTAAAAAAAAAAAAAAACCTTCCTTACCTGTAAAGTAGGTTGATGACAGGAAAAGTATCTAACTGTAAAATCTTGCCTAAAATATGTTCCCATCCAACTCCTGCTAGCACAGAAAAACAAGCATTAAATTAATGTATGCTTAGATGCTGGCATAGCTGTGTGGTAAAAAGTTTGCTTCTCAACCCCATGGTTTCAGGTTCAGTTGCACTGTGTGGCACTTTATGCAAGTGTCTTTTACCATAGCCCAGAGTCGATCAAAACCTTGCCAGTGGACTTGGTAGGTGGAAGCTGAAAGAAGCCTATTGTGTGTGTGTTTATATAGGCAAAGTTGCTGAGTTCCTTTTTAGTGTTGGGCCTCACAGAGGCAATGACCGAGACCTATGCTTGAGAAGAAGACCCATCAAGCCAAGAAAAATTGCAGTTGTGGCAGATACTGGTGTCAGGCAAATGGCACCTTTGCCAGTGACATGTAAAAGCAGCATTAGGAAGGGCCTCCAGCCATAGAAAACCATGCCAAATCAGAGTGGAGTTTGGTGCAGCTTACCAGCCCCAGTCAAACCATCCAACCCATGCCAGCATGGACAACAGACGTTAAATGATGATGATGATATATATATATATATGTGTGTGTGTGTGTGTGTTTGTGTCTCTTTATCTTGACATTGTATTAGAGTTGTAAATGAGTGTCGTTCATTTCCAATATTCTATGAGAACATACCTGGCCGAGGGGAAATGTTAACCTTGCTTGGAAACAGATGAAGGTTGTTGACAGGAAATACATCTGGCCTTTGAAAATCAGTCTCACCTCCAACTCATACAAGCATGAAAAAGTGGATATTGAATGACAATGATTATTCATATAATTTTGTTTTTCTTATTATAGATCATGAAAGTTGGTGATCTAGATCGTGATAAGGTACTTTCCTTTTCTGAATTTTGTCACATCATTGATAAAGCTCCAGATTTTCTAAGGTAAACAATATTTTTTTTAAGCATATATGAATTTGCATATTTCAGTAAAATACTTAAATCTCTCATTCAATTATTAAAAAAAATTTTCAGCCATAATGTCTACCTTCTCTGATAGTATTGAAGTCCTAAGTAAATTTTGTGTTATTTTCAAGGCCTTCATTCAATTGATATTAATCACACATTATCTTGTAGCTTCAAGATATCTGTATGATTGTTTACTTTTGGAATGACATTGTTGGGTATGCATGAGAGGCTAGGTCTGGCTAGTTTGAATATAAAGCAGAATATTTATGCCAGATATGATAAGTTTGATTAGTAAAAGGAGTAAAACGTTCTGCTAATCACAGAATGCAATGCAATTTATAATATAATTTTCAAGTCCCTTACGATTAATTTATGCTTTGAAACCCTGCTCAAGTCAATTTTAAAGAGCAGTCACATATTTGGCACTTGAAATTTATCTTTTGTGAGGAGTAAAGAGCAAAGCGGATAAGATTTTAAACTAAATTTGTGGGTTAGGGGTTCAAATCAACTGTAGATATTTCATTTCTTGATGGGCTACTTTATTCAGTAGGTCTCAGAAATAGATATCAAGCTGCCTTCCAGTAAAGGGTATAAGACATTTTGGTGCTGCTGACTTGGATATTACGAATTTATTTGACTTCAAATGTTTTCATGTTTCTTTCATTCTATGTGTATGAACATATTTCTCTGCATGTGTAGAAAGAGAGGGAAAATGTCTGTCAGTTGTGTCCAATTAATTAATTGTAGTGTCTATCTCTAGTAGAAACAAGCTGAAGGATCTGATCAGCTGTGCCAAATTGTCTCATTCCATCCATTAAGGTAGCTACAACTGGTTAATCTACTTTCAAAGAGTTACCACCTTCTACACACAACAGAAACAAAAAGTTAGCTATTCACTCTGAGACCCATACAAGGATTAACTTAAGTTGAAAATGAACATTATGATTAAAGCAGGCCATTCTTCAAAACTAATATTGTAATCTTTTAGTTAGACCCCCCCTCCCCCCCAAGAACTTATAGTTGAATATTTTCTTTACTTTTAAACAAAATTGTTCTGTGAAGCAAAGACTAACGTTTAGGTTGAGGCTCCACCAGATTTTTGCCCCAGAGAAAGTTATGCTTGCATCTGTGATATGTTTCCTAGCTGAAATGTGAAGTTAAATACTATTTGAATTTTAATCAATATTCTAAAGATTTTTTTTTTTTGCTGTTTCAGTTCATTTATCATTCATCTTTAAGACAGAAATCATCTGGAATGCAGTATTACATTATCTTTTATTTAGCTGTTTCTTTTTATTATTATTTCTACTAACATTGGTACAAAGTTACAAATTTGGTAGGAAAGATTAAGCTACCAAATCAATCCTTGCACTTGACTGGTACTTCATTTTACTGACCCTGGAAGAATGGAAGATAAAGTTGGCCTTGGTGGAATTCGAACTTACAAAAAGATCTATAACTAAATTGACAGCATTTTGTCCAACACTAACACTGCTGCTACTGAATTGAGGACTGAGACATTAACTTCAAATACTTATGGAAAGAAAACAACAAAATTGAAAGCTCAAACTCCCAGGATTTTGTACAACTGAAGGACATTATTACATGTAAGCAATAATATATGGTGATTGTGGCAGAATTGACATTTGGAAAAAAACCCAAAATTTGTTGATATATGTTGTTGTGGCTGCATAGTCCCATTTGAGCAGTCTTATGGCATGCAGGTGCAATCCACAGCACTATCTTTTCACCTCATTGAGGACCACACTGCTCCCTCCCTTGTCCATTCTATTTTTATACATCTCTAGATTTTGGTGGTAGCTTCAGCAGAGGTGACAGATGCCATTCTTCTGTACTTCTTGTTGTACATTGCAGCAAAGTGTTTGTGGCCAGTGAAATTATTGATGTTGCAAGCTGTTTGTGTGTAAGCAAGCAGGAAGAGATGTTTTTATGATGTGCTCTGAGGGGTTATGATTTCATGTAATGGGAGATAACTGGGATGCTGACGATTTAGCACGGCTGACTGGACATTCAACCTGTTTAGACACTGGAGCAAATACATGATTGACAAACACTTTCCCTTCTCTTCATAAATATAAAGAAGAAACATTCCCAAAGTGTCACACAGTCCAACAGAGAAGGAAGGGGAGACACAAAATGGCTGATGTCAAATAAGTCAGCATTGAATCGGTTTTGCCAGATAAGCAGTTCCAAAATGTTTCATACTCATAATAGGGACCATGTAAGCTGAAGTTTTCTGAGGCAACAAACCAGGCTCCTTGTATGTCCAGGTGATCTTTCATTTTCATTATTAGGTGGTCTGTGAAGGCTGACGGCTTAGTAGTTAGGGTATTGGGCTTATGATTGTAAGGTTGTGGGTTCGATTCCTGCTGGCACAATGTGTCCTTGAATAAGATACTTTATTTCACATTGCCCCAGTCCACTCAGCTGTAATTCATGTCATACCCTGTGTCACGTGTTTGTGAAGTACTTGGCTACCTATACGTTAAGTTCACATGTAGGCTGTGTCCCACTGATTGGATTAACTGGAACACTTGTCATCACAACCAACAGGAGTGCCAGTTAGGTGGTCTGTGTACAATCAGTGTAGTGTAGGTGTTTTTTGTTATTTTTGTATCTTTTGAGCTGATTTTAGTTTGTTGAAAAATTAGTGTCCTGATAGGACTGGCATAGCCCATGATGGGCCTAATGTGTCGTTTGTACACCGTTGTTATTTATTTCTGTTGGTCAGGCAAATGTGAGATCTGTAATTGTAAATATTCTATTTTATTACCTGTTTACCAAATGTGGTACCAGTGACTGCAAATAAAATTCTATTTTATTACTTCTGATTGCAAATATAACCTCACCATTTAATTAATATTAACCAAATGTGATAACAGTGATTGCAAATAAAATTCTATTTTATACTTTTTAACTGATATTTGAATCAATTTATATAATCATGTTAAAATTCCAAAATAGCCGAATCTTTGTCACATCTTCAAAAGTGATCATTTATCAAATTTATTACAATGAACCAACTAGGAAGCCTCTCTGCGGTTGTTAGGTCAATAGGGTCGGAGGGTCATGACTGAAGTTCCTTTGGTCACAGGACTGTGGCTATGCTGGAAAACTGCTTTGAAGAGTTTTGTCTAATAAATCAATTTCAATACTTATTTTTCAAGTTTGGTACTTATTCTATCAGTTTCTTTTGCTGAAGTGCTAAGTTACAGGGACATAAACAAAGCAATACTGGTTATCAAGCAATTGTTGGGTGACAAACACAAAACAGACATCAATGGCAGGTTTCCACATAGTCTCTGCCTACCAAATTCAGTCACAAGGCAATGCTTAACCCAGGACTATAGCAGAAGACACTTGCCCAAAGTGCTGTAGAGTGGGACTGAACCTGAAACCATGTAATTGCAAAGGGATCTTTATAACCAAATGACCAAAATTATAACATTCTGATGATAGTCAGAAACCAAATCTAAATGTACTGTGTTGTACATAAACATTCTAAATATCATTATTAGTCTTGAAAATTATAATCTAAGATTAAAGAAACTGCAAGGATTAAAAAAAGAAAGCAAGAGATCAAAATTTTTTTTTATCAATGATTATATTTTTACTTTTGAGTATGTGTGTGTAAATGTTTGTGATGTTTTGTAAAAGAGTCCAACTTCATGAAAAATGTGTATGAAAGAAAAATTACAGGAAACAAAAGTATTCTATATGTATGTCAGTATTACAAGATTAAAAATTTTACAGATGAGAAAATGCAGATAACAATTCTTATTTGTGTGCCCTACTAGTCACTCATGTCCATGTCCATTTGTTGAAGGTTTACATCTGAAGCTAACTGGTCTCCTATACTAGATGGTACAACACTCTCACGTTCAGGGCTACCTTCTATGATTGTAGGTTCAGTAACTGTGGGAGCATTGGCAACAGTATACACCTTCTCAGCCTTGCCCTCACCACTTACATAGCCCTTTTCCTCTTCATCATAGTCACGAGTGACACGAGTACTGTCTGTCTTCATGGATGATTTCTCTTCCTTGTCACTACGGTGTTCCTTGTGTTTTTTCTTACTCTTACTCTCTTTTTCACGACTTCTCTCTCTGCTTCTTTCTCTCGGTTCTTTCTTTTTCTTACTCCTGCAACACAAACAAACAATAGTTTTAATTCATTTTGATAATTAAAACACATTAATAAAATTTAACCCTGTCACAGCATATTCCTGCTATAGTGGGAAATAGGTTAAATGTCATCTCTGTTGAATTCCCAATAAAATGGTAACAAGCAACATGCCAAAAAAGATGAAGCTGGTTCTGTCCATTAGTTTGCCTGCAATTGTTATTCTTAAGCTGTGTATACAACTATTTATGCTTTTGCTCAGGAGTCCAAGTGAAGGGTAAAGTTAGACACGGGGGCCCAAGTCTGAGAGGGTTAATTTTCTAGTCCCACCCATGCTAGCATGGAATACGGACATTAAATGATGATGATGATACTGAATTGTAGTACACTAACAAGAAATTGTACATTATACACGTGTGGATTATCATCATCAGTTACGATACCTGTGCCGGCGGCACGTAAAAAGCACCATCCGAACGTGGCACATGACCTGCTGTACTTGAGAAGACCTATTGAGTCAAGTACATCAACATCAAAATAAATATCAAATGGAAATAGTAGTTGCGATGTTGCGATACCTGTGCCGGTGGCACGTAAAAAGCACCAACCAATCGTGGCCACTACTAGCCTCCCCTGGCACGTAAAAAGCACCCACTACACTCACGGAGTGGTTGGCATTAGGAAGGGCATCCAGCTGTAGAAACACTGCCAGATCAGACTGGAGCCTGGTGCAGCCTCCTGGCTTCCCAGACCCCGGTCGAACCGTCCAACTTGTGCTAGCATGTTAAACGATGATGATGATGATGATCGTTTAACGTCTGCTCTCCATGCTGGCAATGGGTTGGATAGTTTGACCGAGTACTGGCAAGCCAGTAGGCTGCTCCAATTTGATCTGGCAAGGTTTCTACAGCTGGATGCCCTTCTTAACACCGACCACTCCAAGAGTGTAGTGGGTGTTTTTTATGTGCCACCAGCATGGAACACTGGCATCGACCATGTTCGGATGTTGCTTTTTATGTGCCACCAGTTAGGGGACACTGGCTTCAACTACGTTTGCATGGTGCTTTTTACATTCCAATGGCACATAAATATAATATATAATTTAAAACACTTTGAAAACTAAAACATTATATACTAGAGATTTTTCTGAAGCAAATCAAAGTTGGAAGCATTTATGATTTATTAAACAACAGCTTAAATTTGTACTTAAGTATTTTTGTAGGGATTAGTAAGCATTTTCCAAAACAATGAATAATTGTCCAAAATACCTTGATGATTTATGTCTGGAACCACTACGTGAACGTGAGCGTCGATTACGAGGAGGACTGGTAGACCGGCGCCTAGGGTTGCGATTAGGTCGGTTGCGACTGCAAACAACAAAAAACACAAGGCATACATATTTACATAAAAAATAAACATTAAAATGCTATTGTTTGGAACATTAAAATAGGTAACTTCCTACCAAAGATTTCAAAAAAAAAACTAATTATTCCCATTGATAAATTGAATTAAATTATTATTAAGGAAACCTATAATATAATAAGTTTTACCCTTTAGCATTCAGATTACTGTCAACTGTTATTTTTATTTATTCACACTGTTTTAAATTAATCATGCATTATCTCATAGCTTTGAGATTTTGATGGCATATATATTATAGTATAGGTACAAGAGATTGGATTTGGCCAGTTTGAATGTAAAACAAGTGGAATATTTGTGCCAGATATGGACAGCTTAAATGCTAATGGGTTAAGTGATGAGCAAAAGATGTTAAAATTATTCATAACTGAACTTCTTAATATTTTTAACATCAATGGAACAAATATTTTTACAGCTTGAAGCCTTTTCTGACACTAATCATTTAACCATACATTCAGAATGGTGTCTTTTACAGCTCAGTGAACTGAGATCAATAACAGTTGCTTCGTAGCAGAGTGTGATCTCATTAAACTTTGGATTAATAATCAGATATTTTAGTTGATACATTTCTTAAATTTAAATTGTGAAAACTTTACAACTATATCTCTCTATTAATGTTAAGATTAAGATAATGCTAGAATTATTGTGAATGTATTCTCTACCCATAATGTCTTTAATAATTCACCTTCTAACCTAACTTTAAATCAATGGGAGCCCTATCCCACCGCTATCTTTAACCTCAGGTAAGTTAGAATGTGGTAACAATCTAAAACAATATCTGTTTTGGCTGTACAAGAAAAACAAGATAATATTTTAAAATCTTCCATGATATAGCAAATGAAAGAGGACTTACAAATAGGAGAGCAGGAAACTGCACATACAAAAGAAAAAAAGAATTGGTTCATATATTGTACAAAAGTCAAACCTAGAAACTATTACAAATAAACAAAAGCAAAGTTGAGCAACTCAAAGGACAGTATTATTTATTGTTTTATATAGATACTAACCTGTGAGATCTTCGAGATTTTTTGCTTGGTGTTCTACTACGACTCCTCTTCTCATGAGAACTGTTGACATAAAAAAAATAAATATATAAATAAATAATAATTATGGTATGAATAGTATTGTATGGGAGTTGAATGGTGATAGTGACAGTTATGTTCCTTGAAAGAAGGAGCTTAAAATATGGGTTCTTAAATGATGTGTGTTGAAATTTCACTGACAAATTTTCTATGGCTGGATGCTCCTTCTGTTGCCAAATTTCACCTGCTTCCAAGCAAGGTAATATTTTCCTTAGTTCTTTGAACAAGAACAACACAATGGTTGGACATGTTTTCATAGAAGATTGTAAGTGAAAGACACCATTTATGATAGTAACATTTGTTTATAATTAGCCAGAAATGTCAAGACAAGGTGACTAGGTTTCTTCCTGTTTCCATTTACCAAATTTGCTCACAAGGCTTTGCTCAGCCTGGGGCAATAGTAAAAGATACTTGCCCATGGTACCATGCAGTGGGATTGAACTTGAAACCACATGATTGCGAAGTGAACTTATTTTGTTTTTAATGGTTGGCTAAAGGAAGGCTGTAAAAACATGACAAGCACAACAAAGACACATTTGTGGATTTTTTTGGGGTTCTTTTTTTTAAAACTTTCTGTGCCAGATGACAAATGAAAATTATATGATGATGATAATAGAATTCTTGAAGTATGAAGAATCATGGTGCATACTCCAAAATATCATGGGAAATTCTAAACAGTATGAAACTCTTGGAAAACAAAAATTAAGACAGAAGACTCAAACCTCTAGGGAAGAACAGTGTTATATTGAAAAAAATCTATGGTTATGAATGTGGGGTGATGACCAAAAGAGTACAATCACAAATACAAGAGGCCAAAATGGGTTTCCTGCAAAGGATCTCTGAAGTGATGTTACTTGATAAGGAGCATAGTTCAGAGATCAGGGAGGATCTCCAGATCAAACTGCTACTTCTCAACACTGACAGGTCACAGCTTGGGTACTACAGATGTGATTAGAATGTGGCAGAATCACAAGATTGATTCTACAAGTCCAGCCAACTGGTAGGATACCTAAGGGCAGACCAAGAATGAGAAGGTCAGATATCATCATCCAATCTCAGTTGGTCATGCCTGGGAATCCAGCTGGAAAGTCTAATGATAGTTGCTTCTGATAGGACTCTATGGGGGAGGCATCAGAGGACTCTCCCCAATGACAAAAATAGTGGGCAGAAAAAAAACCGCATGGATTAACACTTTTAGATTTCACTTTAATAGTGTTTTTCTATGGTGCTTAACAGAGTTTGGAAAGAAAGAAGAGGTAAGTGCAAAATCTACCTTGATTTTCTTTCTGGAGAGGAGTCTTTGTCATCATCCTTCAGGGGAAGGGAACATTCCCTTGTAAGTTTAGGAGGAGATGGGCTAATGTATTTCTTTTTCACTGGTGACTTTTGTCGACTTCGGCTACGAGACCGACGCTTTATTGGTCTAAAATCAGAAGGTTAATAACAGAATAACTTCATAGCCTTATATATAAACACATACACACACACAGATATATATATATATATATATATATTTACACACATGGTGGACTGTTCCAGTAATTTCAACTTATAGCCTCCAATTATTCTAGTCGTGCACACTCTTAATGTAATTCCCTGGTAGAATGAGGATGACAGTGTGTGACATGACTTAACCTTTGACTGTCTGATGGGCTTCTACGCAATTTCTGCCAACTCAATTTCACTTACAAACCTATGCTAAAAGCCCTTTCCCCATGATGCCATGCTGTGGGATCAAACCTGAAACCTTACAGTTTATGTTTATGCTTTATGTTTTACAGTTTCAGCTCTTGAGCTGTGGCCATGCTGGGGCACCGAGTGAACCTCTTAATCACTCAGCCATGGCTTCATATATGTTGTTCAGGGTATGACTTCAAACTGCTTCCAGTAGTAGGGCCCTGGTACAAGAGTTCCAGGGTTTTGAGGAGTATAGAACTACCTCTTAGCCACTATTATTCCTAGGTCTACTCTGAACTGAAGTAGGGTCCCTGCTATGGGTTAACTAGCATGTGAACCAAAGGGATTGAAAGATCTCTCGTTCTTCTTAGAACTTCCTTTTAGAAAGTAAACTTGCATAGAAAAAACTCAAAATGCAGGCAGTTTCTTTCTGGTCGTATCAAACTTGGTTGTGCCACTGGTTTTATAACTGATTACACTGAAAAATGGGTTCAATGCTGTACAATACTTCGTCCATTCAAAACAATTTATGTGTGCATGCATGTATACACACACACAAGGTCATTCAATCTGCTAGAAACAGCAGCAAATGGCCATACTGTATTAAGAACACCTTGGAGAATAGGGTTAAGCAACACAATCACATGTTCAAAAGCATAAACTTCATTATCAAACATACAAGTGATTGACATTTTCCCCCAAAGAAGACAAATTATTAAATCAATTAAATTTCCATCTTACATAGAAGAGGAGCTTAACTGCTCTTAAAATATACCAAATACAAAATTTTCTTATATGCTTAAAGATTGCAAAGGAGAACACTTACAGATGGCAGATGTTACATTTAAAATTGAGTGCATTCTAACCTAATATACTAAAATAATTCTCCAATATAAATTTATCTGAATGTTAGAATGGATTGCATTTATTATGTACAACAGAATGACTGATAAATATCTGTGTTAAGAGAAATGTTTTATAATGACTTAGTGAAAAATGTGATTAAAATAATGAAAAAAAATAAAGACATACCGAGGTGGAGTCCGAGAACGTCTGGCACTGTATGCTTTGGGAGGAGTACGTCTGTTAAAAGAGAGTATATTTAACTTAAAATAGATATAAATTAAAGTAACCTACATTTTAATAATCTTTATTTGTGAAATGATGAATATTATTAATAGAAAAAGATGCTAAACATGCTAACACAAGTGAATAATTCACCTATTCAACTAAAACATCATGCGTGAAAAACTGTTAGTTATCATAAAATGAGCATTATTCTGAAGTTCATACTTCGATTCTCTTTTACTCTTTTACTTGTTTCAGTCATTTGACTGTGGCCATGCTGGGGCACCGCCTTTAATTGTATATAATTGATTTTTCTTTGTAACATCATTCACTGCTTTCTGTATTAGGAGACAAATTCTCGTCCAGGAATGTGGCTGGCTGTGAGTACACATCATCCCAAAAAGGCTGAAATGCATCTGGGATGAATTTCCATCTCCCTCCAATATTTATTAGAACACATCTATAAGAGATGTTATCCCAGAACAAATACCACAGTGAGTGACCTACCAATGGTGTATATACATTAAGTATGATACACAGATAGCTATTTTAATTTAATACTTGCCTCACCGACAGGCACCTGATACTTATCTGTATTGTTTATAACTATATGCTGAAATTCTAAGACCAACTGAGAAGGCAATCTAAAATGGTTTTTATACTTAACGTACCTTGTTCTAGATCTTGATCTTTTGCGATGTGGACTTCTGGATTTTCTTCCCCTAGAACGAGATCGGGGGTGACGTGTCCTATTTAAAAAAGAAAAAGTTTTACAAATTTAAGAAATAAAAAAATACAAGTTAAAGCATAAGAGATCATTCTGATGAGATCCACATGAATCAAGAGAACTTTCAACAATCTTACTGAATACTGAAACCTATTAATCCATCCTTTATCATAAAATATAGCAGTTATAAGGTGGTTAAACATCTATTCATTATATAAAGCAAAAAGTCACATCTACGAGAGAAATGGAACTCAATTTTATCTACAACACCACTTGACTGGTACCTTATTTTATTCATCCCTGGAAAGCAAAGTTAACTGTAGCAAGACTTGAACTCAAGTATAGAGGTTAGATATGAAACACAAAGCCTTAGAAAAGCTACCACAAAAACAGCTAATTACTTAATTTTGGTTTTGTGAATCAATTTTTGTATATTTTAGAAGAAATGATTCATCTCAAAAGAAACAGGAAAATGTATGGAAACCACCTGCTTGGCTTCCATACATTTTCTGAGTATTAGACTCATGGCTTATGACTAATAGGTTTCAATATTAAATTCTGGTCAAAATCTCAGTCTAGATAACATAAACAGGCTATTTTACAGTGAAACAGTACAGGGGAAAAAACATGCAATTGTTTAGATCTGAAGAACAATGGAAAAAACAAACAAAACATGTATACGAGCATTAGTTTCATAGCTTGTACAAGTGATTTTGCTTAATTGCATATCAGATATTGGTATAGTTCAGTTAAATGCATAACTTTTCAAAAAACTGAAGCATTTAAGCATCAAATCTATGAAACATTGATTGGTTAACTGCATATGCAAATAATATCAATTTGGGTTAGTTACATAAGATATTTTTCATATCATTTTGAATATGAAAAAAATGGTTGATATAAATGAAGTTGATTCTGGAAGGTTCTGTTTTCATGATGAGCTAAAATGACAACACTCAATACTTCATGTTTACAAACAATGCATTCAAAATATCAAAATGTAAGTCATGTTCAACATATAATTTAGATATTGTTCTCTTTAAATTTCTGGATTTGGAGTTTAAAAAACATTTACATTGTCTTCAATATAACTTTGATAAATGAGGCATAGTTTTGTGCCTGCTCAGCTGTAGCAGAGCTTAGTTGGAGGCTCATGTATCTATGTATGCTCATGCATTTATTTTAAGATTTACAGACTGATAAAAGCTTACAAGATTTCCACTGAATGTGGAAAGTCAGAGCTTTCATAGATTTGAAAACCGAGACATTTGTAATTTCTTCATCAAATTGCAGGTCAATAAGCCATATCATGATATTTCATTAGTCTTCAGGCACAGTAAACTCATCTATATTAGGAAATATTTCTAAAGAATTGAAATTTATAACAGGTGTCCTACTACAATTGAGGTTTGATGTTTAGATTTGGTTGTTGGCATTTATAAAGATATCTTGTAGCTATTACCAATACATTTGCTTATAGCTTCTTAAATAAAGACAGCAATGCAGTAGAAAGGCTAGTGTATAATGACATAGCAGTGGAGCTCTCCCTAAATGCTTTCAAGAGTTACACAGATGAACAGTTCTGATTATCAAAGCTTAATGTAAAATCAATTTTGGTTGAATGATAAATTACAGTTAATAAGTTCATATAACAAACAGTCATGTGTATGTATATAGAATTACAACGACATTTTGCATCCATAGTTGTGTGCTTGTATAATACATACATAACCAATAGATGGTTGAAGTCCGTTTCCACTCACCACAGGCTAGCAAACTTTCTACTTGTATAGACAAGATAAATATTAAGCTAGTTTTTTCATGGTCTTTTACAGACTAGGTAACCAATAAAGATTAGTAGCGCTTAATAACTTTTGTTTGATTTGATACTCTATAATAAACATTTACATTTAGGCATTGAAGCTTTCCAGATTATAAACCTCATATTTATATTTTTTTATATCTACAGTACATTTGAACTGATTTGATTGCCAATTGCCAATAAGTGTTTTATTCTTGTGTGTGTGTGTGTGTATGCATGTATGTATATATATATATATATATAGTTATCCGTAATAATGAAGGGTGAAATTAATTAATTTGGAATAATTATCAATTACACCAAGTAGTCTTCGGCATGTAAAAGCCTCATTCGAGGAAAATTTAAGTAATACTAAGCAATAAAGGGTTTAGCAACGAATTGCCTTACCACATACCGAATTTAGAAATAGCAGTCAAAGAGTTATAGCTATTTCTTCTACTAAAAAGGGAGATCTCAGTAAAAACAGCAATTGGAAGGCAGACACAAACAGGTAAGAGAGAATGAATTGACGGCAATAAATATATATATATATATATATATATATATTATATATATATATAGAGAGAGAGAGAGAGAGAGTCATCCCATAAATAATGCAATTTTTTCAATTGTATAAACTAAAAGTTGGGCAGGGATGGGTTAAACTACCTGCATTAACTTGCTATAAAAGCAGGTAGTAATTTTACTTTGGTTTTATTCTTAGTGCAAGTTTTGAAGAGTGCAGTTCGATTTTAACAGTTATTTTATTAAAGTTATAATGGAAGTGACAAAGGAGCATATTCAGCATATTTTCCTTTATGAGTTCAATAAAGGCAACAAGTGCAAGGAATATTAATGCAGTATATGGGGATCGGACAATAAGCATAAGCCAGTGTCAGTGGTAGTTCCAGAAATTCCAAGCCAGAAACTACAGCCTAGAAGATGAGCCTCGTCCTGGAAGATCTGTAGAACTCAATGAGGATGTCTTGCAAACCCTGGTGGAGCAAAATCCCATCGTAACTGTTGAACTAGCAGAGGAGCTTGGATTTGGTCATTCAAGATGAAAGGTGCTCTTCCATCAGGACTATGCTCGGCCACATACAATGAAGATAACATTACAAACGCTGGGGCAGTTTGAATGGGAAATGATGCCCCACCCAATATATTTGCTGGACATTGCCCCCATCTGATTATCATTTATTCCGCAGTTGGACGGAAAAATATGAATTCTGCAGATGAGGTCAGAACAGTACTGGAGGAGTATTTTTCATTACAGGTAGTGAATCTTGGAAGAGAGACTTTGCAAGTCTACCACATAGATGGAAGAGCATTGTAGAAAATGAAAGAGAGCATATTTTAAATTAAAAAAGAACTTTATATATTAATTTTGAAAAATAAAAGTATTAAAAAACCGCATTATTTATGGTATGACCCAATATATATATACACACACACACACATGATCAACCCATGCCT
Source organism: Octopus sinensis (assembly GCF_006345805.1). Classification (NCBI taxonomy): domain Eukaryota; kingdom Metazoa; phylum Mollusca; class Cephalopoda; order Octopoda; family Octopodidae; genus Octopus; species Octopus sinensis. The sequence goes on from NC_043004.1 coordinate 87,358,979, forward strand.
CCATGGAACATATATGTACGATGATGATGGTTACAGACTAGATTCAAACTAGGAACCATTGGTATAGATTCAAAGCTTGCAATGTTAGGAGGAAAAAATGCCAAGCCACTTTATCTTATGCCAGTAAGCAAAATAACACTGAAATGCTAGCAAAATTATGAGTCAGTTATACACCTCTTAGAGAACACATAAATCAAAACTGCTAGTCAAAGCAGAAAATTAACAAAATGCTGAGAAATAAAATGTTCTCTGTTCAAATTAAGTTTGGACAATGTACACATTCAAGTATAAGACAGATGATGACCACTGGAGGTTGAACTGATTCAAATGTAATGTAGATAAAAATACTGTAAATATATATATATATATATTCTCTAAAGATGAGATTAATGGCCTGAACAACTGGGTGTACATGAAGTGAGTGAAATAGAGAGAGATAGAGGGAGAAAAAAGGTTCTGTGTGTGTTGAAAATTCTTGTGGTAATAACATTTTGGTTTTGTAATTGACATATTTTCAAATTTTTGAAAGCAATTTGTTTTTAAGTAGGATTTTTTTTTACTGAAATATATTAAAAACATCTATATATATATATAAAAGGTAATTTTTTATCAACATTGTGATTACCAACCAAAATCAATACTAAGTGAACTAATAGCTGTTTTAATTCATCACTGGACTTAGGTACAGCTTTCTCTCACTTTCTCACACCAAGCTAGGAACCCTGAAAAAGGATTGTGGATGCTGCCTTTTCAACTCTGACTAAGCAATTATAAAATAACAGTGTAACTGGTATAAATATCACTTCATAAGAAATCAACTGATTGAAAACAATGATTACACAAATATAAATTTAATTCATACATCTCTTAACCATTAACGAGCACTTAATTTATTACACTGAAAAATGTAAATATCAATTTCATGGCAGAACAGCACACATACTAATATCTTATGAACAACATGAAATGTAATCCTTACAATCAGAGACATTATCTATAAACTCATAATTTCACTATTGTGTAATCTACATCATCATCATTGTTTAACGTCCGTTCTCCATGCTAGCATGGGTTGGACAGTTCGACTGGGGATCTGGGAAGCCAGAAGGCTGCACCAGGCTCCAGTCTGATCTGGCAGTGTTTCTACAGCTGGATGCCCTTCCTAACGCCAACCACTCCGTGAGTGTAGTGGGTGCTTTTTACGTGCCACCTAAATACTTCAGATCCCACCTACACCCCACTATGGAGTACTATTGTCATATTTAAGACAGGAAATTCTCTTCTGACCACAGACAGCCAAAACTTCTTTGCAATAAATGGTAAGTTTGTTCAGTTGGCATGCTGAATGTACACCCCAAAACCCATTAGTTGCACTTCTGTTAATCCCAGTGACACAGTGCTACATATCTCCTCTACCACCCAACCACTAACCTTTGAATCTTCAAATGAATATTTAGTCTCAGAACTCAAAAAGCTGTGGTACAGCTTATCCTAATCTTTTAGATACTATACAAAACCTAAACTCTAGGATCAGACCAAAAGTTGTGTAAGTGTTTGAATGGATTTTTTAAAAAAATCAATTAAAATAAACGTAATTTTGATGATGAATTTTACTTTTAATTCTTTTGGAGAGGGAGGACATTGTTTACACTAACCCCAGTGTGCAACTGGTACTTATTTTATTGACTCTGAAAGGATGAAAGGCAATCTCAGCAGAATTTGAACTTAGAACATAAAACTGTAGGAAATGCTGCTAAGCATTTTCTCTGGCATGCTAACAATTCTGCCAGTTCACCCTCATCCTTTAATTTTAATACACACCTGACACATAACATACACAGTAAATATATATTTGATAAAACATTACATCATAAGATCCCGAGAAGTAACACGAGTTACAATCCAGAGTCCTTACATCCTATTTGGAGGACTTAGTTTCAATTTTTGTGTGATGGTAGTGGTGGAGATATATAATGACACTATATCTACTTTTAAAAACTTGGTGGTTACATAGTTTCTTCCTTTGAACTCGTCTACTACAAAAGTAATACCTATTTCTCATTACCAATTTTAATCTCTGCAAGAAAGAATTTTATTTCAAACACTTTCACACTATTATGGTCTCTATCCAGACAAATGTCTTGTAACACACTTTTCAGATAGATCATCAATCACATTTGTCTGACACCCTCCAATCTCTGAAGCCCCGCACTTTCAGCAACATCCAGAGATAAAAGATAATACAAGTGAAATTTCTTTTATTAAAAAAAAAAAAAAAGTTAGTGTTAGCTGAATATGAACTATGTACAGCTTATCACAAACACATATTACTAGCTTTAAAAAATACTAATAAAAAAAGAAAAATTAGGACTAAAAATCTCAAAAAACATCTTGGAAAAAAACTGATAAATCCTTATAATGAATGACTAATAAATTGCATCACATTATTCTACAAATTATTATATACAAATACACATTTATACATACATATGAGCATATACAGGAATAGAGTTTTTTATACACAAGTATAGTATAGAGAATACTATGATAAAACATGTTTATCCCTATATGCATCAAAACAAGAAGCAAAATATAAAAGTACATTATTGAAAAGACATTTAAAATACCTAAAATGTTGCATGTGCCATTCGTCATTGTGGTTTCTCATTTTGGTCTTGACCTCAACAGGAGACCTAGGAAATAATAAACTGTTTTACTAAGCAATAGAATGCCCCACCCACCCTACTGGCATGATAGTGATAATATATGGAAGCAAGCTGTCTCTAGCATCAAGGCTTATATGTCACTTTTTGTTTTTTCTTGAAAGGTTTCATTATCATGAATTTTAGATATTTGTAAATGTTTTCTGATTCCCAATTTCTCTTTTGATTTATCAGATGATCTCATAATTGTCAGATGTAGACTACAATGCTCATCTAACTTAAATATTTACAATCATCATCATCATCATCATATTAGAATGTTTTTCTTTGTTAACATGTGTTAGATCTTCAAAACATCAAAATCTCTCTCAATCTCGTATCATTTTGACTTTGGGACATAACAGTCTTCTATCTGACCTCACCAATTCTTTGGTCTTTCCCTGCCATAGCACCATTCCTTCCACTTACATGGAGAGAATCCACATCAATATCAACCCAACAATGCACACATCAGCTAACATCAACCTATTTTCTCAACTTGTAATGCGGTTTTTGTGCAAGTTAATTTCATATATTCAACAAAACATATTCACTCAAGTCTTCATAATTTTTCTGTATTTAATTGCATGTATTATTACCATGAATAACAAATTATCTATACATTTTTTTATAGAGTCAGTTCTTTTCCTGGAAAGACAGACATTTTGTTGTTAACAGCAAACTTCCTCCAGGCAAAATAGATGTGAATTACTAAGTAGATAAAAATACAAATAAATTTGTAATCCTTGACACTAATCACATTACAAGCATTAATGAAACTATTTTAAGTTGCTCTCACCATATAAACCTGGTTGTAGATACCAGTCTAATTTCATATTAAAATAATTGCTATACGATTGAGTAGCAACATCTAATTGTGAGACAGGAGCATCTATTTCAAGAAAATTTAATAATATTGGTTTCAAATTTTGGCACATGACCAACAATTTCAGGGGAGGGGATAAGTCAATTGGATTTACCCCAGTAATCAACTGGTACTTATTTTATTGGCCCTGAAAGGATGAAAGGCAAATTCAACCTCAGTGGAATTTGAACTCAGAATGTAGTAAGTGACAAAATGCCACTAAGCAATTTGCCCAACGTACTAACAATTCTGTCAGCTTACTGCCTTAGAAAATTTAGTAATATTAAAATTCACACCATTCAACACTGTTTAGTATAGGTGTTGCTAGAGAAACTAATTATACATTAATTCATAAAAATACCATTATGCTAATACATATGTACATCATCATCCCCGTTTAACATCCATCTTTCACGCATGCATGGGTAGGATGGTTGACAGGAGCCAGCCAAGTAGAAAAACTACCCAAGGCTACTGTGTCTGTTTTGGCAGGGATTTTACTGCTGGATGTCCTTCCTAACACCAACCACTCCACCGAGTGGACTGAGTGTTTTTTTACATGGCACTAGCACAGGTGAGGTCAGTTGTGGCATGATTTTTATAGTTGGATGCCCTTCCAAATACCAACCATGTTACAGTGTGGACTAGGTGCTTTTAATGTGATACCAGCACTGGCAGAGTAACCAAGTAACTTGCAAGACAAGGAATTTTGAGAGGGGCAGGGGCATTTGAGGTGAAGAACTTGTGTCAGAGGATGAAAGGTTAGACTGTGACAAAGAGACAGAGAGACAGAAGCAGGTGTCTTGTCACAACAGAGGAGGCATTAGAGGAGGTGATCCAGTATCAGATGATGAAAGGTTAGAGCAAAGAAATAAAGAGGCAGAAATAGGTGTCTTGCTATAGAGGCAGTATGGTTACCTAGAGAGACGAGATAAAGAGTGAGAGAGAGGTACAAGAAAGAGGCCAGAAACAAGTGTGCTGATGTAAGGAGATACATGTATGTATATTTTTTGTCTGACTAATAATGCAATGTAATCCAATATTATTGGCATGTCAAATAATAAGCCTTATGCAGAGATTGACTTGCAACACAAATTATGCATGCATTGATGCTAGAGACAGAATTATCCCTTTTCTGTCAATGATGGTGCACAGAGAATTTTAATGAGCGTGTGGAAACAGTGTGAACATCAGTGCAAAGCAGTGTATGGTTTCTCACCTGGATCTAGTTCTATGATGACGAGGCCTGGAATGTGATCTTGACCTACGAGGAGACCTTTTCCTTGATCTGGATCGGCGACCTCTAGAGACAGAACGACGTCGAGAACGTGATCTTGAGTGTCTTTTGGGGCTGGGCCTTGGTCTTGAGCGGGACCTTGAGCGGGTCCTTGTACGGCGTTTAGGTTTGGACTTAGATCGAGAACGAGAATGACGCCTGTGGCTTTTTGATTTGGACCGAGAACGGCTTCTCTTTTTATCTGTGATTTCTGAAAATGGAAACAAGACAATGCATGAGAACTGACAAAAAATTTCTTTCATATATAGAGTGGGTTTGAGAACAGAAAGATAGATTTCTTATCATGGCTAAAAATGATTTGTCTTAGAAAACATGGCTGAGTGCCAATGACTAAAGATTTTAAAGTTATTTTTGGCAAGAGATAACTTCTTAGAAGAAATGGTTAAGTGCAATTTCCAGACACATGTCTAGAGGCCAAACCTCAGTCTCTAAATCCTGTATATCTTAGCCAAAGGACCATCTTCAAAGCTGTTTTATTCATAACTGGTTGCCCTTGATAGGCACTACCACCCTGGACAAGAGCAGACATAAAAGTAGTGGTGATTAAGGGGTAAGCCCACACACCACAGAACTCCTGAACTTCCCAACTGGAGTCACACAACTGGATGCAGTTTCAGGTCTTCCCCACAACTACATTTAAAATCACTGAATTCACACAGCCATTTTACTGACATAAACACATAAATACCATCTATTTTCTCTCTCCCTATCTATCTTTAAGACACCTATCTCTCATCATCATCTCTATCCCCCTATTATACTATATAGCCTCTCAACCAGCACAAATTCGCTGACTCTGCTAGTGTTCGTGCCACATAAAAAGCACAGTACATTCAGTAAAGTGGTTGGTGTTAGGGAGGATATCCATATGTAGAAACCATGCCAAAGAGGACAACAGAGCCTGGTGCAGTTCTGTAGTTTGTCAGCTCCTATCAAACCATCCACCCCATACCAGATGGCTGTTAAATGATGATGATAATGTAACAGGAGAAAAGCTAATGACAAGAGCTTCTGTGTAGTTGCACTACCTGCTATGTATCCCCCAAATTACACCTTATGCTTCATAAAAGAAAAAGAAATAATGATAATATAGCCTTAGATACACTATGTTGAACCCCTTGCAGATGGATTTAGTACTGAGTCTGTGCTGTGTACTGGTATTAGGCCATTCAGTAACTACACAACTTTTCATACAAAGAATTTTACAGTGTATTTACAGATTCTTCTTAGTGTGGTATACTTGAAAACACGGTGCCACACAGAGTGAGACATCGCACGGCTCACACACACAGTGTTTCAATGCAGTCAGTATTGCTTCCTGTCTGCAAAGGCTTAAATAAAAGACAATGGTCATAAATGAAAAACTTTTGGTTATTGGTCTTCCAGATCAAGAATAACTTGACTTGAAACAACATCAAGAAGAATGTTTGGAAAAGTACAGCAAAAGCAAAATAAAATTAAAAAAAAACAACCTTGTATGTTTACTTATTTATATTGAAATCTGAGTCAAAAGCTATATATACCTTTTGCTTCTCCATTTCCTTTTGCACTACAGTTAATTTCCACTATTAATTACCATGTAATTAACTAATTAATTATTCATACTCAAGGAAGAAGAAAAAAATGAAGGTGTATTTACCTGGCTCTACAGCAGCTAGTATAAGAGACTGGGCCTCTTTTACTTTTTTCATAGCTTCCTCCAGTTCCCTCTGTGCTGTTTCTTGGTTTTTGTTCACTGGTTTCACAATGGAACTATTAGCATGGCTAACCCTGAAAACATTTTGAAATACGTTGTACTTATTAAATACATTAGAAAAATAAGTCTCAAACTAAGGGAAAGCCAATTCACATGGAATATATCTTCAGCTGAAATGAGCAAGTTACTAGTCTATTTTTTCTCCAGTTGAGAGCAACAGGAAGTTTTTATATCTCTGTAGCATAACATTTGACTAACATTGAATTTGATATGCCAGGATATTCATTTAGCTGTAGAAAAGCATTTTGACTACCTAAAATAATTGCCAAAATCAGTAAAAGATGTGTGGAGAGCAATGAGAATGTGTGTGAATGTGTGCGCGTACATAATTCTTTCACTGATTTTGGTCTTAAAACTAGGGCACTGTCTTCAAGGGCTTCAGTCTAAGGTATTCATTTCATTGATCTGCGTCTTGGGGTACAGGTGTAAAGGGACATAACCCAATAGCTGAATAGCACAAAACTATCACATGGTATTCTTTTTTGATTTTTCCATATTCTCATTCACAAGGCTACGAGAGAAAGAAGACACTTGCCCAAGGTGCAGTGCATTTGGATGAACCTTGAAAGCCTGTGTCTGTACTCGTGAGTGCACGATGGAAAATGAAAATGGAATGTTATGACAAGCAGTTTTATTTATTGATATGTAAATTACATATTTAATCAAGGTAGTTAAAAGTTAATAATCAATTTCATGTTCATTGAAATTCAAATTTCATAGCATCAGACAATAATGCAATTTTTTTTTTCTTTTCTTTACAAACACCAAAACTGAATTAAAATACAAAATATCAACCAAAAAAAAAATCAACTCACTTGATAGGTCGCCCACCTAACATGGTGTTGTTATAGGTGAGAACGGTAGCAACCGCTCGCTGGTCAGTGAACTCTACAAAGGCACAACGGGTTGGCATGTTCTCCTCGCCAGCCATACGGACATACTTCACTTCACCCACTTGACTGAAGAAAGCTAAAAGTTGTTCAGCAGTTACCTGTAATAATAGAAGAAAAAAAACATGACCCAAAGATGTTTAATCCTTTCATTACTAGCCCAGCCACAGCTGGTTAATATTACCAAATCACCCAAAACGACCTGTTCATATTTTAATGAGAATTTCAGTACAAATCTCATTAGTACATTTGAGAAAACATGGTTTCACTAAGTAAACAATTAAGTTACACTTTCCACCAATATTGTACAAGGTGTCTGAGTGTTACAAAGTTTTAGAGACTTTTTCTCATTTTTTCCATTTTGATTTTCTGGAATGTTCTACTCTCGATGAAAAATGGATACCAGTTTCAAGCTGTTGAGCAAACTTGTTGATAAATAAAAAAAGTTGTTTTATTAAACCAGTCTAAATTCATGATTATTTTAGAATATAAGTGAAACACATAATGGGTGTATTTTGGTTGGAAATATAGTAATGAAAGGGTTAAGCAAGATTTCTATACATGATGTATTTTACAGGCGAAAGAAATATGTAAAACAATCTTGCATTGATTTTGATGACAGAACATTGTAATTTCAAAGATCAGTCAATATATTCACAGACTGAATTTCCTGGGCAAGTGTTTTCTACAATAGATCTGGGCCAACCAAAACTTCATGAGTGGATTTGGTAGAAGCAAACTGAAAGAAGCTCATCATATATATAATGACTACGCAAATCATACTAATACAACACCACCAGTTTATGCATGTCACCAGCCTCTCCTATATATCTGAACAACAATAACATCTTTGTTCCATCTCCCATTTCTCTATGGTATTTTGGAGGTCCTAACTCCAGAATACCAAAGAAATATGAAGTAAAACTTTGACTGTTCTTCTGTTTTCACTTTTGTATTTCATTTCACATTGCTTTACCTTTGACAAATCTTAAACACACACATGGAGGCACATGGCTTAGTGATTAAAGTGTAAGATTCATGATCATAAGATTATTATTTCAATTCTCGGACTGGGCGATGTGTTGAGCAAAACACTTCATCTCACATTGCTCCAGCTCAGCCAGCTGGCAAAAGTGAGTATTCCTGCAATGGACTGGCATCCTGTCCAGGGGGAATATATACACCACAGAAACCAGAAACAAACCATATGAGTATATGACTCAGAAAAGAACTTTATCATTTTTATTTTATGTACATACACACACACACACACTTATGTATGTATGTACGTACGTTTGTATGTATGTATGTAGGTATGTACGTACGTACGTTTGTATGTATGTGTATCTGTGTGAGTGGCCTCAAATTTCCCTCATCTTCACCTACTTTTGCTGGTTGTAAATAACATCCTTACTGTTCATGTGGTTGTGCCATTTGCTTACAGTGCGCCATAAAGTATGTCTGAGCTTCTCAACGTTGCATGACCTTTATAAACAAAAGGTTCATTCATTCAGTGTTGTTTATTTCCAATTCTTCACATAACCATGTACAGGCTATTTGCTGTTTTGACAGACAGGAGACTATTACTTCGCTTAGAAACAAGTGAAGGCAAGCAGCAAGAAGAGCATCCTGCCATAGAAAACTTTGACCCAACATACCCTTGTCTGACCCATGCAAGCTGGAGAAGCAGATGTTAACACAAAATGGTCCATCGCCACTCTGGATAGATAAGGAAATATTCAAAATGAAAAATCATCACACAATAAAACAAATATATTTAAGTAACGTAACTCACAGAGCTATCTATATTAAACACATAGACAGTTCGTCTAATTTCCTCTATTTTGCTGGGGTCTGTGGTTCCTGGAAGAGGTGGATACTGAGCTAAACCAAGAGCAGTCAAACGAGGATCATAAGTGGTAATAACTTGTCCATTTCCTTGACCAGTCATCTAAAAATTAAAAGGATAATATAAATCACAAAATTGTATTTGATAGAAGTGAGACAATGTAGATGTGAAAAGCCAAAACTGTATAAGCAAAAATGTTCAGTGATGTTTTGGGTTACTTTATATAACAGCTGATCATTCTATGCTATTGAGTGAGAGAGGAAACTGTGTCTTCTCTGAAAAGTAGTCAACAAACTATGAAACAGTCAGTCAGGAAACTACCTTATCTCTTTCTACTCACGAAAAGAATAGGAGTGTGCTTACATTCTTATATTCTTCTCAAAACCAGGCTTTCCATTTACACACACACATATGCATGCATATACACATCTACACACACTCATACACGTATACGCACTATCATCATTCAATCATTTACTGTCCGATTCCCATGCTAGCATGTGTTGGACATATGTATACATATAAATAGGTGGTCTATCTTATTACTCTTTTCTCAAAGAAATAATTAGAAAATAGAAAAGCAAATTAACTACTACCCCTTCCTGAGGTAATGTCCATTAAAACTCTCTCTCTCTCCATATGAACTTGTACTCCATACCCTATCCCTATTATTACCAACATCAAATATTGCAATATACCATTGGATAAAAGCAATGTTTATCATATATAAAGTTCAACATGTGATTATGTGAAAGGAAAAATTATATACTTCTACCAACACAACTAAAGAAAGAAGACCATCACATACCTGGCTGACAACATTACTAGGCCACGTTGGTTGGCCAGGAATCATTCCAGCTATAGCTGAAGGTGCAAGCTGCAGAGCGGTAGTTTCATCTGGAATTTTCCCTGGAGAAGAAAGAAATGAATATAAGATGGGTAATTTTAAAAAAATTATGGTATTTTTGAAAATAACATTTATAACATTGTTTTGATTACTTAAAATATTAGCTCCATTTATTTATTAAAATATAACAGCTTTAATGAAATTTGATGATTTATTTGAGAAGGTGCAAGCATGGCTGGGTGTGCAGGTGCCAGTGTGGTCGAGAAACTTGCTTCCCAATCATTGTGGTTTGGGTTCAGCCCCAATGCATGAGACCTTGGGCAAGTGACTTCTGCTATAATTTGGAGTCTACCAAAGCCTTGTGAATGGATTTGAGAGACGGAAACTGAAAGAAACCCACCATGTGTGTATGTACCTTTGTATTGATATCATGTGATGGTCATAAATGAGCATCATACAAGCGGTGTTGTTCATGTAAAACATGCCCAGAAAAAATTAGCTTGCTTGGAAACAGGTGAGGGTTGGTAACAAGAAGGGCATTTGACCATAGAAAATCTGCCTCAACAAATTGACCCTACAAGCTTGGGAAAGTGGATGTTAATTGATGATAACCACCAGAAAGTTGCTTGCTATGCTAGAAATAGAAACCAAATCTCCCTCAAGTCACACCTTGCTGTAGTAAAAAAGAAAAAAAGTTCTAATCTGATTATATATAATCCTAAAGATACAAAAAGCATAGTCACAGCTAGAATGTCATTGATCATAGATTCAGCCAGAGCTAACTTGGGGTTAAACAACAACAAGGTGATTATATTTTCATGCAAATGAAAATAGTTGCATATGATTTTCAAGCTATAGTTCTCAAGTTCAAAGCTTATCTTAGCATCCCCTATGTTGGGATTAATGCCTATCTTTTTCTTGTAAATAGATTGTGCATCAAAACACTGGTGTCATAAAAGAGTATTATTAGTTTATAGGCTAATAATGCTCTTTTTGTTCAGATAAGATTTTCTAATAATTTAATTCAAATTAATTCCAACATCATCATGTCCAGTTTCCATGCTGGAATGAGTTGGACGTTTTGACAAGATTTAATGCATTAGAAGAAATCTTACTCCAGTGTTTCAGTTTCGGCATGGTTTTCACAGCTGGATGCCCTTCCCAACACTAACAACAGTGTACTAGGTCATTTTGTAATTTGCAAGACTGAAGAGCACACTACACTGAGAGGGGCAATAGGAGACAGGGTGTACACTGTAAGCAAGTTAATGAGGTTAAAATATGATGGAGGAAGAGCAGGCACAGGTTTACTGCTTGTAGGTGAGATTCATGGCTTTGTATTTTATGCAAGTGAATGACGGAGGATGGATTGGGGCTCAAACAAAGGTAGATATAGTGATGAAATGCCAACCACATGGTAACATGTCCAAGTGATATATAGAGAAAGAGTTGATACTGAAGAATCCGGGAGTGTGGGAAGAAGTTTATGAATGTGTAGGAGGAGAGTGAAGTCAATATAAAGATTGGGATGAAGATATGAAAGTGGACAGGGATTGGGATAGTCAATATAGGTAGGGTGGGGTGATGGATAAGAATAAGGAATGGCTGCTGACTGTAAGTAGCACAAACAAGCACCGTTCCCCATTCATTACATTCATCTCCATACATTTGGCTGCTTTCATCTCATGTTTAAATCCACCTCACTCCTCTACAGAAGAATCAAAGAGGGTGGTGAGTAAGGTACAACCTTACCCTTCACCCTCCTTGATTCTTCTGTATCCATGCTGTCTTCTACATACCTAACCATTTCTACCAGCCCACTACTTGCAATCTCTAACCCTACCCTCACCCTCCTATCACTCAATCCTCCATCACTTTTCTTTCTGCTGTATTACTCTACTGCTATCAGAAATTAAAACAGAACCTGTTACTACTCACCATATCAACATTTCTGTACAACTGGTCACCACTCCCTCTGCACCCATCCCTCATTCTTAATACATTCCAATTCCATCCATTTAGATTAAGCAGGTAAGATGAGCAAGTTAATCACTTTGCATACCTTGGAAGTGTGCTCTCTACCAAATGCAATTCTGAACAAGATGTGAAATGAAGAATTAGATTGGCCTACCCAGTTTTTGGTAAACTAACAAGACATGTGTTTAAAAACAACTTTGAAGACAAAGATTACGGTCTACAAAGCTGTTGTCATATCCACGCTCTTATGCGGTTGTGAGACTTGGACTTTGTTGTGAGACTTGGACATTGCAACATCAAAAAATTTGAACGCTTTCATCAACTGAAACTTCACTCTCTTGAACATCAAGTGGTTTGACTATGTCTTCAATAACTATGTGATAGAAAGAGCAAATAATAGCCAGGGCATTGAATCCCTGATCATGAAATAGTCTTTGATGGGCCGACCATGTCACCAGGATGAACAATGAACTGGCAACCAGGAAAAGACAAAGTGGTGTCCCTCTTTGATACTACAAAATCAGCTTGAGTCAGCTCTAAAGCAGACCAGCTTCGAACCCCTGGCTTTTGAGACAACAGTAACTAACCATTCTGACTAATGACAAAACATAAACAATAGCAAAATTGTTTGAAAGAGAAAGAATAAGAAAAGAGAAGGAGAGACAATGGCAATGGAAGGCAATTGATGTGTTTTATGCAAGAATTGGTTTTGTTAGTCACATTTGCCACCAGCATTAATGGTCCAAATATTCATCCAGGAGAAATCAATCCTTGGATTTGAGGGACAAGCTGACGATGATATTAAGCATATTTATAGAATATAATTCAACCAACACTGAACATGGTTTATACTTCATTCTCATTTATTTTTAAAAGTTTCAAATACGGAGCAGAAGAAATTGTAATGTTTAGCTCTTTAGCATTCAAGTTATTCTGTTGAATGTACTGTTCAGTTATGTCAAACATAATTGCTTGGAGAAGAATAGAGAAAGTTGAGAAAGCTTTTACCTCTGTTAGCAAACCAAAGGTCTCTCTCTCTCTGAGTGAAAGGAAGATTGGATGATGCATTTGTATGAACAGCAATACTGCATTGTAGTGAGACATGGGTCCTGAATGCAGAGGACATGTGAAGACTAAAGATGAATGAAGCTGGTATGCTCTTCTGGATGTGCAATGTCAGTGTACATGTGTGACAGAGCACTAGTATATTGAGAGAAAAGTTAGGCCTAAGAGGAATTATATGCAGTGTGCAAGAGAGGAGCCTGTGCTGATTTGATCACATAATGCAGATGGATGAGGAGTTGCATAAACAAGTGCTGATCACTTAAAGTGGAGGGAAGTTGTGGAAGAGGGAGACCCAGGAATACATGGGACGAAGTCTTGAAGGCTGATCTCAAAACGCTGAGCCTTACAAAGGAGATCACAGGGGACTGAGAAACGTGCTGCATTGCTATGCTCAAGAAGTCCTGCTCATCGCAACAGAATTGATATCCTAAAATCAAGGTGCCACATAAAAAGCACTGGTGTTGGTGCTGTTGCCATGTAAAAAGCACCCAGTACACTATGTAAAGTGACTAGCATTAGGAAGGGCATCCAGCTGTAGAAACCAAGCTAAAACAGACATAGGAACCTAGTGTGACCCCTGTCCGTACCAGTGCTTGTGAAGTCATGCAATCCAGGCTAGCATGGAAAATGAATGTTAAATGATGATGATGACAACATCCTTTTAAATATATTTTCTATGCTCTTTTACTTGTTTTTCTTATTTCAGTCACTGGACTGCACCCATGCAGTCCACTGCTTTGAAGGGGTTAGTCAAATAAATCAAACCTAGTACTTATTTTTAAGTCTGGTACTTGTCCTATTGGACCCTTTTGTTGAACTGCTTCATTACAGAGACATAAACAAACCAATGGTGGTTGTCAAATGGTGATGAGAGACAAACACATATACATACATGATGGGCTTTCAGAGTTTCTGCCTACCAAATTCATTCACAAAGCATTAGTTGGGCTAGAGCTATAGAAGGCATCATTTGCCCAAGGTACAGCACAGTGGGGCTGAACCCAAAAACCAGGTAGTTGCAAAGTAGGCTTCTTCACTAAACAGCCACGAGTATTTAAATTTATTCTCAGATTTGTTTTTGTTTTATAACAGATAGTTGCTCTGTTCTGGTATTTATCTGCTTTGTAGAATCTTTATCTTTTATGGTTTTTGTTTAATTTGTCTGTGAAAGACCTGTTGAGTCAAGTGAAATCATTGTTGTGGCTGATGCCAGTACCACTTGACTGGCACCCAAGCCGGTGGCACATAAAAAGCACCATCCAAGTGTGGTTGATGTCAGTCCCACCAGACTGGCACTCGTGCCGGTGGCGCATAAAATGCACCATACAAACGTGGTTGATGCTAGTGTCACATGACTGGTCCCATGCTGGTGGCACATAAAAAGCACAATTCAAGTGTGGTTGTTATCAGTGCCGTCAGCATGTAAAAAGCACCATTCAAGCGTGGTTGTTGCCAGTATAAAAAGCACCTACTACACTCTCAGAGTAGTTGGCATTAGGAAGGGCATCCAGCAGTAGAAACCTTGCCAGCATAGAAAGCAGACATCAGATGATGATGATGATGATGTCTGCTCAGAAATTAGATATATTCTTGTATTATAACACACATGTTTCAGAACACTGGAACACATGTCAAAATGAGGCTGTCACCTCTCTCTCATCATGACTGCATATGTTGCTGGAAACAAAGAAAAAGCTCTTTTCCTGGTGAGCATAATGCTCATCCCTCTATGGGTACATCTTTATCCATTAATGATCTTTGTAAGTACATTTATAGTAGACCCATTTGTCTCTTTCTCTATACACACACAATAATAATAATAATGGAAGTCTGTCGGGGTTCGGCAATGTCAGTGATGCCAGGGGTGGGAGCAGAACGAGGCCACATGCAGAAGTAGGGTTGGGGATCTTCTCTTTTCGGGTTTGTTGCCCCTGGTCCAGGCTCTTGAGGCACTTTTTCTCGAACAGCCTAATACCCTTCTAGGTGTTTAATACACACATAAACACTTTCTAACCAATTAAAAAGAAAAAACAAAATGTTAAAAAAGTTTTTAAAATGTGTGAAATAAATGGAAGAGATAGAAGGGAAAGATAACAATAAAGATAAGAAAACAACTGAAGTGTTAAGTGATAAGCAAGAAAGAAAAAAAAAAGCAGAAGAGAGAAAGATATTGAAAAGAAAAAAAAGTAAAATTAAAACAGAAATTAAATATTTCAATTAAGTGCTAAAAATTCATTCTGTGAGCGTTGAATTGTATGGAAATTAATGTGAATTGTTTAGATATTTACCATCCATTACTGGCACAACTATCAATGCTCTGTCGATGAATACTGTATTGGTTAAGTGAAGGGCTACACCAACACTGCTTGGGTCTTCGAACTTCACGTAACATACTCGAGCTGATACTTGTGAGTCAGATTCACTGAAAGTACAAACACAGATACAAGTAAATATGCCAGTATCAAGACAAAGGACATAAAGCGAATAGAAAAATAGCCGATACATACACAAAGATAGGAAATAAAACAGTAATTGCATTTAGTTGAAATACTTAGATTATAAGAGTAGATTTCAGACATTCAATTTTAAAAGCAATTACTAAACTAAAATAGCATTAATTTGGAAGATTATATAATTAAGAGAAAATGTTTGTTACACAACAGATGATATAAGTAATTGGTGACAAGTCATTACCAGCTTATTTTAGTAGTTAATTAGAATTAGTCAAGCACCAATGCATGAAGCTCACAAAAACTCTTATTAGTATAATATACTAACTGATATTGTATCAGAAAAGAGCAGGAGTTGAACTGTATTATAAGCAGTGTAGCACCGTTGAAGACTGGGTCTTTTGAATTACTTGTGCTAATAATGTTTTATTTACTCCTAGAGGACTTTCTTTAAATAGTTAGATCTTACAGAGAATGGTAGATTATAGTTAATGAATGTGATAGCAGTCAGTAAATAAAATATGATAATAGCTTCATGCCAGCTAATTGATTAGAAAGTTGATTAAAAATTTATTGAAGGTCTTCATAAGAGACTTGAAAAATTCATTTGATGAACTTCCCTCAGAGTTTGAGTGAATGCCATTTGCTGGGATATTGTTTGGAATTATGATTTGTGGCAGTAGAAACGAACTGGTGTAGATATTAGTCAACAACCACAAATCTCTGTCCTTGTTGCAGTATAGTGGCTTGTGTATCTCAATGACCCTCATAGCTATGACACTGGAGAGCAAGTTCTTGGTAGGGCCTCTCATACTGGATAGGTCAGGATAGAGGCCAAACTAATATGGACCTCTTCCCAGAGGTAAAAATAGGTTTGCACAGGACCAATGCCCCTTGTTAGAGGAAGGACTTCCCTCAGGGAAACATATGAACCCACAAAGGAAGCAGAAGAGAGAATGCCCCAAAATACTAATGCAGAGCTGAAAAAGCAGAGATCCAACTGGAGTGAAACAGAATGGACAGCCAAGAGTCAAAAACAGTGGAGTAAAGTTGTCAATGATCTAGGCTCCATAGGGAGTGAAGATAACTAAGATAGTGAAACTTTTGAGAGTGGAGTCAGAACTATAATTCCCTGTTCACTGCTTCAGTTTCCTTATTGCCCACTTTATTATGAGAGAGAGACAAATAAGGCGATACCAAAATATTAGGGATTATGAGCCGTAAGGAAACAAAGGACACATTAAAAGTGTTTCAGAATGATGGTTGACTTTCTTAGATATAGGGAAATGGAAAAGCTAGAACATTTTCAGTAGATTCATAACAGAATTAGTTGATTATTTTTACCCCATGGGTCTTTCACTTCAGACATCCTAATCTTTAATCCACACTTCAAATGACAAAATAACTTTTATGCTTCAAATACCTGTGAATCATGCTGTCTTTATATAATCAACAATTCTGATAGTGAAGACACAGAGGGGTTGGCAACTTAACAGTGTGAGCTTGTTGACATATTTAATGTTGCAGGCTTATGGCATGCAAGTAGTCAACCAAACAACAACGCACACCCCAAAGATCTATTTATCTTTTTGATGTCTTATTTGACCTGTATTCAAATTATGACCATCCTGTTGTCTCTTCCGGTATATAATACTTAGGATTAATTTGTCAAGTACATTTAGGCAGTTTAAGATGGTTGGGTATGAGGAGACACCTTCATAGGCCAAGCTTTTGATGTGTATAGAGTCTGTCTTTGAGTGAACCAGATAGGCAAGACAATATTTAAGGGATATATAGAAGAACTTCTGGACATGTAGTTTCAAGAGTAATCTTCAATTTTAGTAGTTTTATTTCCATGTAAGTAGTTTATAAGTGTTATGGTAGTCATGAAGTGGATTAGAAATTTCTTTGTGAAAATGCATGGCGTTGTGATTAGGGTGTTACACTCATAATTGTAAGATCAAGGTTTCCACTCTCAAACCAGACGGTATATTGTGTTCTTGAGCAAAACATTTCATTCCATGTTGCTCCGGTCAACTCAGCTGCAAATGAGTTCTAGCAACAGCTAGTAAGTTAATTCTGTGACATGCCAGTGTCCCATTCAATTACTTATACCTCTATGAAAACTGGGTTACGATCTGACTTTATGAGTCCTTCATGACTAATAAATTCCTTCAGGGTTACTATAATATTGCTCTTGAAAAACCAATAAATGTTTTTTCTAGAGGTATCAGTCATGATCTTAGTGACATTTTCAGGTATATTGTACCCTGGACTACATAATCCAGTAGGTCGCTTCTTTTTTTTACTAGACAGTAAAGTGCTATATGAAGGAGATTTGACTAATATTTCTAGCAGGTCAAGGACCATTTAGAGCAGCATTTTCCAACCAAGATTCTTCAAAACACTGAGTTCTATGAGAAATACTAATAAATACGTTAATTACAGGTAAAGTTATTTTTGAGCAATTTTCATATTCAATTTTATATTTGCAATTCTATTATACATGCACAGACAAGGAAATCATATCATTTGTAAGCAGTAAAGAGACTAATGAAGAATTGTATGGTAATTTGATCTAAATGCGGTCTTGATTAAGACAAAATTCCTTAAACCAATTTTTTTGTGGAGTCTCGTGGATTTAGCACTGCCAAAGATAGTTTTATGGTCTGTTCAATCTCTTGAGAAGTTTATGAAAGAGAAAGAAAAAGATTAATAAAGATATACATTGATTTGTAATGTAGGGGTTGCCTGAGACATGAAATGTATTGCAAGGGTTCCCAAAAAGTAGGAAATGATGTAGAGTCAACTTTGATGCTTTGAAGTCAATGATGATAGCAATGATGCTTGGAGAGCTACAGAAACTTTCTAAATGTACTAATTGAACTGATGAGGGTTAAGTGTTAAGATAAATCACTGCAACACTCTAGTTCAGTGATTCCCAAACTTTTCAGGCTGCCACCCCCTTGACACCCAGGCCACATTCCTAGTGCCTTCACCCCAACTAACCATCATAAACATAGACCTCTTTCTACAGCAAATTCAAAGCAACTGTATTTCACAAATAAAACTTAACCTAATGACCCCATTATTTTGTTGTTTTTATATAATTCGCCAACCCATTATTGCCTCACTTTTCTTCAACGCCCCCAGGGGGCAATACAGCCCACTTTGGGAACCACTACTCTAGTTCATCAGTGTTTCTAAGGAAGTGTTGAATTTTTTTGTTTTTTAGTTTATATCTCTAAACAATAATAATATAAATTGAAGGAAAGGTAGACTGATTAACATCATGTCTGTATTGTTTCAAACATATTTATTTAAACCACTTATAAAGTAATACTCTGCATACAGTCTTCCTAGAAATATAAACAAACATATCAAACCTACTGAAAGAGAATTATTTTCATGACATTTAACCCTTCAGCATTTAAACCAGCTGGATCAGACCCAAATTCTCTATCTGGTTTATGTTTAAACTAACCAGCCTCTCACACCTACTCTAGAATAGCATTCTAAAAATATACAATTGCACATCATCAAAATCTTGAAGCTACAAGATAATGCATGATTAATTCAAAATAATTGTCATTATTTAATGTCCGTTTTCCATGCTAGCATGGGTTGGACGGTTTGACTGGGGTCTAAGAAGCCAGGAGGCTGTACCAGACTCCAGTCTGATCTGGCAGTGTTTCTACGGCTGGATGCCCTTCCTAACGCCAACCACTCCGTGAGTGTAGCGGGTGCTTTTTACGTGCCACCAGCACAGGGGCCAGAGGAGGCTGGCATCGTCCACAATCAGTTGGTGCTTTTTTACGTACCACCGGCATGGAAACCAGTCAAGGCGGAGCTGGCATTGGCCACATTCAGATGGTGCGTTTTACGTGCCACCGGCACAGGTATCACAACTACAATTTCCATTTGATTTTCATTTTGATGTTGATGTACTTGACTCAATAGGTCTCCGCATTTGACAGAGTCATCTGAATGCTAAAAGGTTAAACTCCATCTCAAGTATCATACATACACCCACAATATTAATGTTTGTTTTTATGTCAGGTTATAATAAAAACAATTTAACATTAAACTGAAGAATTACTCAATCTTTCTTTTTTTTTTTTTTTTTGTAGAGTACATGTTTATTAAACATTTACTAAAGATGCAACAGTGACTTGAAAGTTTCAGCCTGCAGTCTGAGAGAGAGGGAGAGAGAAAGAGAGAGTCTGGATATCAATAGAAACATCATTTAAAATGAACTGAACGTAACTTCTAGGAAGCAAAAATACAAATCTAAAAAGTTAATGCATTGCTGTATTTATCATGAAATAAAGAGCAATTATTACAAATTGCTAAAACTTGAAAATAGATATATTAAAATCAAACTGGAAAAGAATTTGTGCTTGAAAAATCATTAAAAAGATTTAACTGGTGTTAACAGCTGCACTACCATAGGAGCTTCAGCCCCTTGTGGGCAATAAAAGAAATATATATGTGTTACTTGATGTGCAAGAAATAGCAACCAAATCTCCCTCAAACCATATCTAAAGAAGAGCACATAGTCTCCAAAACAGACAAATATGGGATGGTCACAATGAATGCATTTGACCTTAGCTTTGCTTGATCAGAATTGACTGGGGGGGGGGGGTAAATAACAATAACAGCTGCCAGCATCACCTATGAAATGTAAGTTACTGGGGAGCTTGTATAGGGTTGCACAACCTGCTTGCATAGTAGTCAAATCTCTCCAGTATCACAATCTACTGTCTTAAAAAAGAATTCAAGAGCATGTGGTTCTAAGGGTCACTATACTAAAGCAAAGACAAGATATCATCCTTGTTTAAATGTTCACTTTTCCAGGCTGGCATGAAATGGATAGAATTCAGAGGCAAAATTTCTTCAGCCAAATGTTCTTCCAGTCACCAACCTTCATACATTTCCCTATAGCCAGACACGTTTTTCACAGTGATGTTCATTTACAACCATTGTGATATCAAGACAAGGGTACACACACATACATACAAACATATACATGAGTGTGTGGTAGGCTTCTTTCAGTTTCCATCTAGCAAATCCACTCACAAGGCAATTGTAGAAGACATTTGCCCAAAGTGTCCTGCAGTACAATTAAACTTGAGACCACATGCTTGAGAAGCAAGCTTCTTACACAGAGAGACACACGTGGTAAAATGCCTTTGTAAGTTTGCTCAATCAGGATTGGCATGGTGCTTTAAAATATGCACAAGCAAAATTATTTATGTTATTAATTTTCACAGATGAGGGGAAACAGAATTTAGCAACACCCACAAAGACATGGGACAAGGTAATGAAGCATGACCACCAAATGTTGAGTCTCACTGAGTGATTGAGACCTTTGGCAATTTGCTGTGCTTGAGAAGACACATCAAGCCATGTGAAACCACAGTCGTGACCAGTGCTGGTGATACAGAAAAGGAACCCATGCCAGTGACACGTAATAAGGCTCTCCCTTTTAATCATCATCATATTATTCCTTCTTCCCGTCCTTCATGGGTCATCTCAGTTCTTATTCAGAATTAATTATCTTCTGAGATAGGGTGGGAGACTGCATCTTGCTTGTGTTTCATTTTGGCATAGTTTCTACTGTACAGAAAGTACTCATTTTATTATGGACCAGCAATAGAGAACCTGCCTCGTTCCCTGCAAAACTTGAGTCCTCTTTTCTCTATATTGTTTCTGTTCTTTCAAGGCAAACAGCAAAACAAGATTGAGAGGATGTTGGGAAAGGAAGTAAGGAAGAGAGAGAGATAGTCATTTTATATGCTGGTTGTTGGTAAATAGATTGAAAAAAATGTAGAATTAGCAACATAATGGTGTTGCAATGAAGATCGATGACTACAAAGGAGAATGAGTGATGGCTAGCAAAAGATAGGTGATGCTATGTGAGTAGCAGAAGAGAGGTAAAGTGATAAAGGGTGACAGTGAAAGAAACAAATACTGATAAGAGCAAAAGCCATTCTTCATTAGACATGCAGCACGGTACAGTGGACAGGAGAGAAGGACCAGTGGTAGATGTAAGGGTAATGAAGAAGAGGTTCAACAGTCAACAGATGGAGGTTTAACAAGAATACAATGAGTAAGAAACCTAATATACATTATAACTTACATCTCAACCACCATTTGAGCAACCATGCTTGCAACAGTGGGCAGGGCTTTCCTAAAACAGCAAGTCACCACTTACCATGGGCCTTTGGGAGATTTAGTTGCTTTGTCACAAGTCTTACTAGGGTTTCCTGTTCCATATCTTCCAACCACTTCAAATAGAACTTCTTTATACAACTGACATTCTCTATATGAATGTCTACAGCAGCACAATCTTCTATCTTGTACATTTCAGCTGATTCCTCTTATATCCAGCTTTCCTCTCAGCTCATTCGAGTTCTATCCTATTTTCTCTTTCTAGCTATCACATAGCTTCCACAGTCAAATCTCATGTCTCACTATCATGCAGTACTGCACTTTGTGCACACACACATCATGCAATCTATCCTTTACTCTGTTCCAGCACATACAACAGCTCCTGGACTCTTTGCCATCGAGCCCTGGCAACTATACTTGAGTAACACCCTATTACTGCTAATTAGGGACATGCAAGTAATAAAAGCTATCAACTACTTCTAATGAGTTTTCTAAGTAATTAAAGAAATTTTTCTACATGTATTCTTACAGCTGACTGCTCCCATACATCTGTCAGAGTTTACTGCCACTGTCAACTTGTTTAATGTCCCACTATACCATTTGTGCATTCATTGTTTGCACTGATTAGGACGTTTAAGAAAAGTTTTCCTCGAGGCCTTTTCATTCCAACTTTTGCTTTCGTGTTTGAAATTTCTTCTCTAAATTCTGCTATAAGAACTACATCAGTGTACAAAACTTCTGACAGACAACCAATCTTAACCATTTAGCATTTCAACTGACTACATCTGCTCCGAATATTTTACCTGTTTTATGGTCAGACCAGCTAGATCTGGCATTTCACACCTACCCTGCAATGTCATTCTAAAACCTCAGTCATGTAATCAAAATCTTGAAGCTACAAGATAACGCATGATTAATTGAAAACAATGTGAATAAATAAGCATTACATTTGACAGTAATCATCATCATTTACCATCTGCTTTCAATGCTGGCATGGCTTAGACAGTTGGACTAGAACTGGTAAGCTGTACTAGGTTCCAGTTAGATATGGCTTGGTTTCTACATCTGGATGCCCTTCCTAATACCAACCACTCCAAGAGTGTAGTGGGTACCTTTTACATGTCACAAACACAGGTGCCTGTTCTGTGTCACTAGCATGGTATTGATCACGACTATGATTTCACTTGGCTTGACAAGTCTTCTCAAACACAAAGGGTTAAACTCCTGTTACAGTCTGGAGGACTGAGTAATGAGCCTTGGTGGACCTCTATCTTGCACACTAAACTCACTGTTGATTGCAGTTCTGTAGAGAGTTTGTATGTCCATCTACGCTATACAGAGCCTGTCAAAAGCCCACAGCAGCTTAAAATTGCTATATCTAAGGCCTTACTCCTAGTTAAGTACTTTTGCAGTTGTCTAATTAGAAAGATGCCACTAGTAGTGCATCTTCCTGGCACAAACTCAAACCTCATCCTCTGTTCCTAATCAGATGTGCTTTAACACTTTCAGTAACTATCATAACTTTTGCTTCTGTGGCTTCCCCTTTCTGATACATCACTTTTACCCTTATAACAGTTGATAATGGTACTGCTACAACAGTCATTGGGTGTGATACCTCCATGCAGTACCTGATTGTTGCAAATACTACAGTACGACCCACCTTGCAAGATATTTTCTGCATTTTAGCAGTTATATTTGACAGTTAAGCTGCTTTCAATTCATTATACTTTCGACCATTCCACCATTGACTTTAACCATTGATCACTGTTGGATCTTCTTGGAATAGGTGTTCTCTCACCTATGTATTCTCCTCGCTGAACAACTTCTTGTAATAATACTTTCATACCTCTTTTTTTCAGTATCGATAAAAGCAATTGTGCTGTTACCAATCCAACAACATTTCTCTTTACTAAGTATAATTGACATATGCTTAGCTTCTCTTCTAGCTGCTGCCCTCTTTCTCCCAAAATTTATAGTCTTCACATTTCCATCTTTGTTTATCACACTCTTAACCCCAACATTTTTCTCCTCTCACTAGAACTGCCTTCCTATTCTCACAACTCCTTCAGTTTGGCCAACTATGTAGTGAAGACTGGTTTTCTTTCCTAATTAAATGAAATGTGTAATTTCCTCCTAACACACAAGAGATACCATGTAGCATTAGTCAGCTCTACATTTCAGTGAGCCTAGGCCATGGTCAAGACATCTGCATTTTAACCCCAAATGCACACACCTAAAGACAGCTATCTTTCCTATGACCCTTCATCTGTCTGCCCTCTGTCTCTTCAACAAATTATTCTCTACAATTTTCATTTTCTTTCCTCTGACTGCTTATATCCCTTCCTTACATTTTTAAATGCTCCCATTCTGCTTGCTATATTTGCCTCATCTCAAACAGGATATTATTAATAACTGGTCTAAATAAAACTCAATTCCATATCACTAGCTGATATAATAGTAGTTCCACTAACTTCATATAATTCATCCAATGTTAACTTTGTAATTCCTTAAATGTGGTGAGTGAAACAGGACATCGTTTGGATGACCAGTTTCAAAATATTCAGAACAACACTCAATTAATTCACAAGGCATTTTATTCAATCATCTCAAATGTTTTCTTATATCACAATTCAACCACCCTCCATAAACAAACAAAAAAAAAACCCTAATGTTTACTTTAAGTACATCTTCTTCCCCAATAGGCATTAAGATAGTCTCTATCCCTGTCCATACCGTCTTCTCTACTTTCATCCATATAACAGCTGCTTGTGATGCTCCACCATCTCCTCAGAACTATTTACCATATTTGATGGCATAAAAGATGCTCGAGCATATTAGATTGGCTCAACCATAATATTTTAAGTTTGGTACTGATTTCTACTGGTCTCTTTATTCCAAACTGCCAGGTTATCAGGGATGTAAACAAACCAATACCAGTTGACAAGTAATGAGAGACAAATACAAATGATAGATTTCAGCACATTTTCCATCAATGAAATTCATTCATGAGGCACTGGTCAGCCTAGGACTATAGAAGAAAACTCTTGCCCAAGGTGCCACACAGTGAAACTGAACCTGAAACCATGTGGTTGGAAAGTGAACTTCTTAACCACTCAGTTGCACATGTACATAATTTTCAATCCAGAAACAAAATGACACCACTATTTTTTTTGTTCACGAACATTTCAATAAGAAAATTCCACTCTCATTTACATATTCATCAATATTCCAAACATAACTAAAAAAAATGCCACACATCTACTGAAAAACAGAAATGCAGATTTTTAGTAGTTAGCGATCATTTATAAAGCTTTGATACAACTATGTAGAGCAGCTTCCATCTCAGACTGAGAAAAGGAAAACAAATTTACCATATTAAGAACACTAGAGAGATGTATAAAAGATAATTAATGCTAGTTAAATGCTGCTTAGTAGCCAGAAATATTATGGTTAATAATATTTCTTAGCTCCTAAGAAAAATATTTTCATTGTTTAATAATTTACAAGTTCTGACAATACTGAACTATGCCTGACTAGTTTGAAAATTTATTACATTAGAATTGAAAATCATCATCATCATTTAACATTTTTTTTTCCATGCTGGCATTGGTTGGATGGTTCAACAAGAGTTGGTGAGCTAAGGAACTGCACCAAGCTCTAATGTCTGCTTTGAGATGGTTTCTACAGCTGAATGCTTTTCCTAATATCAATCAGTAACTTTTATTTCAGTAGTTTTATTCAAAAGGACATTGACTGAGCTTTAATGCATTGTTTTTCTTTTCCAAACTACTTACAAAAGTCATTAACCCTTTAGCATTTAATCTGGTCATATCAGGCCTAAATTTTCAGCCCATTTCATGTGCAAACTGACCAAATCAAGCCTATCAGACCTACCCTACAATGTCATTCTAAAAATACACAATCACATCATTGATATCTTGAAGCTATTAGATAATGCATGATTAATTCAGAACAAATAAGTATTACATCTGACCGTAGTCTGAATGCTAAAGGGTTAATAAATGTTTTTTGATGGTGGGCTTAGTAAGTTATAAGTTGTTGTTTTCTTATGTTAAGAAATGAAAATTGAGCATAATCAGTTAAAAACAAATGAGAAACAACTAACATTTCATCTCTTCCTAAAATAGTGGTTTCATGATCCCATACAAATGCTGAAGATCCAACCAACATGTGCCAACATGGAAATATAAACATAATGTAAAAATAAGAATGAAACTCAACTTTTAACAAACATGTGAATATCAAACAAAACTTTTGAATTAATTAAAGTTAAAATTGCATCAAAGAAGTATATCAGTCACCAGACAATTGGCTTTAAGAAGAAAAAAAAAAAGCAACCTCCCTTTTTGTCTCAAATTAATTTATTCCCTTTAAACCATAATAAAGTAAAATAGAAGCATAACAAGACTGAGGCAAAGACAAAGATAACTTCACAAACTATTAAAAACTAAAATACTCTGAATATTTCATAAATAATGAACTTAGAACAACAGTTAAGCCAGATAAGATAGACTGCCATCAAGATCAGTCCGTAAAAAAAAGAAAAATGCATATGATTAATTAAAAATAATTGAAAGTAGCAAAGCTAATGAAATCAAATAACTAGAACAAACATTTTAAAACATGCTTAAAGGATCAGAATTTTGTCCAAAACTCACACAATATATGAATGCTCAAACCACATGTCAAGTGAAAGAGAAAAAAAAAAATGAAGATAACTATTTTTAAAGCTACATGAAAATATTGTCAAAAATATGGATTTGTCATTAATTTTATATAAAAGATATCATATCACTAAGAAATCCTAATTTGTATATAATTTCACTCATTAAATATTCTTGACCTCTTTTTTACTACTATCTATCCATAGTGTCAGCTTATCTTAAGATTTTCATACCTATATAAAAATAATACAGAATACAAGTTAGTTGATTGCTCAAGTGTCTAGCAATTTTGTACCAAATACACCCACCCTTCTCTGCCAAACTAATCTAAGCTAGCTACATAAGTAGTGAGAGACAATCCTTATAAATATGCTTTTTCATATTTCCATTTCAGTGGCATAGCACAGAATTTGGCTGCTCTCTACTTTAAAGATAATATAACTTGTTTAATTTTAGATTGTTTAATTTTAGAGTGTCAATGTAGGGTATGTGTGAGACGCTAGATACGACCAGTTTGAATGCAAAGCAGGTAGAATATCTGGGCCAGATATGGCCAGTTTAAAGGCTAAAGGGTTAATAAACAGATGTATATAGTGGCCACACTGTTATGGACCATACACAACCACTGTTCTTTTTTCCCAAAACTTGTAAACAAGAAAACCTAAGTGGTTAACAAAAACATTACAATGGTATCTAAAAATTACAGAAAAATTCTTGTCATTATCAACTGTTAGACATTTGTCTTTAATCTAAAATCATACAAAATGAACACTCAAAGAACAAAAGATGTGTTTGTGCAATATATGACAACTATTATTGTAGTTAAGAAGCTTTGCAACTATGTGGTTTCTGGTTTAATCCCATTGTTCGGCAGCCTGAGATTGTGTCTTCTATAGCCTGAGGTCAACCAAGGACCTCTGAGTCAAATTTGGCAGATGGAAATTATGTGGGAGCATGTTGTAAGGACCATTCCTGTTCTAAAGTGGCAAACTTTTAACTGTTACCTGATCTACCACCACCACAAAGTCCTTGAGAGCCTCCAGGAATCCATTCTATTGCAAATATTCTGGCCAGAGAATGACACTAGATAAGGAGAAACTTGAAAAGAAATATGGGAATTGCCCTTCCTCCTCTTGAAAGCTTCATCAACTGCAGGTGTGCATCTTTTGTTGTTATTACAGATGAATTCCATTTACCTTTCTATCTATGAATCCAAATCGTTCCACAAAGTGCATAACTTGCTTCCAAATCCACTCTTTTCACACAAATCACTGAGCAGTCAATCTTGTCCATTTGGATCACCTTCTGCATGCAGTGGCAATATACAGGAAATTTGTCTCTAGAGTCTAACATAACGCAAATCTCTTCAACAGTGTTCTAACCATCACAATGATACAGTGTACACTCAGGTCACTTCTCTTCTTACCAAATTCTTGAAGCCTTTTCTATAAAGTGTTTACCCTGAGATTGGAAAATATGAAACCATTCTATTGCTGTCACACACAACACTTGATGGAAACAATCAGAAATAATCATTTTCAGTTTATCTCCAGTAGTAACCATCAAATCAACCAAAAACTTTCCTCGTTGGTCTACTAACTCTTTTGATTCCAACCCATCTGAGACTACCTCTTGTTCTACACACCAATCTTCTTGTTTTAAATGCTTTAAGTTAAAACCCTCCATCAAAATATCCTTCTTATTTATCTTTCAAACACCAGCTTAAATAATGGCAAATTTATTTTACTAAATTCTTTATTAATTGAAACAAAGCAGAGTATTTCAACAGAAATATGATAACAAAAGGGTTGAAGCAACCTTGCTGACATCAACAAAGCTTGTAAGAAAACTACTTGTCTATGGGCTTCATATGTCATTAATTAATGTACTGGAAACTTTTAAAAGCATATTCCACTACAATATCAATAGAGCTTCACTTCTACACTGATGATAATGCCATATATTATTCTCTTCCTTTCCACATACAGGCTTTAACCACACGCAAGCTTATCCTTTCCCACCTAACTTGCACATCTGTAAAAACTAACACTTCCTTTCTCCGAGCTTAAATTCGAAACTGAATCTAAGCTCGGAGAAAGGAAGTGTTAGTTTTTGCACATTCTTCTGCAGTGGAAACTCAACAATTTAGTCTTCTTCAACAGCATCTTGCAACCACTCTATCACAATGTCTGACAAGCTCCCAAAGAAGGCACTTTACACAGCCAAAACTGCATCAAAGCTTCAAATAGTCCTTACTTTAAGAGATATTTATTTACACTTGTACAGTGTATACATTATACGTAAATTCTAGACTGTATCTAAGAAAAATCCATCAAAGAGGTCATCAACACATTACAACCACCATCAAAGTTTGTTTATTTGGCTTCTGAATTTACTAACTCAATATAACTCTCTTCTCATCACAGCCAGTGTCTCACCTGTTAAAGTCCCATACTAAACACTAATAACTCTCTCATATTTGTTTCCACCTATATTTAACTTAGTGTTAAATATTCAATGCAGTGAACATCAAATTCTAAAAAATAATTGCCATGTCTATAAACAAAAGACTAAGATGAGTACTATTCCAATCCTTTCGTTAAGTATTGGATATAATTTAGGATATATTTCAATCTTATTAGATCTCTTCAATGAAGCATAATCATCAACGTACTAGTAATGTAAATGAAGCACCAAATATTAAATGCTAACACCCACTTAACTATTGTCTATCACGCGGATGGCGTCCGTGAGTAATTTATCCTTTGGGTTTCTCAGATATAAGATTAATCAGCTAATTTTATCCAGTTATATTTCTCCTAATTAAGATATATCACAAAAAATCACTGGCTATCTGCAGAATAACTATACAACGGGGAAATATGCATAGTAGTCGAAATAACTAAAAATTATTAGAATGGAAAGACACATGGCAGAACATGGACGAGCCATTAAATTTTACGTAATGTTTACAGTAATGGCCTCCATTTTCTTGTGGTAACATGTCATGGAGATTCAGGAGGGGCAATAGCCACAACCTTTCTAAGCCCTCGCAGACTGATGAGATGATGCAAGCTGTGGACAACCTAGGCATCTGTAGGTAAAGCGCGGGCAGGTTGGAAACTAAGTCTGATTTGAAGGCTTGCAACAATGAATTCCGCTAAAGTCACTTAAGGGTCAGGTAGGTAACTTTTCATGCATCAAGAATATGTTGATGAAATTATCAGTTTGATTTTAAAAAGAAGCCTTAAGAATATAAAGTTTATAGTTTCATACCAGACTCAATTTCGGTACTAAATAATTTTTTTCCCCCCTTGCAGGTTTTTTTTTTTTTGTGGGTGGGAGTGCAATCGTCTTAGTTAACTTCGGAAGCTGTCGGAAATGCATTTTTCCCGTGGTGTCAAAAAATACAAAACATCAAAGTACTTATGTTTAAAAGCTTTTTAATTATGTAAAAAAAAAAAAAAAAAAATGTAAATTACTATTTTGGGAAAGACTCGTAGAAGAAGATAAATAAATAATCGGAATCCGAATATCTGCAAAGTAGCAAATTTTAAGCAGATCGTCCTCTACATGCTGACAGCTATCTACATGACAAACTACTAAATGCAAGCAGTCGGACTATGAAAGATAAGTCCTGTTGCCGCATACTATCAGGGACTAACAGAGCCAAGACAGAAACTTCACATATATTTTACCATCATTTACAGAGAAAGACTAAAAAAAGAAAATCTCAATTATTTTTCATATTATTAAATGATAGAAACTATATATTTTCGTCGGTGTTTTCCAGTTTGCAAGTGAATAAATTGCATACTCACCTGTTTATAAATTTGATACATTCAAGACTGCAAGTGAAGAAATATCAATTGAGTATATTGAAAACTCTTCACATCTTTTAACATTAAACTTCATTTGTAATTCTTTCTAAACTAAACATTTGTAATTTACTTCAGTTGGCTATGTATTATTAATCTAGGCGGAACTTATAACACAATAAGGTCAAAGTTTCGAACGTAAAAATTTGTAAAATATTCGTTCGACAACGGGAAAACACTTTAAAATGGTTATGAATTTAATGCCTAAACTTTATAGTACATTGAAAGTAATTTGCATGACTTCATTAACTATACACAAAATTGATTTTATTATTATTATTATTATATATATATATATGGCAACATTGCCATATATATATATATATAAGGATCTGGTGACGAATTTGATGTTAATTAACAATAATATAAAACAATCAAGAAGAATGATACAAAGAAAATGTAATAAATATATAATTTAATTATTTTTTTTTTGTTTAAATCTTAAAACAAGCTGGTTTACTGTGCGATGATAACTTAAAAATCTTAACAAAGACACGGAATGGCAAACGACACGATCAAATGAACTTACTCTGATGGGTACATGCGAACTTCCTCGATCCTTCCAAGAAAGGAAAACAAGGTTTTCATTTGTTCCTTAATTGCTCCAGGTGCTACATTTGTAACTTGAATGACTTTTGTATTGAGTTTACAATCAGCAACCGCTGCACCAGCCATGGTTGTGCACAAAATTTGTGCAAACAGATTGCCGGCAAAATGGTGATTGTTTATAGGCGGAAGTGACGTCACCGGAAACCACAGCGTTTAATATATTTTCTCAGCATTTGTTCAACTTCTGCATAATTTAAAATGTGGTCCGAATAACCAGCAAACTTTTTACTTAACTTTCTTAAATTACCAAATCTTTTATTCTTAAAATTAAAAGTAATAAAAGGTGGCTTTAGATTTCACTGACAACTAGAATTGTTATTTTAAAAATAATTTATTCGGCGCCATTCTTTTTATTTTAGTTAAATTTGTAAGCTGGTTGTGATAGTTTTAAAATACATGTTCCATTTGTTAATTCGATGAAAATTAAACTAAAATACTGAAAGATATCGATCTTAAAATTTTCCACTATCATCGAATTACTTGTCAATAATCCTTCCTATCTTGCTCCTCTCATTTATTTCTATCATTGACACCAGAACTCAAATTTTGGAACGGAAACAGTCGATTTAATCTATCCTAGCTGTTGACGGGTACATTTTTTAAAATCTTTTCTCTTTTATTAAGTTTTTTTCTTTCTTATTTATTAATTTATGGCAAAAATTAATGTCATTCCTATAATCAATATATAAAACTACATCAATACACCAAATGTGAAATCAATTGGAGCAAAATCAAAGGAATTGAAAAGTGTGAGCTAAGCAGAAAAGATCCCTTTACTTTATTTTATTTTTTTACTCGACCTGGAAGCATGAAAATCGAAGTTAATCTGGATGGGAATTGAAATCAAAACGATGGGTAATGCAAGGCAGTCCATCTAGAAATCCTATAATTCTGCCAGTTCGGGGTTTGATATTGACACACATCAAAAAGCAGAGAAATAAAAAGTTGAGATTGGCTTTTTCAAAGAGATTTTAGTGAGTGAAGAGGGAAAGATTTGGTTCAATTAGAATTTGCTTCAGTTCAGTGACGCTTGTTTCCTCCACGTACTTCAATATCAGAATAGGAAGAATGGTATTATACAATACTGCACTGGTTGTGTTCTATTTTTATATCTGCTACTTGGTATTTAATAAAATTGAACTGTGTAGGGATAGTTTAATTAACTGAGTATACTCTTAGGTTATTTTCGTGCTATTCTCCAAGGTGAGGGAAAATTTGAGATATTGGCGATCAATTATAACGATTGTTTTGACTAAGTACAAAATTGTGCTTGTGGGGAATAAAAGATAGTATGCCGAATGAATTTAGTAAAACATCTAGTCTAGTTTTTTTAAACTTAAATCGCTGTTTAATCTTCTGTAATTAAATAAATATCCATCTGTGGATCACCAAAACTTGTAGCGTAAGATGGCTGTAGATGCAACCAATATCGCCGTCTTTCCTGATCAGATCATCAGCTTACCTTGTGTTTTCATCTTTCTCCCAATCTATCCATTAACAGTATTCAATAACTCCCTTGGTGGATCCTCTATATTTCTTTTACCGGAAATTTTTTTCCATACATTACCATATTCTCTTAAAGTGAAGTGTTATGATGTCATGTTGCATCATTAAATTATTTCATTTTTCGTATTTTAACAATTAACGAAAGAATTTCGTGGTTCTCGGTATTCTCAACAATTTATTTCCTAACATTTTCCTTACTTCGATGTTCAGCATATGGAATGGAAAATATCTTTCTACATTACCTTTCAGCATCTAACGCCCGTGATACGTTGTGCAACTAACGTCCCTAATTCGCACTCATAATGCATTTGGATAATTTAAAAAATATAAGTTAGTTAAAGAAGGTACAGTGCCCTTTATGTTCCCGGACCTTCTTTGTCAAATGAGATAAATCCAGTTGATAATCAGTTTGAAATTATGTAATGAAGAAATCCCCAACAGCACACACTACAACAGAACAGTCTAACATGAAACTTCTAACCCACGAGATAAAAACAAAAATCAAGTGATTTTGTTGTCACCCTCTTCGCCATCTCAAATGAGTACAAAATATTTTAAAACTGCTCCCACCACCACTATTTCTACACATGTTTTTTTTTTTTTGTTTCCTTTCACGATCAATGGCATACTTATGTGCATGTACAAGAACATTACTTTCATAGAAGTTAGTTAAGATGAGAGGCCATGTGTGAATGACGTAGAATTGTAAGTTAACCGTACAGAAAACTGTACTGGTAGGAGGAAGAGAAAGGGAATAACATTTATGAAAGGAATGTTGGAAGTGAGCGCAATTAATCAGTAATTGGCTAAGTCAGAGAGATTGCTCTTTTGGAAGGAGTGTTAATAGGACACACTGTAGCATGTTCCACTAGCTTTGGAGAGTTTGGTGAAGATAGAAACTTGCCCTGGAACGCGCTTTTGCGGGGAGAGTTGAGGTATTCGTTTTTGTCCCTGCAATAAATTAACGATGAATGCCAAAATAGATTTGAGATCGTTTAAATATTATGGTAGATTTTAGTTGTCTTTTCCCGATGCATAGGAGTACATGAATTCAGCACTACCTTATATATAAATAGCAATTTCTGTCTGTCTGTTACCATTATAGTGCCTAAACCAGCGAGCCAATATTCACGAAACTTTGTATACATGTTACACTAACAATAATAGGTTAATTGGATTTCAATAAAAATCTATAATGTGTCCCCCACTGGGGTTGAGTGAATTATATGATAAAATAAGAAGGTTGCAAAAACTATTAGTCGGAGGGAAACGCATTTGCTGAGTGAGGGTGACTTATATCAGGGAAGGTGTGAACAGCGTTATGTAAGCTACAAATATTGAGTGGCAATGGGACGTCCGTGTTAATACAGCTGTCATATACACGCAACGCTATATACATAGATACAACGTGCGCGCGCACACACACGCACACACAGAAAGCTGGGTGTGAGGAATACGTATCTGATATCCATCGTAAAGTAACACTCACACACACAATGCATACATACATACATACATACATACATATGTCTACTAAACACCATTTAAAACTCAGATTACCTGTGTATACGTTTGTAAATGTGTGTGTGTGTGTGTGTGTGAGAGAGAGAGAGACAGGGACATAGAGAGGTCCTATAACTGTCTGTCTGTCTACTTTTGTAGGGTCTTCCCTGTTGCTATCACATATTGTGAGATTTTAAAATTACGTTAAAATTTCCAAATTTGGTATATTGAAATAATTTTCCACATCAAATCCGATTTTGTTATTTTGTTGTTCCAGAAAAATTGCAGAAAAATGTTACTGAGGTTTAAAGTTTACCTAATCAGAAAACAGGATTTGGAAGCTGACATTTTCTACATGATAGCTGGCATTTTCTGCATGATAGCTGTCTATCACGAAATGAAAGCAAAATCATTAGGAGGAGGAAGTTTTATTAAACAAACCAATGCAAAGCATTACGACGACCAAAGTTGTAAGAATTTCCGAAGTTTTAATGAATAAAGTCATGCGAAACGATCAAATAGACATGTAAATAATTTAAAAAGGAAAAAAATCCCCAACAAGTTTTTTTTTGTGAAAAATTGCACAAATCTGCCCTGATCAAGAGGCCTATTTGTCGGGGAAGACATAGAATAAGCAAAAATTTATATAAGACATTCTATTGTAAAAACTGCCTGGCAACGACAGGCTATTCAGCTCATTCCAGCAGCATAGGGTTCTGCTGTAGGCAATATGTATTTGGGGGACGGAAAACTGACGGGCCGCCCCAAGCGGCACACACTCTAGTTACGCTAGTGATTCGTGGTATCTTTCTAGTGTAACACTCGGACGCACATTATTGTAATTTTTCTTATTTTACCCGGTATAACATGTAATGTAATAAAATTGACGCGACGCTCTTATTTAACTCAGAAGTTTTTAGTTTTGCAAAACTTTTTACTTTTATCACGGGGTCGCCCGAGAAACCTTCTTGCCCTCTCCAAGAACATTTGTTATTGTTGCTTATCCCAAGACATCTCTGATCTAACAGACTTATGAAGAAATACATTACAGCTACAATCATGCTAATTTTTGTTTCAGAGATCGTCTGTATGTTTCTTTTTATAAAGACGGTAGGAGTGATTCGCAGTAAATGTGGTTGCTATTTCAAGTACACCGAGCGTCCATGTACAGGCTCCCTATCTTGCTCGAAATATATTTGTCTCTAGCTATAAGGTTCCAACTGGGAACTAAAACCATTCAATATTTCCTTAGCGACTATGCATGTTAATTATTTTGTTTTGCGCTCGTCTAATTTTAAACCACGCAAAACTGTTTCGCTTTTCGCTTAACCGCAAACAATTTCGCGTTTTTTACACTTCTCTTTCTTTTCCGCTTTCGCTTGACGTGCACTTCTCATAACCACAGAGCCCTCTTTGCGTTCGACCTGCTAGAAATAGTAGCCAACTATCCGCTAACGAATGGTATTAAAAAATCTATTCAATTTAACTTTGTCTTTTCTTACAAATATGTTTATAAGAAACTAGAAGCAAATATTTTATTGAAATATCTTTTTAACACTTGTAAACAAGACTGAAATAAACAAATTTTGTTGTGTCTAGGGAGAGTCATTATGCCAACATTAATAATACACGCACGGATTCAATTCCATTCCTTTATCATTAGTCAGTTGGTTAAGTATCCAACTAACAAATCAATTGTTTGTTTAACTTGGTTAAGCAGTAAGTGTTTATTTTTTTGTCAGAGCTCTTTCGTTGCTATTTGCAACCTTTATAGTGACTTTTCTCTTTGTTGTTACGTAAGTCGCTTACAATGGTTTCTACTTGGGGATAAGAGAAAAGTCATTGAAGAGGTTATAAGTAGCAACGAAACAGCTTTGACAAAAACCAAAACAAAACAAACGACTTGGTGTTTAACCAAATTAAACAAACAATGGATTTGTTAGTTGAATATGACTTATAATAAAGGAGTGGAATTGGACCAGTGCGTGTGTTATTAATATTGACATAATGACTCACCCTAGACATAAAAAAATTTGTTTTAGCACACAAATTAAAATAATGAAATCTTACAAACCAGATACCAAAACGAAATAAATAAATAAATGAATAGTGAAATAACTTTTAAAGAAAGATCAAAAGTTATAAAAGGTGAAAAATAATTAACGAAACATTTTCCATTGTTTGATACTAGAAAAGAAATGACCGTTTGATCGGCCATAAACAGCTTCCTAATTTCCGTGGAAAATGGTAAAGATTAAGTCAGATTCCTTCTCCAACCTTTCCTTTCTCCCTTTAAATATTTATTTGTAGCGCACCTGAGCACTGTACATTAATCTCTCGCCATATTGTGGTTCATTTATCGCGATTTATTATTTAAGCTTATGTCGATTCCTCTGTGGTGTTGTTTTGCATTTATGATAAAATAAATACACACAAGTTATAAAAATATTTTTTAAAAATTGCAGTACAGTACTGGGATCGTTACAAAGAAATTATTTTAAGAATCTGGCGGTCAAAGTGAAAAGATCCTGAACTCATTGTATACAGTAATCCCTTGACTATCATAGGTGTTACGTTCCAAAAATCCCCGCGATAGGTGAAAATCCACAAAGTAGAAACAGGGATCCATGATAAGTTCATTAATATAAGATGGAAGCATGAAAATAAATACGTGAAACAACGGCAATCTTTAGTTTTGCAATTTCTTCCTTGTTTTTTAATTAATATCTGGAGGAAGGAACTGTGCTCATTGCCTTCGCACACTCAAACAGACCGGTGAGATCGAGGCATTAATTGCTGCTAGAAATAAAAATATGTGCAGGGAAATGATTCCAGAGGATCAACATTCAGGATAAGTAGGATTGGGGTGAAGGATGGTGGGGGAGGACATTATATAAATGATGAAAGACGAAAAAGGTAAACGCCCCTCACCAAAAAGAAAAACAGACGAATGAGTCATGAGTACACGACAGTGCGAAGCAAGGAGTTTCAGCGCCCAGTGGGTAAAGACACATTTGGCATCTTCAGCTTAATAGACACGATAAACAAAATGAAATTTTGGACCTCTATATACCTACATCTGAGGGTGACTAAATCCCATCGTGCTCCTTGTTACCCATCTGGTGTCGCGAGGAGTAGGGGCCATTGTATTTGTAGAACAACAGAGAGAGGAGACAACATATCAGTGAGCCAGAGGTTGGAGCATTCAATAACAATGCTCTTGCAATGAAACTTTGAAACAAATGAAGGCAATGTTATAGCAATTAATATTTCAAAGAAATGGAAGAAATACTGCTAGTGTATAGAAAGAAGTTGTGCTTGTCCATCACTAACTAGGTTCATATCTGTAATTTGTAGCAAATCAAAGCACTTGTAGACTTCAGTATTTTGTAACTTCCAATCATATAAATGTTTAAATCTTTATTTCGATCATTCTTCTAAATGTTAATTAGTTGTTTCAGCAATTTATTTGTTTCCATCTTATAAATACTTGAAAAAAAAAAAGAAAGAAAGAAAAGAAACAAAAATGAATCGGTCGGCTTTTTCTAGCATTCTAACCTTCCTTGGTGAACACCAGATCTACAGGAGACCTATTCTATTACTCACCAGCGGGCTCTCGCCCTTGCAACTGGCATGAGAAAATCCTGTCAAAACTCCCTGTAACTGGGATCCACCTGCATATAGTCCCTTGGATCAGTGAGTTCCTGTTATATTGCACTACTGTGACATGTGCTAATGGAACTTCTCTCTCTGTCCGACAACCCTTTCAGCTTGGGTGTTGTGTCTCCTGGGGTTCAGTTTTGATCCACGACACTCTTCCTCCTATATATCAACAACCTACTTGTAGTCACAACACCCACACCTAAACGAATGATATTCTACTTCATTCCTCTCTAGTCTCCGACAACCAAACATCAGCCACATGCAATCTAGACATCTCGCGAAATCTGCGCTGACTCTCGAACACATCTTTTAATGATGGGGAAAAGGTCTTTTTTTTAAAGGTAAAGGGTATGATTCGGGGTAGATTTGTCTGCTTTTTCCAGCAAGTCGGACAATCGCATATACTGTGATCGTATTTTTCTGTTTTCAAACTGATACCCAAGTGTAAAAAGTGGACTTGTTTTGGTGAAAAGCGACACGCTCCAAAATCGAAACTGTACTATCGCCTGTTTTTCTGTGAATTGATTGATTGATTTAATGACTACTGATACTAGTAATATCAACTCGAAAATGAGTAAAAAGCAGAAGTTAACTCCTCCGGTGGGTACTGATCATGATAGTATACTGAATTCGGTCCGATAAGTACTAACCTTCAAAATATATGTAGCATGATGTATCTACAGACTTATTTACACCAGGGGCCCTACTATTTCAAAATACAAATACATCTCGTTTGAAATAAATTTGGAAAATTTTTAGGTGTTCTTTGAGGCCCTATTTAAATAATTCTTAGTAGTCCCCGAAGTTCTGGTCGATAGGGCCGAAAACTAAAAGTTTTCTAATGTGACTGTCTTGACTTTCTTTTTGTTTTGTAGCTGTAAAGTATCTAAGATTACATTATCAGGGGTACCGTGTTTTAAGACGTTAGGTGGAATTTGAGAGAAAACTGGCTGATATTTCTAGCATGTCGCACAATGTTGAGACCCTCCTGTTACGTGGATCCTTTCTTTTATTTTTATAGCTTATTCGGAGGAGAAAGGGTAATGCCCATGTTTTTCAGGACTTCAAGAACGATACAAGCACAGACTTGGCTCATAAGCTTACAATAGAGGGTGAACTCTCTTACATTTTAATACTACTAGGTGGTAGTATTAAACCGGGTAACGATTAAGTCGACTACTTAAATCATGCACGGTCATTTCGACAGGCCTTCTGTACAGTTTCCATCGCCTGAATTTCAACCACAGAGCTTCGGTCGATTTGAGGCTATGGTAAAAGACACATGCTAAAAATACCGCGAAAACGGATTGAACCTGAAACTATTGCGCCTCACCCTTCAAAATCAGACGGGTGTAATAGAAAACATTTCCCGTGCCTTTTAAATCAAAATCTCAATTACTTATACGTAATTAATTGTTCTTTATGTTTACTAATGATAATTATATATGTATCTACACACATAAATATATTAGTGAAGTGAAACGGAGTTCTTGCGTAAAACTACCTCATTCAATAAGATTCTAAGTCAATACCCTCCACCAGATGGCGTTCTACTTGTAACTCTTAAAGTGGCGGTTTACGGTACCACGCGTCATAGTTAATTAGCAAATTCTTTAAGCCTGTTTTTAGTAAGTATTGACTCATTTTGATTTTATTTAATCGCTTGTAAATGTAGATTTGTTTAAATTCATTTTTAATGTTTAATAATCTCGAGGCAGAAACTACGTCAGAGGAAGTCGTAAAAAAGAATTTTTCGAATTGCTTTGTGGCGCTCTGCTGGCATAGGACTGTAGCTTGTAAGTTGTGAGTCAATTTTTTATTTATTTTATGGACCTTCTTCAACATAACTTTAAGGGGATGCTCATATTTCTATCGTATAATGTTGATATTGAGTAGTTTTCGAAAAATACTTCATATTGAATTATTTTAACTCTATAACTTTTCTCTTAAGTTTATTGATAGCAGCTGTAGTTCAAAATCCTGTTACATCAGTGAATATTTATATATGTATATATATATAAATATATATATAATGATGTATATATGTTCGTGTTGGATACTGCTGTTATAAATATATCCTTGCAAGCTTGGAGTTTCTTACACTTATTTAATAAGATGTCGATATTATGACTGGGTGTGTGTGTAGTTTATTTCCTCTTTATCAAAGAACGACACCATTTCAAGATTACTCCAGTTTTCCCGTGTTAACAAAGATTGTATTATATATATATATATAGATAATATAATATATATATGTAATATATATATAATATTCGTCTTCGCCTAACTTTGTAATCCTGTTAACTCTCTGATCATGGAAATATGAAAATATATAAACAGTTATGCTAACAATGTTATCATTACTATTTATATTTTCTCAGTATGACTAGGTGTTTAGCTAGTCTAATATTATGTATATATTTATATTTATGTCTTGAGTTTCGTCTGTTGAGACATTTTTTTTTTCAGAACTGCAGTAATGTGATCAGAAATAAGTAACTGATACCTTCAACTTTAATGGTTATTTACCATCCTTAAATATATAAAAAAAGAAGAAAAATACCCTAAGTTTTATTTTAGTAGTTACTGATGTAACATGAGAAAAGCCTTCTTAGTTTCATGTTGAATTATGCCTCCCAAAATGCAGAACGCTCTGCCAATAAATATTAGGAAACTTCAGTCCGTATCGGACTTTTGCATAGAAAACCAAACTTTTCTATTTACGAAGCCCAAATTAATTAAATTTCCCCCACACTATGTTGTGTGATCAATATACTCGGATCGAATTCCTAGACTAGGTGACAGCTGCATACTCTGAGTTTGTTTTTTTGTTTTTCTTCCTCGTCCAGTTTGGAATTATTTTTCTTAATTTATAATGATTAATTTTATTTTTTATTTCTAGTTACTTTTGAATAAAATGGCTGATGTCTCGAAGCTTGTATATTCCATTCTGAAATTTCTTGGTGATCAAAAAACCTCAGGAAACTTAAGTGATGATGCTGTGGAAAGCCTGGAAGGTAAGTGCATCTTCTATTTATAATTTCTTTCACGTCTTGAAATTAACTACTGGAGTTTGGTTTACATCTAATCTGGTTTCTTTCTTTCTGTTTTTTGTCTAGTTTCAGTCGTTGAATGAAAAGATCTGATAATTTTTATGGTAAATTTTGATGTCGTCTTTGCGTACAATAGCATTTAAATTATTTTTATCTTGGAAACTATTTCAAACGAATTTTTCTTTACAAAAATTGGGCAGGAATTTTTTAGACAATATACTACAAGTCCCTAATCTAGACAATTTAAAGTCTTTTTGTTTTTTTGTATGGACATCCAGACTTAGATTAATTCTAATTGTTTACATATAACAATCAAGTAGCTTTATAATTAATTTTAGTTCTGTAATTGTGGGTGTTATATATTTCTCCCAGGAGTAAATGTTTAAGAGGGTGCATGCTTTGTAAGAAGGTTCTCGTTTTTGTTTAATAGAATATCATAAGAACTCATGTAATTGAAAAAAAGCAAAAGGAAAAGATTTTTATAATGTAATAATATATATCTAAAAAGAGCTTTGATTATCAGATGTTTGGTGAGTAGAGGTGTGTTTGCAAAGTTTTTAATGGGACACATTAGGAGAAAAATGAGCCAGTGAAAAACAAATATATTTGGGGTCCCTAAAGATTGTTTGCAGTTGAGCAAATGAAGGGGCAACCATAAAAATTGTTAAGCTAGAATATTTTTGATTTGGAGATGAAAGCTGCAAGATCACCTGCATATATGACTTAACACTGAGTAGATAGATGTTTGATGTAGTTGCATGTAACAGATGCTTTTTCTTTTTTTTTTTTCACTACCACATAGATACTGTATTAACACACTGTGCACCAGCTGGTGCTGCCTATTGTCAGCAATCCCACTTTCTTTAGCTTAGTTTTATTTTTGCGTTTCTGTGCATTTGGTGAGTCAGTAGTAAGAGGTGTTGGACTATATATTTAGTCAATCAATTCTCAAGTGGATTGTTTATAGCAATTGGAGAAATGTTTTAGGGTACAATAAAATATCAGATGCAAGATTTGAATTAGTACCAGTTAAGTCAGCAGTTTTGCTTTCTAGCTACAAACACACACACATACATATATATATATATATATATATATATATATTATATATATATATATATATATGGCGTTAGGAAGGGCATCCAGCCGTAGAAACACTGCCAAATCTGACTGGGCCTGATGAAGCCTCCCGGCTTCACAGACCCCAGTTAAACCGTCCAACCCATGCTAGCATGGAAAACGGACGCTAAATGATGATGATATATATGTGTGTGTGCTTCAGTTTTGTTGATATAGATGTTATTAGTGCATATTATAATCTGCATGGTAAGTTCCAAGAAAAATGAGTTGACAACTCTTATATGGTTCCTGTTTCACATCGT
Organism: Octopus sinensis; assembly: GCF_006345805.1. Lineage (NCBI taxonomy): Eukaryota > Metazoa > Mollusca > Cephalopoda > Octopoda > Octopodidae > Octopus > Octopus sinensis. The sequence goes on from NC_043004.1 coordinate 87,401,130, forward strand.
TTTAATATATAAACCTCAGTCTTCATTAATTTGTTTGCCCTTGTTATCTCAATGGGGCTGATACCTGTTGAGGGATATCTTGGATTGCAAAAGGCCAAGTAGCTGATTTTAGCTTAACAGAACAAACAATAAAATAAAAAAATTTTAAAGCAGTTCTGACTTGATATATACATCAAATTTATAACTAATTTTATTCCATTACAACGTTGGAGTACAAAGGTGGCTTTGTTCTACAAAGACCAGTGTTTTGTTTATTTGCTGCCATTTCGCTTGTTATACACTGTTAGTTGAAGCTACGACCCAGTTTTGATTTCTTGCTTTATTTCATTTCATTTATCAATCTTGTGTAATGTTCATGCCTTCAAGAAAGGCATGAACATCACATAGTCTTCTCTAAATTTTAAGGTCTGTGTTTATGTCAGTGGCTATTAAACAATGTGCTTTTGAAAATAATTTGTATGAGTGCTTCATGATTTATTTACTTCTTATACTTTTTAATATGAAATTCTCTGTAATTTAGATTAGATCTAGTTTTGTTTGTATTTACTTCTTGGTCAGCATGGTTCTTCCTCACCCCACTCGTGTTAACAAGATTATGAGTTTAAAAAAAGAGGCATTGTTTTAAAGCCATCAAAAGCCTGACTCTTGATAGAATGATTTTATGCTCTGACTTCTTGGTTAATCATCATCATCATCATCGTTTAGCGTCCGTTTTCCATGCTAGCATGGGTTGGACGGTTCTACTGGGGTCTGTGAAGCCAGAAGGCTTCATCAGGCCCAGTCAAATCTGGCAGTGTTTCTACGGCTGGATGCCCTTCCTAACGCCAACCACTCCGTGAGTGTAGTGGGTGCTTTTTACGTGCCACCCGCACAGGTGCCAGACAGAGCTGGCAAACGGCCGTTTTATAAAATTTTTATGTTATGTAGCTTTAGGTCAGCCTTGATTGAGGTTTTTCATGTTTGATGGCATTCTGGCTGTTATTGATCATTCTGTTATTTTCTTAGGAATACTATATTTAGGGCTATGTGATTTAATGTTTTTCTATCGAGTTGAAAATAGATTTAGCTAGTATTTTCTTTTTGTCTCCTTGTGTTCCTTTCACCTATTCATCTTCAATTCAACCATATTCTCTCCATTAACAGCAGATCATCTATATTCAGTAACTCCCATTGTAGACCCTCCTTTATGCTTTGAGCTAGTGTTTCCATCACAACTAGAAATAGTGGGGTTTTTATTATTGATCCCTAAAACATGCCAACATTCTATTTCTGTCTCCTAAAAAAATTACTAGCCTTCTACCATAATTTGAAACCATATTCCTCCACTCTTACCTCTCTCAATGTCTACTCTGTGCTTATGCTTTGGAAAAGATGTTCATATTTGTTGTTTTAAAATTTATTTCTATGTTGATGATTAATTTTTGATAAATATATTAACAATTCTAATTTTTGAAATAATTAACAGGATTTATATTGTTACCTTGTTTTGAATAGAATTCCTTCACCTTGTAAGCAATAACAGCATGATAATGAGAGAATAAATATTAAGGTTAACTGTCACATAGTTTTTTTGTGGTTTGTCTGTGTATAAGAATATGCACACTCGTGCACACACACACACACACACACACAGCATAGCTGAATGGTTAAGAATTTGCTATGCAGTCATTAAGTCTCAGGTTTGATTCTACTGTTTGGGCAAGTGTCAACATAATTTTTCATCATTAGTTTATGTCTGTTTTCCTTACTGGCATGGGTTAGATGGTTTGACTGGATCTGGCAGGCTTCAGGGCTGTGGTGAGCTCCAATGTCATCTTTGGCATGGTTTCTATGGCCTGATACCTTTCCTAATTCCAATCAGTTTATTGTGTGTACTGAGTGCATTTTTTCTCTCGTATTAGTGAGGTTATAAAGTAACTTGCAAGAGAGGAAAAGAACATGAAAAAGATCCTTCCAGCAAATGGTAAGGGGTGGGGAGAGGTTTTATTTCACGTGTTGAAAGGTTAAAGTATGATAGAGGAAAATGCATGTGCCTTGCTATAGGGGAGATACATGTTTTGTTTTAGTATTTTTATTAATTTAATTTTATTTTGTCTCTTTAGTGGCTATTCAGTGCCTGGAATCAGCCTATGGAATAAATACCAACGAACCTGAAAGTGCATCCAAATATTATGTGGACAAAAATCTTTTAGATATTTTCAATTCTCATACAAGTTCTGAGGTGAGTCAAACGAACTATTCTAAATATTATTATGTATGTATTGAATGTTTTTTTTTAAATTATTAAATTTACTTTTATTTATATTGTTGGGAGCCAGTGGGATAGTTATGAAAACTTAAGACAGTTTGGTTATTCATGCAGTTATGTATAGTTGTTTATCCATGGTATTAAGTTGTTTCCAAAGAAGCAAACTGAAGCAAGAGATCTCCCTTGATTAAAATACAAAATAACAAGGCTTGAATTTTTGACCTATGCTCAAATGTCCAGAGCTTCAATCATTTAGCTGGTTTGTTTAATTATAATTATATAATTACATCTGATTTGTCATATTCACTTTTTAAGTTATGCAACTTTGTAATTACTGGACTAGAATATGAATTGGTTGGGTAAGGTGTGTGGGCATGTTCCATTGCTGCATTCACCAGTTGTTTGTATATTCTCTGGTCTTCCCGGGTGACCTGGTCCTCATATCTGCAAGTTACTGCCCCATCTGCTGTGATCATGTAGCCAGCTGGATGCTCAGTGAAGAAAAAAGTAGGGTTTAACTCTGAAAACTGAGCTGGCATTCCCAAATCATACAAGTAACAGGATGCATTCCAGTTTCTGAGTAGTTGTTGGATACAAGATCTGACCAATGGTAACCCATAATCCTGTGAAGCGTCTTAGTGCCAAAGGAGTTCAGTTGGCTCTTAAGTGCCCCAGACAGTGTCCAAATCTCACGATTATAGAAACAGAACAGGAAGGACCAGAGAGCTAAAAACGTGAACCTTTGTCCTCCTGCTTAGATATTGGCAGCACCAAACACCCTTGTCCACAACTATACCATCTCGTCCAAGTCTTTTTAGGACTTCAGACTCGCAGCTGCTATGAATCTCATCATCATCGATTTTGACTGAGGGCTGGCGAACCAGACGGCCGCACCAGGTTCAAATCTTGATCTGGCAGAGTTTCTACAGCTGGATGCCCTTTCTAACGCCAACCACTCCGAGAGTGTAGTGGGTGCTTTTTACGGGGCCTGTCAGGCGGTACTGTCCATTACCTCACTGCGAAAATAGCTGAAATGGTCAACAACTTTGAATGTCTCACCTGCAACAGTCCTCCAAGAAGCCAACAAAAGACTGGATCTTAGTCTTAACTCAAGAGACTCTTGGGCCAAGTGGTTCTGTTTCCTCATTCAGTGAAACAAGAGCACTCCTTGATGTCCAGAGACTTGGCAAGAATAACTGCTTCATCAGCAACATCTACACATGCAGAATACATGGTAAACGGGTATGATAACATAGAAAAAAAAATTAATAGATTGGTAGTTTTTATTTTTAATTTCCAGGAAGCTAAAATATAAACTCAATATTATAAACCACTGAAGGTAGATATTAGTTCTTTATTTCTGAAAATGTCAAAACTGTTATTTCCAGTGTCAGAATATCAAGGAAATGTTTTTGTAATCAATCTTAATATTCATTTGTAACATCAAGGGGCAGAATCAAATTTAAACAAGGGCATGCAAAAGTATGCATGAATCATCATCTTTCCATGTTTAGTTTACTGTGCTTGCATGGGATGGATGGCTTATCTATGGCTGAGTTATCTGGAGTTATTACCCTTCTAGACAGGCCAGAGACCATATCTTATTTGCATATCCATATTTGGTATGGTTTCTACTGCCTTTTCTAATCTGAACCACTTTACATTGTGCAGTGATTGCATTTTATTGTAGTACCTGCATTAGAAAAGTTGTTTTGTTATTGGCAAGACTGAAGTCCTCTTTAGTCTGTTGTTGTTCATTTGTCAACCACCTTAGAGTTTTCTGGCTGCATTTTATTATGACACTTGCATTAACCCTTTCGTTACCAAACCGCCCGAAAAAAAATTTGGTTCATGTGACCAAGCTGCCCAAAACCGCCCGTATTTACCTATTCATATTTAAATGAGAATATCAGAGCAAATCTCTTTAGTACGTTCGTGAAAACACGTGATTATACTTCGTAAACAGTTCATCTACAGTTTTGTACAACGATCAAAGTGTAATGTTAATTCTTTGAATTTTGGGAGATTTTTTTCCGAAATTTGTTCCTATTGTGTTTTCAAAATTTGTAATTCTGACAAAAAATGGATACGAATTTCATTATATCAAGCAGCGAGTCAGAATTCAAAGGATTTTCTACTGAAGTCCTTGATAAATCTAACTCTATGACTGAAAAAAAAAAGCACGTGGTATTTGATAATGAATCCGATGTTTCATTTTCCGAAAATGAAAACAGTGAATCCGAGAGCTTCGACAGCGATAAAGAAAATGAACTAGCATCTGAATGGAGTGAAAATTTAAAAACTGTTTCTTTCAGTGATTTTTCTAAAGAAACTGGACTAAGCCACAGTCTTTCCCAGGAGAGTAAAGCCTTAAACTATTTCTTTTTACTTTTTCGAATGAGCCTATTTGAAATCATTACGGCGGAAATGAACCGTTACGCTAAATGTAAACAAAGCGAAAGAAAGGATAGTTTGTTGTTTCCCACAACCTTAAATGAAATTAAGGCCTATTTTGCCATAAATATTATTATGGGTATCAGAAAGTTACCCAGAATAACAAATTCTATAGTAAAATTTTGTTGTATACCCAATTGAATATTAGCTAATAACCCATTTTCTATAGCGATGTTTGAACAAAATTTTAATAATTTTATATTTTGTTGAATTTACCTGTATTTACCTGTATCTACCTGCAATTAGTCACTTTGTGACAAAAATTATAGTATAGAATTGGTTGAGAACATTTCATTAAATTATCTTCCAAAAATCACATTAATATATTGATAAATAAAAAAAGTTATAGTTGTTTAATGAAACCAGACTAAATTTATGATTACGTTAGAAATTAATTGAAACATAAGGGGTGTATTTTGGTCAGAAATATAATAACGAAAGGGTTAAGGAGGTTGCCTTGTCTCACAAAAGACTAAAGTCCTCTCTGCTCTACACTGTCTTGTTCAAGGCAGTATGGTCGAGAGAGTGAATGGAAGAGATAGTAGTAAAGGGAGTAAAATAAGAGAGTCAGTGTGATTGGAATGAGTAATGGAAGAGAGACAGTGATACACAGTTACATGTTGTTTGTTGGCACAAATTGAACAGAATGAGACAGTATGAGAGGCATAATGGGGAGAAGACCCAATAGGAAAGAAACAGTGACAGGAAAGGGTGGAATGGATGTGAACAATAAATGATAGAGGAGAGTGATTGGTAGGAGTGATATGATAGAGGGAATAATGGGGAAGGGAGAACGATGGTTAGCAATAAAGGAAAATGATGGTTTTGAAGGGATTGAATATTAAGTCCGCAAGAGGCCCTCATATAAATAAGTTCATTTATTATCGCTGATTTTGGTTTGTATGCAGGGATAAGTGTCACAGTCATGTCCATGACTAGTTTAAACTTAATTGTTCCATCTCACACACTCTGATTACCTCAGTCTATCTGCTCATTTCTCTGACAAGTTTTCTTACACTACCCACTACATTGCTGTCACCAACTCAGAAAAATCTATATTAAAACTATTTAAACAGGGGCAGGTGTGGCTTGTGGTAAGAAGCTTGCTTCCCAACCACATGGTTCCAGGTTCAGTCCTGCTGTGTGGTACCTTGGGCAAGTGTCTGCTACTATAGCCTCGGGTCGACCAAAGCCTTGTGAGTGGATTTGGTAGACAGAAACTGAAAGAAGCCCATTGTATATATTTGTGTGTTTGTCCCCACCACCATCGCTTGACAACCAATGCTGGTCTGTTTACGTCCCTGTAACTTAGCACTTCGGCAAAAAGAACCAGTTGAATTAGTCCAGTTGACTAAAAGGTAGTGCTCCAGCATGGCCACAGTCAAATGACTGAAACAAATGAAAGAATAAAAGAAGAATATTAAAATGTATTTTAAAAAATAGCTGTGACTGACAAACTATGGCAAGGAATCAAATGAAATCTAATGGATTTGAAAGAAAATATGATAGCTCTCTTGTTTCACACATATTATGTCTCTACATATCTGCTACGTAGATGTTTTTGTGCATTTAGTGTGGCAGGGACCAAGGGTTAGTTTCAAACTGAGCTCCTTGCATATCCAGGTGGTCTTTTGTAAAGCTGGTCTCTGGGTGGGTGTGGTCTGTATACAACTTGTGACAATGTGAAGGGTGCTGTTTTGTGTTTTTTGTAATTGTGGAGAGATTGGGAGACTGCAGAGCAGATTCAGTCTTAGATGATCTCTAATGCATTGTTTGTTCACTAACATATTATTTCTGTTGGCTAAGTGTCCAACATGTATTTGTGCTCTAAATCTTTGTCATTTTCCTTTATTTACTGTCTATTCAGTATGTACTATGAATGTTATAGTCATGTTAAATTAGCATTTTTGTTTTTTCTGTGTGTGTGTTTGCTTTATGGTATGTTTGTTTCTGAGTGCGTTAGTGGATTGTATTTCTTGTTCTCTATGTAGCATTACTGGTTAGAAGGAAGACTGGATTTAGTAGATGCTATTTTATATTGGAATTAGATGTCTAGGTGATTGTTGTAGGGTTGGAGTATCAATGACTCAAATGAGTTAGTCTTTGGTTGGTGTTTTCAGAATGACAAACATTTTATCATTGATTAATGAACTTGGCCTAATGTAAAAAATAATGAATCAATAATTCATATCTATGTAACAAATCAAATATTTGTTTGAAGCTGACAATTAAATCTACTACTACAAGGGTTTTTTCCACTTCTTTGCATTAATTCAGGCACCTAATTGAACATGTGAAAACTCAGAGTAGCACTGGAGTGGATTGTCTACATTCATTGATACTTTCTCCTCTTTGGACACCCAAATGTGTGTGTGTGTGTGTATTGTCATCATTTAACGTCTGTCTTCCATGCTAGCATAGGTGGGATGGTACCACAAGAGCCGGCCAGGCTGAAGCCAGCACCAGGCTTTTGTGACTGTTTTGGCAGGATTTTTACAGCTGGATCCCCTTCCTAACACCAACCACTCAGTGGACTTAGTGCTTTTTACGTGGCACAAGCACAGGTGAGGTCAGTGTTGGCAAGGTTTTTACAGCTGGATGCCTTTCTGAACACCAACCACATTACAGTGTGGACAAGGTGCTTTTAAGTGGCACCTGCACTGACAGGGTCACCAAGTACTTGCAAGACAAAAAAAAGAAAACTTTTAAGCAGGGAGGAGGCATTGGATGAGGTGATGATGAAAAGGTTATAGTGAGGGAGATACAGGTGACTTGTTGTAGAAGTACACGGTTACCTGGCCAGAGAAAGATCAGGAATGAAGACAGAAACAGGTGTGCTACTGCAAAGGAAATACACGGTTGCCTAACTTGAGGGAAGTGCAGGAGAAGGAGAGAGAGAGTGGGAGACTGTAGGATAGAGATGTTGGCAAAATGCCAGTCATGTTCACAAGGAACAGGGATCAGAATATAAATGAGATGGTTGAGTAAAGGAATAGAGAGATATAGATGGTGGCATTTAAACCTTAAGGTTTAAATGCCATAATATGAAGGGCAGGATATTGTGAAGGGAGTGTGATTAGAGTGCGAGTAAGTGGGGAAAGACCTGGGTAATATAGTTGGAGGGAGGCTACTGGATAGCAATGATACAGGAACGGGTGTGAAGACAGGATTGGCGGGGTGAGAGCTAGGCATAGTGAATGAAGGAGGAAATGTGAGAAAGAGAAGAGATGTAGATTGGTTTGTTGGGGTAGGGTGAGGGAAAAGTTTTCTTATGTGTGTGTGGAACACCCAGGTTGTGGACTAGCAGATAACAATAGTGAGACAGGGCATGTGGGTAGAATGCACAGCTTGGGGGCAAGCAGAGAGCAATGATGCAGCGGCACAGGGCCAAGAGGACAAGATTGAGGAGTGGGAGGCAATAATAGTACATGAGGTGGAAATGTGAAGAGAAGAGATGTAGTTTGGTTTGTTGTGGTAGTGTGTGAAAAGTTTTCTGAAGTGTGAGTGGGACACAGCGCTTCTAGATCTGTTTCGCTGATGTGGGCAGGTCTTCTCAAGAATTTCATATCGCCTGACATCTCAGTCCATTGTCATTTTGTCTGTGAGGCTCAGCTCCCTGAGATTGGTCCTTACCACCTCATCCCTTGTCTTGGGTTTCCCTCTTCCACGTGTACCATCCACTTAAAGTGATCGACACTTCTTCATGCAGCCGTCTTCTTACACATCACTTGTCCAAACCAACGTAGTCTTCTCTCTTGCATGCTACATTTGATTCCTCTTATGCCCAACTATATCATCATCATCCGCTTTCCATGCTAGCATGGGTTGGACGATTTTGACTGAAGGCTGGTGAACCAGATGACTGCACCAGGCTCCAATCTTGATTTGGCAGTGTTTCTACAGCTGGATGCCCTTCCTAATGCCAACCACTCTGAGAGTGTAGTGGGTGCTTTTTATGTGCCACCGGCACTGGGGCCAGTGAGATGGTACTGGCAATGACCTCGCTCGAATCTTTTTACACATGCCACCAGCACAGTAAGGCGATGTTGGTAACAATCACGCTCAAATGGTGCCCTTTTACGTGCCACCGGCACAGAAGCCAGTTGGCTGCTCTGGTGACGATCACGCTCGTATGGTGCTCTTTGTACCCCGCTAGTACGGATGCCAGTCATTGAATGTGATTTTTATTTTTTTAAATTTAAAAAAATATATATATTTGAAACTAATAGTATAATGTAATTTTCTTGCAGAAAACTGATAATTTTGCTGCAAATACCTTGCATGAGCCAACTCCTGAAGACAGAGTTGAAGCTGAAAAGCTTAAAAATAAAGGTTTGGAGATATATATTTTTAATGATTAAATAATTTAAGATGCCATATAGCATTGTATGAAAAACATTTGTTTTGTAAATTGAATGTGGTTTAGTGTAAGTTTTAAAGATGTTTAATCTATCCTTTTAGCATGTAAAATGAATGAGTGTATGTATTGTATAGATACATGCATGGACACTTTTGATTTGAAATTTCATGCTTATTTTGAAAAGATTCTATAGGAAGTTATCAGTACAGTTATGTCTCATGATAAAGCTAATTCCACTATGGAATTGAGGAATTATTTTGCCATTTTCTGGTATCACTAAAGAGTATATTGTTTTATTTTAGATAATGTTGTTCCAATTCAAACTTGAAATATGCAATCATTTTCTTCTCAAATCAAATGTCTCTAAAGAAATATTTTTTAAAATATAATTTACAGGAAATGACTTCATGAAAGCAGAGAAATTCTCCGAAGCACTAGAATGTTACACAAAGGCCATAAAGTTGGACAACAAAAATGCTGTTTATTATTGTAACAGGTAACTAAAGTTTTTTTTGTTTTTTAAAGAATGCACTTATTTATCCTAGAATCTGTAGTTGATTTCAATTAGTGTCTTCTCATTAGAGTATTAATTTTGTAATTATTTTTTTTTATTATTGATATAGCTGGATTTATTTTTTATTCTGTCCTTTCCTATTCTTGACATTAAGAACACTAAAGAAAAGCTTTTAGATTTGACATCATATTATTAGCTGTATAATAAAATAAGAAAAGTCTTAGTGTGATGGTGTGATAAATTATTGCATAAATGGCTTTTATAGAAGTTATCAAAGGGCAAAGCTTTATCTGGGGATAATAGTTATAGAGAGGATTACTATTTGTAAATCTCACGAGAGATATTCAGCAACAGTACTTGGAGCAAAGATTGTCTGCCAACACAACATTGCAGTCCTGGTTTACAGCAACATTTGTCCTAAACCAGGACTGCCATGTTGTGTTGGCAGACAATATTTGCTCTAATTATAGAGAGGTACTGGATTTGGGTACCTCAATTATTTTTTTTGGTTTGTTGACCAAAGGTGTCTTGGATTTAGTTTCTTTGTGCAGTGCCTTAGGCAAGTGTCCTCAATAGCCTAGAACTGACCAAAGCTATGTAACTGGATTTAGTAGATGGAAACTGAAAGTAGCGTGTCATGTATGCGTGTGTGTATACCTTTGTCTTGATATCACATTATGGTTGTCAATGAGCATCACCATCATGTAACAATGTTGTTTGAGTTTTCCAAGAAAGACCTGTGTGGCTATGGGAAAATATCCCTTACTTGGAAATAGGTAAGAGTTGGTGACAAAAGGCATCTGGCTGTAGTAAATTTGTCTGGACAAATTCCATCCAACCCTTGTAAGCATAGAAAAGTGGACATTAAATAATATTATTTACTACCCAGCGATACTCTCATGCAAGATACTCTGGACCAAGAAATTATCAAGAATTTGAAATGTTAATGAAGAAATAATTTTATAACACAATCAGCAGTAAAGAATCTATCCCTGACTCTCAACACCAAATTAAGGATGTAGTTTTTTGCATCTGCTATTGCATGGACTATAACTCTTTTGAAAGCATGATGCAAATTAAACTTATTCTCAACAGGCCCCTAGTTTCTTTATGCTACTAAGTACATATGCTCTAAGACAATGCTCACTATGAGACCAAATGTCTGTGAAACATGAAACAATCAGTTTTTGGAAATTCAAGGAATTCATTTGAAGAAACTGCCTCAAAGGAAATAGACAATCCTGTAGGATAATTTTAAAAAGCTGATTCGTTTGTTTTAAATATAAAAATGTTCATTATTTATCTTTTATTTTTTACTTGTTTCAGTCATTAGACTGTGGCCATGTTGGGGCACCGTTTTGAAGGATTTCTTAGTTGATTGAATTGACCCCAGTACTTATATTTTGAAAATTTGGTACTTATTCCATCAGTCTCTTTTGCCGAACCACTAAGTTACAGAGACATAAACATACCAACACCGGTTGTCAAGCAATGGGTGGGGAGAAACACACATACACACACTCTCACGCACACATATATGCAATGGGCTTCTTTCAGTTTCTGTCTACTAAATCCACTCACAAGGCTTTGGTCAGCTCGAGGCTATAGTAGAAGTCACTTGCCCGGGTGAACCTGGAATCATGTGGTTGGGAAGCAGGCTTATCACACAGCTATGCCTCTGCCTATTTATTTATTTATTTTTTTTAGAAAATATTCATTTTAACTTTGATTATTTTAAGTATTCCTTATTCTGCAATTAAGTTAAACTCGTATTTATTTCTAGTATATGTGTAAAATTTAGATTTTATTTGGTTTTATTTTGAAAGTACTTTTTTTAAAAAAATTTTAAAATGTTTTCTCTAAGTTGTTTAACAGCATTTTATTTAGGAAATTTGACAACTACTTCCTAGACAATAGAAAACTCACATTGACACCTCAAAGCTGGTTGTTAGTGAAAATTCTTTGGGTCATAAAATTAACCTTATTTTCATATGCTCTCTTGTTGTGAAACTGTTTACATATTACATTTAATAGAAACAAAACAAAAAAATAGCTTTCTAACAGCTGTGGGAAATAGATTTAGAAGTTATTGTAACAAAATATTCTTCAATATATTCTTCAGTTCATCTTACAGTATAATAATACCAAGCCTACGTGTTATTTCTGTATATTTTTACACCTGTTGCATATTGTAAAGGTGATTGATTAATTGGAAGATTCTTAAATTTTACTTGTAGATTGGTATGATCACAATCTTTATGCTCTTAAATTTGTCCCTTTATGGCACTAAGGAAACTTGTTTCAGATGAGAAAAAAAAAAACAAAAAAAATCTTTTACAACAATGTCTGGTCACCAGCTGTTGTAATAGATTGACAATAGGTTTGGTCATTTTCGTATTTTAAACTGTTTATTATTTTCTTGTCTTTTTACTTGTTTCAGTCATTTGACTGCGGCCATGCTGGCGACTTCCTTGAAGGTTTCTAGTTGAATAGATTAAACCCCAGGACTTATTCTTTTAAAGTCTGGTACTTATTCTATCAGTCTTTTTTGCCGAACCACTAAGTTATAAGGGACGTAAACACACCAACATTGGCTGTCAAGCAGTAGTGGGATGCACACATGAGTTTCTTTCAGTTTCTGTCAACCAAATCCACTCAAGTCTTTGGTTGGCCCAAGGCTTTAGTAGAAAGCACTTGCCCAAGGTGTCATGTGATAAGAATGAACCTAGAACCAGGCTTCTTACCACACAGTCACGTCTGCAGCTGTTGTTTACAATTGTAAAAGCAATTGCATAAGTTTCCCCATTGTTGACTGCACACTCCGTTTTACAGTTGATGTGACAGACTACTTAACGAAAAAGAATATTTATTGAAACAATAACAATTTGTTAAAAATTACTGCTGTTTCAGATCAAACTCCCCATTGATGTATGATAACTAGAAGCTGTCAGTTTATAGTTTGATTTGTGGCTTCTTCATTAAATAACTTTTACTAATTCTGTTCTAAATAAGTGTATTTAATAATACGTGTATGAATGTTTATAAAAAGATTTTTTCTTTTTTGTTAAACATGTTGAAATGCATTTTAACATTTGGTGAGACAATCACAGGAGCTATGCGACTCTCATTGTTATCGTTCATCGTTTAACGTCCGCTTTCCATGCTAGCATGGGTTGGACGATTTGACTGAGGTCTGGCGAACCAGATGGCTGCACCAGGCTCCAATCTGATCTGGCAGAGTTTCTACAGCTGGATGCCCTTCCTAATGCCAACCACTCTGAGAGTGTAGTGGGTGCTTTTACGAGGGCCAGTCAGGCGGTACTGGCAACGGCCACGCTCAAATGGTGCTTTTTATGTGCCACTTGCACAGGAGCCAGTTCAGCTGCACTGGTAACGATCTCGCTCGACATTTTTTTTTTTTGCATATATTTATTTCTCAGTGAAAAAAATAATTGACAACTGTTTTGTTCAAAATAATCTACTGTTGCTTATTATGCTATTTCTGATGTCATAAGACGTAAGCATTTTTATTGGAAAGATAGAATTTGGAAGTACATCATTAATTATTGCATATGTCTTTTCCATCATTACAATGTCATTTATAATCAATCAATCCTGTTTTTTAATTCCAGAGCTGCAGCCTACAGTAAATTAACTAAACATACATCAGCTATCCAAGACTGTAACAGTGCATTGGCCATTGATCCTAGCTACAGCAAGGCATATGGTCGGATGGGGTGAGTGATCCTTATAGATACAGGAACAACACTGACTTTCTAGGCGCTGATGATCCAGAACCTTTTGTGATCCACACTGATTTATGAGCAGGAACTTTAAATTCCTGTGATGCTTGTCTAGTTTACTGGGTGGTTCCGTTTCACTGTACCTCGTACAGTAAAATAAATTTTTATAATTTATACAGATGTACAGGTACCTTTATTTTATTTAATTAAATTTAATATTTAATTTAGAGGAGAGCACCTCAGGTTTGGAAAAATCAGTAATCTGGGAAGGCTTTGGAACCAAAAGTTCCTGAAAATCAATGTTGTACCTGTAGTAATTTTATCAACTCTATTGAATAGACCAATTTCATTGTTAGATAATTTGAGAATATCTTGTTGCTTGTATTTTTGATGTTGAATCGTTTTCTAATAGTGTTAATGAATTTATCTTTTAGAATGGCTTACCTTGAGCTTGAGAACAATGAACAATCTCACGAATGCTACAGAAAAGCTTTGGAGTTGGATCCAAACAATCAGAGCTACAAGAATAATTTAGAGATGGTTGAGCAGAGACTTCGGGAACAAGCTATGGGGGTGAGTTGACAAAAATTGCAAATGGTTAATCTACAAATTTAACCCTATTGATACCACCCCTCATTCTATGATACAAATTTTCAAATTACTTGATTGCATGGAAAAACCACAGAAAATTGTCGAGTCTTCTTGACTATTATGTACTTAATGTAACAATGCAGTAATGGAGACTGAAACTCCACCCCTCACATTGTGGGATCACAAACAAGATATATCTTACCACAGCTTTTAGTTTTTGTGAAAATAAGCATGTAAGAGTTTAAATGCTGAACTATTTATTGAAGTCTGCTTGTTATTTGGGAGATAGAGTAGATGTAAGTGGTGGATGTGAAGCAGCTGTGACAGCAAGAGCAAGACTTGGCTGAGTGAAGTTCAGGGAACTTGGAATGTTATTGTATGGGAAATGGTTCTTATTGAAGACAAAAGGAAAGATCTATAGGAGTTGTGTGAGAGCTGCAATGCTTTATGGGAGTAAGACATGGTGTTTGAGAGAGAGAGAGAGAGAGGTGGCAATTTTGAGAAGGACTGAGAGAGCAATGGTGAGAGAAGGGTGTGGTGTGAGGCTGTTTAATAAGAGGACTGAGGACTTGATGAGGATACTGGGGTTGGAGGAATCAGTGGAATGGAGTGCAGTGGTATGGGCATGTGTCGAGGGATGAGGAGCATGTTCTGAAGAGGGTGCTAGAATCTGAAGTAAATGGACAGCAAAAGCAAGGTTGACTGAGGAAAATGTTGGGAACAGGCGGAGGAGGAGCTTGCAAGGGTTAGCTTGAGAAGGGATGACACTGAAAACCTGGTGAGATGGTGTGAGGGCACTTGCTATGGCATTGAGGTAGATCCGACTACCCCCTGTTAATGGGGATAAAACTCGGATTCAAAATTATGGTTGATGATGAAAAATGAAGAAAAAATTCTGAACATTTATTGTTCTGTTATTTTCCTCCCAATTATGACTTTGTAGGGATGAAACATTTGACATTTACAACCCATAAAGTGCCAGGCTGGCAGAATCCTTAGCATGTCAGGTGAAACTCTCAGCAACATTTTTGTCCATCTTTATGTTCTGAGTTCAAATTCTGCTGAGGTTGACTTTGTGTTTCATCCTTTTGGAGTTGATAAAGTAAGTACCTGTTGAACACTGGACTTGATATAATTGACTTACCCTCACTCGCAAACTTGCTGGCCTTGTGCCAAAGTTTGAAATCAATATTTACAACTCACAAGGCAGTGAGCTGGCAGAATTGGCAGTAAGCCTGACAAAACACTTAGCATTTTGTCTTTGTTCTGAGTTCAAATTCTGCTGAGTTAACTTTGCTTTTCATTTCAGAGTGAATAAAATCAGTGGGATCAATATAATTGACTTACCCATTTCTGAAATTGCTAGCCTTGTGCCAAAATTTGAAACCAATATTTACAATCCATGCAAGCCTCCATGTCTTTAACTTAACATAATATAAGAAGACCTGTACCCAGCAGCAGCAGAAGTGTTAAAACTGGTCCTTTTGGTGGCAAGAAGCACTTGTGATGGTGCCATGTAAAAGCATCAGCACACTCTTTAAAGTAGTTGGTGCTAGGAAGGGAATCCAGCCATAGAAACCATGCCAAATGAGACTGGAGTCTGGTGCAGCTCCCCAGCTTGCCAGCTCTGGTCAAACTGTCCAGCCCATGCCAGCTTAGACAAGGGACGTTAAACGATGGTGATGATGAATGTACATAATATATGTGCAATCATGGACAAAGATGATGTGTGCTGATTACTGCTCACTCTCTGATTGTCATCAAGTCTCCTTAATTCCTATAGTACATACATAAGTGTGCTTAGGTTTCCAGTTGGCAACTTTTATTTCTAAACTAAAGGCATAATAATGATTTTATTCATTGACAATTATTGTTACATTTTTAGGTTATTCAAATAAATCTTTCATCAGAAGCAGCCTTATGCTTACTGATTGAGTTACCAACACATATGTACTGCTTATTTGGTTTTTCAAATTTGCACACTGGTTCAATTATGATTATCAGAATCAAACTAGTTTTGAGTTAAAAATCATTAATGACATTGCTGCAGTGATTAAGTTGATTGTATTACTATTTCGTTCTGTTTTGTCATCATTATCATCATCTGCTTTCCATGCTGGCATGGGTTGGACAGCTTGACAAGAGCTGCTTAGGCTCTGTCTTTTGCTCTTCCTAATGCCAACCGAGTCTACTGGGTGCTTTTATGTGGCACCAGTACCCACAGGCCCACAAAATTTGGATCACTTAGCTGAAGAGGGATGCAGGGGACATGATTTTATTTAGCTTGATGTTTCCTCAAGTACTGCAAACTGCCTGGAGTCTCCGTCCCTTGTCATCCCCTCTGTGAGGCCCAATGTCTGAAGATCCTTTCTCACTTCTTCATCCCACATCTTCCTGGGTCTACCCCTTCCACATGTTCCTTCCACAATTAGAGATCGGCACTTCATGATGCAGCTGTCTTCTTTCATATGCATTACATGGCTACTAGCATAGTCTTCTCTCTTGCACATTACGGTTGATGCCTTGTATATCCGGTTTTCCTCTTGAATCACTTACACTAGCACCACCATCATACAAGTGATGTTCATTTCCACTCTTCCATGAAAAATATGTCAGGTCAAGGAGAAATGTTGCCTTGCTTGGTAACAGGTGAGGGTTGATGACTAGAAGGGCACCTTCTCATAGAAAATGTACCTCAATGAATTTCCTCTGACCCATGCAAGCATGGAAAAAATGGACATTAATGATGGTTTTCATATAAGGTTACAATCATGACATTTTACGATTGCTGTCTGTAAGTATGTTTCTTGCACTTGGTATCTCATCATCAGAGCACAGGGTTATTTCATCTGTCATAAAGAGAAGTTGTAATTGGTATAAATGTTTTATTTCTTGCATCATATATGTCTTAGCATTCCTTATTTTGAGGTTTATCCTCTTAAAACCTGGAATACCTCTATTCTGACTTAAAAGCTTTTCAGTTTCTTCTTTACAAAACGTGCAAAGGCATGAAATGTTATACATATATTTCTTATGTTCTGGGTAGGTTTAACTTTGACAAGGAATCTGAAGTTTGGTTTTTATCTTTTCTAGTATAATTCTGATGTCTGTATGTTGTGGAGTTTTTGAATTTGAAATATCCTTTGCAGTAAAATAGACTTCTACTTTGTATTTGAGAGTGACTGTGGGTCTTATATGATGGACTGGTTTTTTTGTAGTTCAGTTATGTCTTACTTCAGAAAAATAATTACCATGTAACTGGCCATTAATACTGACATCTGATGCAATATTTTAGTAAGCTACCACAACTGCGTAGCCTTTCTAAAATACATAAACCCAGAGTTCCCTTTAAGGTCCATTGTCAGATGTAATGACTGAGCATGTCATTTATTGAGCTTTTTTTCTGATTAAAATAATCTCTCCCTTCAAGCCCTGTGTTGTATACATAACCATACTGTGTGCATTTCCAGGATTATGATACTGATGAGATCAAATTCATTGAAACATACAGGATATGAATATCAAGTTCCTTCAACTCTAAATATGAAGTTAATAATAAAAAAAAATTTCTAATAATGTTAACGACCATTCCTTTCAGACTTTAAGTGTTTAAATGTTTTTCTTTTGTATAAATTGGTTTTCAATTTTGTTTTTCTTCCCCTTAAAACAAAATTCATTCGCCTTTCAGGCTGGATTAGCTTCTGGTGCTGCTGGACAAAAAGGCTTTGATTTGTCAAGTATAGTTAACAATCCAGCACTTATGAACATGGTGAGTTGATGTAATGTTTTTTCTTATATGAAAATATGTTGAATATTAAAACATAGGCACAGGTGTGGCTAAGAAGTTTGTTTCATAAGTGCATGGTTTTAGGTTCATTCTCTTGTGTGTCACCTTGTCAAGTGTCTTCTGCTATAATGTCCGGTTGATCAATATTGTGTGAGTGAAATATGGTAACTAGCAACAGTGTGGAAGCCCTTTGTGTGTGTGTGTGTATGTATGTGTTTGCTCTAGTACTGCTTGGGCAGCTGTGGCATTTATGTTCCCTCATAAAAAAAAAATCGTGGTATAAAGTACCTTACTTGGTGTTAGGAAGGGGTCTGATCATAGTCAACTACCTCAAGAACTCTCATTGAGCCCAGTCTAGCATGGGAAAAAAAAGGCAGATATAAAAATGAAATGATTGCATGAACAGCTCTCTTGTTATTGTGTATGTTTATTTCTTTTGTTTTCCTTCAGTTAAATTCCAATGCTTTGTAATAGTTTTTGATATTCTGTTGATTATATTAATCACTTAGATGATGTCGACTATGCAAACCTGACGTTTATTATAAATCTTGCCTTTTTTTATATAAAGGCACAGGTTTGAATGTGTGGTAAAGAAGTTTGCTTTTCAACCACATGGTTTTGGGTTCTGTCTTACTGTGTGGCACTGTAGGCAATATTGCTCCTGCCTTGTGGGTATATTTGGTAGACAGAAACTGAAAAAAGCCCATTGTGTATATGTTTGTGTTTCCTTGTCTTGACATTGTGAGATTGTTGTAAATGAATATCAATTTCCAGGATTCTGTGGAAACCTGTCTGGCCATGGGGAAATATTACTTTGCTTGGAAATGGCTAAGGGTTTGACAACAAGAAAGGCATCTGGCTTTAGAAATTCTGCTTCTATAAACTTCAGCTGATGCATGTAAGCACAGAAAAAATGGATGTTGACGTTCATAACCAAAGACCCTCCCTTTGGCTATGAATGACCATGGGATTGCACCTAGAAAGTTCACCTCCTATGCACAAGTCTGGTCAAGGATGTTTATGGAAGACCACCAGTTGCCCATGCATACCGGCCTCCCCTCTCCATGCCACTGATGTTATCCAAGGAAAAGGCAAAGGCCGATAAAGTTTGGCACCAGTGATGTCACAACTCATTTCTATAGTTGTGTAATCTAGAGCAATGCAAAATAAAGTATTGCTCAAGAACACAACACACACCCAAGTCCGGGAATTGAACTTGAGCCTGACGCTCTAACCACTGAACCACATATAATTAATCAGCATTATGGTTTTGAATTAATTCACAAGCAAAATTAAACAGCATTATGAAATTATTAGTGTTTAAAGGATAAATAGTTATATATCATCTGATTGCAATCACAAAAACAGCAAAATAATGATTGGTACTGAGAAGCAAAAAACAGCAGCTAAAGATAATGTAGAACAAAAAATGAGTGGCCGATGCCAGCGCCGCCTTGGCTGGCTTCCGTGGCACGTTAAAAGCACCAACCGATCGTGGCCGATGCCAGACCCCTCCCCTGGCACCTGTGCAGGTGGCACGTAAAAAGCACCCACTACACTTGCGGAGTGGTTGGCGTTAGGAAGGGCATCCAGCTGTAGAAACACTGCCAGATCAGACTGGAGCCTGGTGCAGCCCTGGCTTCCCAGACTCCGGTCGAACCGTCCAACCCATGCTAGCGCGGAAAACAGACGTTAAACGATGATGATGATGAAGTATTAAATAACTTTGTCGAAAGTTTTAGCTGTTATGTCCAAATCAAAAAAATCTACTGTTTTGATAATAGGTTTAACTAATATAAATGGAAGTGTATATTTTGATTCTGATATTAGAAACTGAAAAACAAACAAGTCAGTAATGAAGATCTTCTGAAGGTTTTTAATTTTGTATTCCTGGGAATATGAGGCTGATAAATATATATCTCCATTTATAAAAAAAACAAAAGATCTTGAGTAAGTTGAGAAAGAAAATATTTTGAAAGATCAATCATAAATATCAGGCAGTGACAACGGAAAACACACTTGCCTTTTGTACGTGCCACTATTTGAGCGATTAAAAATAAGGGAGAAAGAGGATTTCTTGGTTAAATTTAGTACTTATTTTGGGAATTTTTCAATGATTGACCATGCAAACGAAAGCTCTAAACACAGGCTACATGCAGCTGTAAATTTCTTTTAGAAAAAATGAAAACTGCAAACAATAAAAAATAAAAGGCAAAAATACATAAAAATGAGAAACTGCCCCTTAAACCGTTCCCATCGAGACGAATAACCAAGAAATCAAACAACTTTTTCGCATTTCAGCTTTATAGATATTGATTACTGTCATTAATATGTAGGGGTTGATGACGATAATATATTAAGATTAGCGGGAATATTTAAACTTTTGCAGCTGTCAACGCTTTCTCTCTATAGATACAGACAGATGTACAGTGAGAGAGGTGGTGGGAGAAAGAGTAACAGACGAAGCTGTCAAACATTGTTATAGAGAGAAATGGAGGGAAGGAAGGAAAGAAAGAGAGATGGAGGAAGACAGGGTGATATGCGAAAGAGAGAAACGACAAACACTTGTCAAAGTGTGGGTTTTGTTGCCCTAGTAACCACAGCTTTTGAGATAGGGGCTTCTAACCTAGTCCACTCATTTACTTGTCTCTTTTTACATGTCCCTGTAAATTTTGGAGCCAATCTGACCCCATCTACTGGCCCTTAAACTGTTCCAATCCCAAAATGAGACAAACAAATATTTCGTATTTCAGCTTTATAGATATTGATATTTGCATAATCTTAGCAAATCTTGGTATTTATTCGTCAAGCAGGTTGACTAAACAGGTTATTAAACCAAGCTTTTATTAGTGTTGTTGCTGTGGTTAGCCCCTGTCAGCCCTGATAGAGTAAGCCTATGATCAAAGATGTTCCATCCATAACTGCCCTATCTTTTTATATATTCAGGACTACATTGTCTTGTGTGTTCATTCTTTGTTTATTAGTTTTGTTCTTTTCATTCTATTGCAGGCTGCTAACCTTATGTCAAATCCTCAAATGCAGTCCATGTAAGTTCTTTTATTGTTTAGATTTACAACAAAACTACTTTTTTGTAACAAAAATTAAATACACCCATTTTTAGATTAATACTAACTTGCCTGCACTTGCCTCTGGTTTTTATGATATAAAATTGCTGTTTTTAAGTGTTTATAATTTAAATCCTCCCATCCTGTAAGAACCTATGTTCCACATCCGTGCTTCATGATTAAAAATTCAGTTACATTTAAAAAAAATTCTTTCCAAGTTTTTATTATACAAAAAATTATGTGCAGGCATTGCTATAGTTAAGAAGTATGATTCACAACCATGTGGTTTTAGATTTGCTAACATAGTATGGCATCTTGGGCAAGTGGTTTCTATAACATCAGATTGAAGCAACATGAAACTAGGACCTTACTAAGGACACTTGCTGCCCAATCCCAGAATCAAACCCACAGCCTTATGAACATGAGCACAACTCTTAAATGTAACTTCATGTATTTTGGGTCAGAATAAAACCCCAAACCTTCTTGAAGTTGTATCCTGTATAGCCAATATGGTGTTGTTATGAAGTATAGTGGTGTCATTTATAAGAAGTGGGATTGTGGTGAGACTCTTCTTGGAGGAAACAAATGTTGCCTGGTTTCTTAGTGAAGGAGATCCTGATACTGTGGAGAAGCAGAAACATCTTAAATCTTTTAGTGGACAGTGTTTGAGATGTAAAAACAAAAAAACGTGGATAATTGTGCCATTAATAAGTGAATAGAAGTGAACAATGTAGGAAGGAAGTTATGGCACATATAAATAATCAAGTCAGACTTGTGTAAAGAATGGCTATTCAATATAGTGTAGTAAGAAGCTGTCATAATAAAAGGAAAAGATCATGGGTCTGATAATTTGATGATTGGTCAGACATGTGGAGATAGACACAAATGAAATGTTTGAATTCGCAGATTTTATTTATTCGGTCAGTCCTATCTGAAAATTATTGCTATTTCTGGCTGTAGCAAATTTGTCCTTATGTTGTGGGGTATACTGTCTTAGGATTTAATGGTTCCCATTCTAAATCTGGTTGGATCATTTGGTTGTTATGTGAAACGTATTGTAACTGGTTTGTCTGTTTTCATGTTTGATAGATCTTCATTGAATATCTTGTAATAAAATATTTTTCTTATATCTAGGATGTCCAATCTTATGTCCTCAGCAGCTGGTGAAGGAAGCAATGGAGGCCTTACCTCTTTATTACAAGCGTAAGTATTTTTATTTGTATTTCCTATTTACAAAGTAGTCAACTGATATTCACTGCATCCAACTTAGTTCCCATCTGTCAACTATTTTTAGCTTCTCACTTGCCCTTTTTATTCCTCTATCCCTATTCTCTCTTTCATACTCACCTTGCACCTGGACCTTGCACCTCTCTCTCTCTTTCCAGATGAGAAAGTCATTAACTCACCACTTTAGCAAGACACCTACTTCTGTCTCTATCATACTTTCATATCCTTAAATGCTATATCCTACTTAGTTGAAAGGGTCTTGTCTTACACTGGTGAGGTTACCAGGTACATGTATGAATGATGGAAAAAAAGGTCCCAGTACACACTGAAGTGGCTGGCTTTAGGTAAGGTATCCAACTGTAGAAACCATACCAAAGCAAACATTGGAACTTGGCACAATCTTCTGGCTTGTCAGTTTATGTTGAACTGTCCAACCCATGCCAGAATGGGGGGAAAAAGTCATTAAATGATGATGTGCCCTGGCATACTTATTCTGGCTCTCTGCACTCTGAGTTCAAATCCTGCTGAGGTCAACTTTGCTTTTTATTCTTTCAGGGTCAGTAAAGCCTTAGTCCAGGGTGTTGTATTATCAGACAGCATTACATCTAACTCTTATCTGTTTCGGCTCTGTGTTATGAGGGTACTGGTGCCAATTTGTATCTGCCCTTGCCATTCCCTTGGGTAATACAGGTGGCAGACTGAGAGGAGGCTTGTACGTACGGGCAAACTGCAGGTCTTCCATTAGAAAAAGAAGCCTATGCTTACATCTTGGAAAGCAACTTTACAGTTGCAATTCCATGGTCTCCTGAGATATAACAGCTCCAATGTATTTACAATAGATTTCTTTATCGTCGTCGTCATCGTTTAGCGTCCGCTTTCCATGCTGGCATGGGTTGGATGGTGCAACTGGGGTTTGGGAAGCCAGAAGGCTGCACCAGGCCCAGTCTGATCTGGCAGTGTTTCTACAGCTGGATGCCCTTCCTAACGCCAACCACTCCGTGAGTGTAGTGGGTGCTTTTTACGTTTGGTTAAAAAGAAAAGAAAGCCTTAAATAATCTCTTGATTAGATGTATGCTTGATATATAATTACTGACACTAATTTTAGCCAGTCAGACCAGTTTTGTACTTGGAAAACACGGTAGTGGGTGATGGGATTAAAAAGACAATTAGAAGACAGAAATCAGTTCCTGTAATTGGAACAAGTATGTTAATTCATCTTTTGGGAGATAAATGAAATAAATAGCTTTAACAATCTTGTGTGAATATAAAATGTGCCAGATGTATTATAAATAGATGTTTAAGGCTATGCAACTATACTCTTTAACTCTTTTCTGTCATTTGACTGCGGCCATGCTGGAGCACCGCCTTTAGTCGAGCAAATCGACCCCGGGACTTATTCTTTGTAAGCCCAGTACTTATTCTATCGGTCTTTTTTGCCGAACCGCTAAGTGACAGGGACGTAAACACACCAGCATCGGTTGTCAAGCAATGCTAGGGGGACAAACACAGACACACAAACATATACACACACACACTTATATATATACACATATATACGACAGGCTTCTTTCAGTTTCCGTCTACCAAATCCACTCACAAGGCATTGGTCGGCCCAGGGCTATAGCAGAAGACACTTGCCCAACATGCCACGCAGTGGGACTGAACCCGGAACCATGTGGTTGGTTAGCAAGCTACTTACCACACAGCCACTCCTGCGCCTATATTGCTTTTTTTTATTTATTATCTCCTTATCAATCGCTTTTCAAGTTTATCCATCTATTTAAACTGTAGTAATTTTTCTGTGTGTGTGTGATTGACAGGATTTCAATGTATGAGAGTATGGATGTCCGTATTTGGAGTCCATTGACTACAAAGCTTTTGTCATGTTTTATCATTCCCCTGCCAATGCTTGTTAAATTCAATCACTTTTTGTGTGTGTGTGTGTGTGTGTGTGTATATACATATATTCTGAATGACAAATTTAGAAGCAACACAGCTATAGCCAATGTTTAATATTCCATGTTTAAAAAACAAAAAAAGGTTTGCTATTTATTAACCCTTTCGTTACTGACCCGGCCGAAAAATTTTTTGGTGCACAATGCCAACCCGGCCGAGAGAACCTATTGTTATTTAAATGTAAATTTGAACCCAAATCTCGTTGGTACATTTGTTAAAACATGTGATTTCACTTTGTAAATAGTTGGCTTATAGTATCTGACATTGCTTGAAGTGATATCTCAACTCAGTGAATTTTGGGAGATTTTTTTCCACATTTTTTTCGGCATCGATTTTTCTTCAACTTTGAAAATGGATAGGAGTTTCATGTTATCAAGCATTGATGCCGAATTTAAAGCTTTTTCTACGGAAAATAGGGAGATATCGAGAAAAAGAATGAATGAGGTCTTAAAGCACGTGGTGTACAATAAAGAATAGGATATTTTTTTATCCGTTAACCGAAAGCAGCGATTCCGAAGAAACAAAGTGGCGATGGCGACAGCAAAGACGATTTTACATCAGAATGAAGTAAAAAAATTTGAAAATGTTTTTATTAGCAATTTTTCTGAGAAGATAGTTTATCTCTAGTCTTTCTTAAGAAGCGAAACCATTAGGCTTTTATTTTTTTCAGTATGCTAGTTTGAAGCGATCAATGTGGAAACAAATTTACGCAGATTGTAAAGAAACACAAAATGGGGGATGAAAGTTTGGAAAATTTGTGAAGCAAATACTGGGTACTGTTGTGGATTTAGTTTTTAAACAGGGAAACTAATGTTAGTCAGCATGGCCTAGGGAACGATGTGGTCTGGAATTTATCACTTCCATACCATAACCAGGACCGTTTATTATTTTTTGACCGATTTCTTTAGTTCGGTCAAACTTGCGGTGGATTCCAGTAATTCACTTTATTCCACCTTTATGGTACACCTGTTGTGCATTAAATACAACTGATGATATAGTGATGTGCACAATTCTTCTTTATCAAAATTTTGTTGCATACCCATTTGAATATTAGCTGATGATTCATTTTCTATGGTGATGTTTAAACAAAATTTTTATATTTTTACCTTTTGCTCAATTTAAAATTTTAATATTTTTACCTTTTGCTCAATTTACCTGGATTTACCTGTAATTAAAGTCACTTTGAGACAAAAGTTATGCAATAGAATTGATTAAGAACTCTTTCTTTAATTATGTTCCAAATATCACATTAATATGTTAAGTAAAAAAGTTAGTTATTTAAAGTCATGATTATTTTAGAATTTAATTGAAACTCATGAGGGGTGTATTTTGGTCAGAAATATAGTAACGAAAGGGTTAATATGAATGCAAAATGTTATGTTTTACAATGTATAAAGCTATATTTAGTACTTCGGTTGGTGCCCAGTGTTTCTGCTGGAAGCATTTATGAACATTTAAATCTGTTATTGATATTAATGAATGAATGAATGACCATAGACTCTTAATGGTGTCTACAGAAAATACCTTTTGAGTGCATCACCTTTTAAACTCATCTTTTTGCATTGGACTTTTTTTTCAGAGGGCAACAGCTTGCCACACAGATGCAGCAACAGAACCCAGACTTAGTTGCACAGCTCCGCAGACAAGCTAACATTTTGAATGGAGAACAACAGACTAACTCTGGTTTGTATTTCATTAATGTAAATTCCTTTGTAAATGATTAAAAATTATGATTTAGAAAGATGGAAAAAAAAAATCGGAATTTATTATCAGACGTAATAATCAAGGGAGACAACTGCATTTGAATTAGGATTTATAACCAGTTGGAAGGGACATAAGTATTAATAGTATTTGTCAGAATTTTAATTTGATGGCATATAAACTGCCCCCTATCCCTCGAAAAATCTCGAACGATCATTCCAGGTCCCCCTGTATGCGAAGTTTGGCTTCTCATAACTTTTAATGCACTAAAAAAAATCTTTCCCAATATTTGTTCCTGAATGTAATATGCTTGTCTTTTATGCCATCAAGTATTGCTGTGTGGAAATGTGACTTTAAATTTAGACTTATTGATATGAAAGTATTAACAAAGATTGAATTGATCTGGATATCTTTTTTTCTTTTTATTGCAGAAGAAACTGATAACAAAGAGTGACATTCCAAGTGTAAAGAACACTGATGCTATGATGGTGTGTTGTCCATGTAAGACTGGATGTGCACTGTTCAAATTGGCTACTACAAACCAAGCAGAAAGCCTATATATATGTATTTATATATATATATATAGCATTATAATAGAGGGACTTATAACGAATAAATCTTTATATAAATAGGACTTATAATGAATAAATCTTTATAAAGAAGTAATGGCCAAATCTGTACAGAATTTTGTAGCAAATATTTCCTGTATTTCCATAGGAATGTTGTTATTCTATGCAATATCTCTATTGGTTGTACCTACAATGTACCATTGTCGTAATATCAACAGTATGACTGATCATATGCTAGACATTCATCAATCAAGAGAATTATAACTAACAAGCAAAAACTAGCTGGTGTGGAAGTGCAATGTGTTTTCTTTCTTCCTCTACAGTAATTTGGCTGTGACCAAGCTGCAATTTGTAAGAAATTTTAGCTGGCCCCTTTCATTTTTTTTTCATTGTTCTAGCCATTTGCTGTAAGTCCTTTTAATATCCTTCCCATCTACTTTTGATGTTTCATGTCAGTCATTGCACAAATTCACATTAGCATATGAACTTTTCCTCATCAAAACAGGATCCATCTGCTTTTTTTAGATAACATTGCTGCCTCCATCCACTTCATGATGTGATAAACTTTATTTTTATTCTTCCTAGACCTATTCTCTGTAGACATATCAGCCAAAGAACGGTTTTTGTCACCATCATGAATGTGGCTGTTTGTAGACCTGCTCTCTGTAGATGTACCAGCCTGAGAAAGGTCCTAGCTAATCTTTCATCAGTTTTGAAAAGTATTTTGTTTATATTTACTGCCCTCCCCCTTCACTACTCACACATACACACATAAATCCAAGCATTTTTAGTGAATTTAAAAAAAAAAATTAACCCACAAAACTGAAGTTCTTGGCATTTCTTTGTTGAAATTTCTTTATTATAATAAATAACACAGATGTAACGAATCTAATTAAATTGTTTTATTTCAATAGTGCTACAATTTATTGGAGCAGAAATATTTAAATAATTTTCATTATGACCGTCATTCACAAACAAACACTTGAGCAATTTCATCATGTTCATATGTGCGCTTGAGGAAATTGTCAGTCAGTCGAAGGCCAGAAATTGTCTAAAAGCAAAATGAAGAAAACATCATTATTAGAAAAGTAATTGCATGTCAGCATATATGAATTATAATAATTACAATAATTGGAATGTTAACAAACCTGTAGACCAGGAGATGTTGCTATGACAGTAAGTGGAAGGTCTAAGCTGTTGTTTTGTGGTAATTTTCCTAGCTGTTTACCAGACACTCCACACCAAAGAACTCCAGGTGAGTTATGGTTTTGTAAAATTAGAGCAAGATCCACTGTGCGTTCACTGAAACAAAGATTTTTCTCCTTTTAAGACTTATTGACATTTATTAAAGTAAGATTGTTTAAAATTAAAGAGTAAAATAGCTGTGTGAAGTGAATTAAAAAGTTTGTTTTTTATTTATCTCTAACTGAGGGAAAAAAATTTAGTGCAAGGATAATTACGCAAGAGTTCCGTCTTTAATTTTATAAAGAATATAAAACAAAGGTACATAACTCTGCCTAACCCATTTTGCATGATTTAGCGCCGAGTTTCATTACAACTTCATGGATGATACACTAGTTAAAGAAACAATTTTAAAACTACCCAGAAGCGTAGTATGAAAAGTAAATGCGACTTTAATTTGACTGGGTAGATGAACTTACCAGCAATTTGTTATTCGGAATGTTATAGTAAAAGTAGTTTCGATTGATACAGTATCCGGAATGGATTCCACAGTTAAACGGATATCTCCATAACCAGGAGCCTGAAATGAATTCGTAGAAATCTCAGTTATGGCAGACAAAATGAAATCTTTATAGAATAATTGACAAAATATTTCTATTTAATCTTGTTGCTTTATATTTGATTTTTAAAACCTACCTTGAGTCAATTATCAACTTCCAATAGGTCAGAAATCAAACATAATGTGGCCTTGTATTAATATTAAATTATTGCAAATACAATTGAAAATAAGTATACAATTAAACCTTTTGATACCAATCTAATCTGAAACCATCACTCATTCTATAATATATTCCTAGTTTTAAAGTGATCTAACTAAACTGAAACCTTCCATTAAAATTTCAGGTTAAATTACATACTAAATGCCAGCATTATCAAAGGCAGTGTATTTCAACAAAAGGGGTTAAATGCCAGTTACATTAAAAGGGGGTGGAGTTAATGAAAATATAGTTGTAAGGTTCTCTATTAACGTAAGGCTCTATGTAGGAATGAAATATGAGAGCTACGAGTATAATGCTTCTGTTATTGTGTGTTTACATTTGTGACAAGAACCTGAATTTTACAGACTGCAGTCAAGGAAGCTAATAACATTCTCTGTCTAAAACGGCATTTGACACTGGTCTTTGGAAGTGCAGAGCGATTATTGTAAATGTAAACATCATATCACTGTTTCACTTGGTGAGAAGCAAAACATGGAATGTCAACAGTAATGTCCATATGTACACACATACATACAATAGGCTTCCATACAGTTTCCATCTAATTCCACTCGAAGCATTGGTTGCTGATGATACTGTATAGCAGGACTGGACCCTAAACCATGCGTTTGCAAAGCAAACTTCGTAACCATCATCATCCCTGCTTGCTCTTTTTTATTTACAGTACAGATATTTATAAAATACTGAAGCTATATTTCGTAACAACAGTAGAACACAGATTTCAAGGCAATTTAATAACTTCATCTAAAACACGGAACTGTGAGCGACAAGAATGTTAGAATAGTTTATCATTTGAAACATGTTGCAATTAAATCCTAAAGCAATGGTCAGATATATTCTATAAATAAAGATTCAACATACCACTCTTTGCAGCTGACTGGTCTGTAGTCGGCCTCTCTCACCCATATTTGTGCGCCAGGTGATGTCCAGTTTGCCAATGTTAGTTACACCCTTTAAAACCTTACTTTCGAGATAGGCTTCTGGTTTCGGAGTTAAGCAGTACAAATATTGTCTAGTATCAAGGGAATTGAGGTAGTTGACTTTACCAAACACTGGATAAACCCTGGGAAATAAAGATACAAAAACAAGTTTAATAAGAGATTCAATGGTTTTTGAAGCATATAGAAATATGATTCTTAATGTCAATTCACCATTAGCTAGAAAATGACATTTACGAGGAGTGTATGAAAAGTCTTGAGCCTCAAAAAAACAAAACGTTACAAGACTTCAAGGCTCAAAACTTTTCATACACCCCTCGTATTGTTCAGGGTAGTTGACAGATACTGATCAAAGTGTCAATCAAATACTTTATATTTCAATATAGATCCCTTGAAAATATACTGACTTAATAAATGTTACTTGAAACATGAGAATTTTCTGTCCACCAATTCCATTTAGGGCAGGGCTATAGTAGAAACTCAAGATACTGCTTGGGAAGAGACCTGCCTACACCTACATATCTTTTATTTGTTTCAGTCAGACTGTGGCCATGAAGAATTTTTAGTCGAACGAATCGACACCGAAACTTTTTTCTTGTAAAGACTAGTACTCATGCTATTGGTCTCTTGCTGAACTGCTAAGTTACAGAGACATAAACACGTCAACACCAGTTGTGAAATGGTGGTGGGGGACAAACACAATGGGCGTAGAAGAGTCCAGTTTGCTGGACATTGTTGTAGAGCTGAAAATGAGGTAATTTCTGCTCTTCTCCTCTGGAAGCCATCTACTCGCGATACCAGAGGGTGCACACTCTCCTACCTTGATGTAATCTTTAGGGGTACAGGCATCCAGCAACAGGACCTCCGTAATGCTATGATGGACCGTGAAGTCTGGCATAGCATAGTAAATTCCATTGTCTCGACCACGGTCGAACAATGATGATGGGCTTCTTCCAGTTTCCAACTACCAAATCCACTCAAGGCTATGGCTGGCCTGGGGCAAAGGTGCTATGCAGTGGGACTAAACTCAGAACCATGTGGCTGGGAAGCAATCTTCTCACCACTCAGTCATGCCTCTGCCTATGTTGGGTTATCAAATAAATTTGCTTTCTTTCTTTCCTATTTGGTGCTCCATTATCATTTGTCGGAAGAAGTACAATTTATTCAAATTTCAAAAATGATAAAATTTGTAGATAGAAATATTTTTGGTGTTAATTCAAATAACATTGGAAAACATTAAAATAAATGGAGAAAAAAAAAAAAACGGACAAGTTTATCTGACAGCTCAAATATAATAACTGAATGAAAGAATTAATCTCATGGATTAAAACAGTGCTGGCGAGGTAGTTAGAGACAGAATATTTAGAAAAGCCACATATCTGTCAGAGTGGTAGAATGACTATAAATTTGCAGTTATATGTTAGTAGAGGCTAGCAGCTCTTAACTAGGATTATCAACTTCAGAGTCTTGATTACAATAACTGCAAATTAACAAAGCCATACAATGAAAGAAACAAACAAACAGCAGTTAAGTTAGTGTTAACACATTTGCCACTGGGAGCATTATTAAAAATAATTGAGATGACAAAAATTACTCAAGGGACAAAATTGTTTTAATTTGACAAGTATGGGAGAATGCATATTTCAGTATTATCCTGGCCTCATCAGCAAAGAATAAGCTTCCATATTCCATATTTTGTACATTATTTACTTAAATATTATTGCATTACTACTCCAGTAAGAATAGTAAAGTTCATGCTTTAATGATCAGGTCACAATAATTCCAAAACATGTCCAGAGTTGTCCCTCATTTGTTATTTAAAGCATTATTATTTATTGGTCTCAGTACACAATTATTTCGAATTAGCTATTTAAAAATGCTTGCTCCCTGCATTAAACATGTTGATACTAATTTAACCTAATAATAAAGATCTTGACTATCAAATGGGATTT
The DNA here is from genome assembly GCF_006345805.1 of Octopus sinensis. Classification (NCBI taxonomy): domain Eukaryota; kingdom Metazoa; phylum Mollusca; class Cephalopoda; order Octopoda; family Octopodidae; genus Octopus; species Octopus sinensis. Next base: position 87,432,193 of record NC_043004.1, read on the forward strand.
AAAGAATCTCAACAGCCATTTTGTTAGGGTACAAAACCAAAGTGGGGAAAAAAATGAATTTAGGAGAGTGGTCATCATTACTAAGTTGTGTTTAGAATATAAATTAGCAAGAATTTTTAATGTAAGGTCTTAATTTAGATTTTAAAATAGTAAGGCAGCCTCAGGTGTGTTGGTATTAAATGAGTTTAATGGGGACACAACTACCAGGTCTTCAACAACACCAAGAAGCAGCCTTTACACATATATATCAAGGAAACATTCACATTATTACTACATCCTTCTCACTCATAAGCAACTCACAACAAAAACTTAGCTTGTGGCACCCATGCAGGTATGTGTGTGTGTGTATCTTTTTCAATTTTTGGCACAAGGCCAGCAAGTTTGGGGAATTGAGTAAGTCAGTTACATTGACCCCAGTGTTCAAACAATATTTTATTGACTCCAAACGGATGAAAGGCAAAGTCCACCTTGGCAGTATACATATAATCCCTCTCTCTCTTTCGGAGAGGCACTGAGCAGCTATACGCACACATACACACACGGCAGTAACTTCCACCTACCGAATTCAATCACAAAGCTCCGGTCAGCTCGGGGCTATGGCGGAAGACACCTACCCAAAGTGCCACACAGTGGGACTGAACCCGAAACCATGTAGCTAGGAAGCAAGCTCCCTAACCACACAGCCATGCCACATATATAAACAAGGAGAAAGGAGTAAAAAGCTTGTTTTATTACATATACATATCTATAGGTGCAGGAGTGGCTGTGTGGTAAGTAGCTTGCTAACCAACCACATGGTTCCGGGTTCAGTCCCACTGTGTGGCATGTTGGGCAAGTGTCTTCTGCTATAGCCTCGGGCCAACCAAAGCCTTGTGAGTGGATTTGGTAGATGGAAACTGAAAGAAGCCTGTCGTATATATGTATATATATGTATGTGTGTGTATATGTTTGTGTGTCTGTGTTTGTCCCCCTAGCATTGCTTGACAACCGATGCTGGTTCGGCAAAAGAGACCGATAGAATAAGTACTGGGCTTACAAAGAATAAGTCCCGGGGTCGATTTGCTCGACTAAAGGCGGTGCTCCTGTATGGCCACAGTCAAATGACTGAAACAAGTAAAAGAGAGAATATATACATGTATGTTCTTTGGCCACTGTCTATCATCAATAATCATGAATGAGGGTCCTAGTTATCCACCCCACTGGAACAGCAGCATCTGGTCAGGTTCTATCTCTCCAGTAATGGGTTTTTTGATAGGATTCAAGCCTCTGCAGTATGTCCCCTTCCTTGCATCACTGATGGAACCTAAAGAAGAGCACGGGGTAACAATCTGGCACAATTGTTGCAAGAGTTACCAGGAGAAAATTGTTAGACAACATTGAACTGCCACAAGGGCACCGACTTTGGATAGTATCCAGTAGCAGGGCCCTGGTTTGGGCATTCCAGGGTTATGAGGAGTGTGGGACCAGCTCTTAGCCACTATTGTTCAGAGTTCTACTCAGGCCTAGAGTATTAACACCCATCAGGATCCCAGTTATGGGTTAATTAGTAAGTCAGTCAGGCAGATGAAGTTTGTTAGCCCAGGAAAGCAACCCATCTAGGAGGAGGAAAACCTTGATTCCATACTTACACTGCTTTGCAGCCATATGAAAGGCTTCAGGAGCAAATACACACACACACATCATCATCATCATCATCATCACCCAGTTAATGTCAGTTTTCCAGGCTGTCTTGGGTTGAATAGTTTAACAGGAGCTGGCAATCTAAGGGACAGTAACAAACTCTATTGTCTGATTTGGTAGGGTTTTTATGGTTGGATACCCTTTCTAACACCAGCCACTTTACAGAGTGTACTGGGTGTTTTCTTTTTTCTTTTTTTTTGTGGCACCAGAACTGGTAGGGTTACCAAGTAACTTGCAAGATAAAGACCCCTCAACCAGAGGAAGTAGTAGTGATGGAAGTCATTCTGTGCCAGTTGTGAGAGGTTAAGAAGTATAAATGAAGGATAAAAAAGAAAGGAGAGACAGAGTTAGAGAGAGAGGGTGGTGGTGATGGAGATGTGTTGGGACATACCCTCAAGGTATAGTGGAGGGTGTATAAAGATGAAGTGATACAGAGGATGAAACTGGATGGGAGTGGGGTAGGGAGATAAAGGGGGAAGTTTTATAGGGGTGTGAGAAGAGGTGGTTGTAGCAACTGATGGTGAGAGTAACAGGGGTGGTTATGGTCTATTCTCATGGGTATTGACAGTGATAGTAGATAAGAGGTGTTAGGGATGGAGTATAACAGAGAAAGAGAGAGAGAGAATGTAATGACTGAAGGTACAGAATTGCTCTCTCTCTCTCTCCTCTCCTCTACTCCATCCCTAACACCTTATTTATTATCATTTGACACCCTTGTATCTACCATATATGTGTGTATGAAAATGAACTGTAGCTGTGGTCGTTGCTGGTGTCATGTTAATGACACCCATTCCAGTGGCACATAAAAGCACCCATTACACTACTAAAGTAGTTGGTGTTAGGGAGGGCATCCAGCTGTAGAAACCATGTCTGGAGCCTGGTGCAGCTCTCTGGCTCACCAGTTCCAGTCAAACCATCTAACCCATGCCAGTATGGAGAATGGATGTTAAATGAGGATGATGATATATTATATATACATATATATTGTAATGAGTGAACAAGTGTTAGTTACAGGTTTCTAATGCATCAATTGCTGTTTCACTATAAGAGTGACAAGGGAGTGTAGAATAAGTGTTGCAAAGGACACATTTCACAAAGCAAGAGTTTTTCAGTTTTCTTGCTGAGATTTACATCTTTTAGCAAATGATATGTGTTCACATACATACATTCATGATAGGTTTCCTTGGAGTTTACATCCACTAAATTCTAATCACAAGGTATTGCTCAAACTGAAGTTTTGACAGAAGACATTTGTCTGAAGTTCAATATAGTGAGATTGAACCCAGATCCTTTTGATAGTGGAGTAAATTTTGTAAACTACATACCCACACCTGCTTCCATTATCTATCTATATATCTATATAACAAAGCCAAAATCTACATCTTCAATGCCAGAAATTACTTCATATCTGAGCTGCTGCTGACTCTCTATAGAATGTACAAGTGCAGCCAACGCTAGAGTACTGTCTCATGCCTGGGAAGGAACAGCTGCTACACACATAAACATCGTAGATAACACAAAAAGAAAAAATGCCATCCAACTGAATGACAAGCATTCATTCGCATATTACAACCACTTGCACACCAAAGCACTCAAAACACCCCCCACTACTCTTCTTCATCTATCATTACTACAATGGTTTCTCCAATTTTCTGAACTAGCAGGCTGTGTGTATCAGCACCACCGAAGCTCACTCTGTTTATCAACCATTTCCTCTTTTTGTTATTTGTAACTGTGTTTCTCCACAAAAGCTCAAACAGACACTTTATCTAAACTGCTCTTCCCAGAAATGAAACCCTCTGCAGCTCCCTCCTTGCACATATTTTCTAATGGGCATCTGCCTAACTTCAACCATACCAGTGTGATATGGCATATAAAAGTTATGACTACTCTCTTTACTGCTATGAACAAAAATGCAGTATACCAAAACCCACATTCACATATACTGCCAGCGCCGCCTTGACTGGCTTCCGTGCCGGTGGCACGTTAAAAGCACCAACCGATCATGGCCGATGCCAGACTCCCCTGGCACCTGTGCTGGTGGCACGTAAAAAGCAGCCACTACACTCGCGGAGTGGTTGGCGTTAGGAAGGGCATCCAGCTGTAGAAACACTGCCAAATCAGACTGGAGCCTGGTGCAGCCCCTGGCTTCCCAGACCCCGGTCGAACCATCAACCCGTGCTAGCGCAGAAAACAGACGTTAGACGATGATGATGATGATGATGATACACACGAGGGGGTGCCGAAATTTCCTGGCTTTGACTAAAAGAAAGTACAAGCGGATCAGTTAATTATGATTTTATTCAACATATTCCTCTCTCAGATTCACACACATATTGCAGTGATCCTTCAGTTTTTCTAAGCCCTTTAAAAAAACTTGGATGGTTGGGCCTCCAACAAGGTTTTTTTGTGATACTTTTAAAGCCAAGAACTTTTCAGTACCTCATGTGTGTATATATATATATCTCACAGCAGCAGCAGTGTTTTAATGTCCTCTTTTCTATGCTTGTATGAGTTGGATGGTAGTTTCTGAGATGGATTTTCTTTGGTTGGATGCCCTTCCTGTCACTAACTCTCACCTGTTTCCAGGTAAAGTTATATTTCCAATGACCAGACATGTTTTGATGGAAGATTGGAAATGAATATTCCCCCACTTGCATGAGAGTGACACTTGTTTACAGCATCGCATAATGTCAAGGCAAGGAGACAGTAGTGTACGTGAGCACACACACACATAATACATATATACTACAGGCTTCTTTCAGTTTCCATCGACGAAATCTACTCACAAGGCTTTGATTGACTTGAGGTTATAGTAGAAGACATTTGCCCAAGATGCCACACATTGGGATTAAAGCCATAACTATGTGGTTGAGAAGCAAACTTCTTAACACAGTCATAGATAGACAGACAGACAAATATCATCATCATCATCATCATCATCATTTAGCGTCCGTTCTCCATGCTAGCATGGGTTGGACGGTTCAACTGGGGTCTGTGAAGATGGAAGGCTTCATCAGGCCCAGTCAGATCTGGCAGTGTTTCTATGGCTGGATGCCCTTCCTAACGCCAACCACTCCGTGAGTGTAGTGGGTGCTTTTTACGTGCCACCTGCACAGGTGCCAGACAGAGCTGGCAAACGGCCACGAACGGATGGTGCTTTTACGTGCCACCAACATGGGGGCCAGACAGAGCTGGCAAACGGCCACGAAACGGATGGTGCTTTTACGTGTCACCGGCACGGGGGCTAGGCGAGGCTGGCAACGGGCACGAACGGATGGTGCTTTTACATGCCACCGACACGGGGGCCAGACAGGGCTGGCAAATGGCCACGAACGGATGGTGTTTTTACGTGTCACCGGCACGGGGGCCAGGCGAGGCTGGCAACGGACACGAACGGATGGTGCTTTTACATGTCACCGACATGGGGGCCAGACAGGGCTGATATATATATATATATATATATATATATATATATATAATATATATATATATATATATATATATATATATATATATGACTATGGAAGCATTACTAATAGCAGAATACAAGACTAAATCAAACACACAGATACATTACATGTAAAAAATATATAATTGCATGAAATCTACAAGGATTTATCATTATATACTTTGAAATCCAGAGTTGAGGGTTTTATCAGTTATAAAATTACTCCCAAGACTCTTTATGACTTACTGCATTTACCAGGAAACTTGAAGCCAGTACAAAATATATTACAAAAGCGCATTACTTACATATCTGAAAAAAAAAAGCTACAAGAGGCATTATTTGTGGTCTACTTACTTATCATCCTCATCTATGTCATTCATTTTGGTGACTGAATAAGAAACTGATGGCTCTAAACTGACATGGTCCATGAATATTGGACCTGGGGTAATATTTTGGATCTGTGCTTCTAAGTAAACTTCATCTGACTGTAAAAGAAAAAGACAAATATGAAAAAATTTATTTGAATAAGATTTTGATTAGATAACAAATAAAAGTATCAAGGAAAAGACAATATTGGCAGTAAAGATAAAGAATGTAAAACGAGAATTTCATTTTAATTATCTGTTTAACCATTCCATGACCATATTTCTAAAGAAATACACAGTTCTAGGTTTTAGTTGATTCTTAAAATAAAGAATTTGAAAGAGCTTAGTAGAATAGGTAACCTTGTAACACAACAAAAAATTCTCATGTCAAATTATGATCGAAGGTTTTAATATAAATGTTTTAAAAAATACAGTCTTATATCATAGAACTAGGACTAATCTGGGGTGAGCAAGTATAAAAAGGGTTAAAATAGTAATGGTAACTTCTGATATACAACTAGCATATCATAGGTCAAGAGCGGTCAGTGTGGAATCACAAGACTAAATGATGCCAGAAAACCACAGGATCATGATGGAGCTATGGGTGCAGAAACAAAAGTAATGAAACTAGCAATATAGGGCAAAATCCCCAGCAATTTATACTTGTCTAATTAAGAAACATCTGAGAGCTTTCTTCACTAAAGAACTATGCAAATTCAGGTACAAATTAAAATAACCCCGAAAAAAATTAATAGTTTACTAATTAGTAATACCATTAAATCAAATTTCCTATGACTATTGAATAATAAATTATAGTTTAATTTTGACTGAAAACATATTTTTAAACAAATATCAAAACATCTTTCATGAGTTTCTGGGGGAAATCAGCTATTTTGGAAAAACAAAACAAAATTACTCTGGCTTTAAATGTATTGGTTTTAATGAAACCATTCTTTCACTGGTTAGTTTTTTGGACACAGCCAGTCCATATTTTGACTAAGCATTTACAAAGATTCTTCAATGTTGATTGTGGGTATTCATCTAATCAATCATCAAGTAACTAAACATGTTTATGTTCTATCTTCTTTACTTTGTCATGGTCACTTCCATGGTGCAAATGTGATGCATGATCTGTGTGCACTCCATTATATACTGTTGCCTTCTTAACATGTGCTGCAGCAATGGATTCCTGACCTTCTTCTGGTTTAGTGGCAAACTGTAAAAACCTATAAGTTTCAAGTGCAGACCTTTTATAAGCCTCTTCCCTTCTGCTCCCTGCTTGCTTCTCTGTTTAACATCTCATGAAATTGTAGTACTTGTAGGTTTGAGTCAAATGTTGAAATGAATTCAGTTTTAAAATGTAGTGGCTTTGTACTAATCATCAAACCCCCTTGAGGATGTAAGGATGCTGATTCCAGATTTCAGTAAACTTAATTGAAGAGGTTTATATGTTCCTGTACCTTTCTCAAAGGTAGTGTTGTAGGTTTGCTGATATCAAATCTGCACAAATGAGAACAAGTTAGAGATCTGGCAGAATTGTTAGCACACCTGCTGAAATGCTTAGTGGTATTTCATCTGCTGTTATGTTCTGAGTTCAAATTCTGCTGAGGTCGGCTATGCCTTTCATCCTTTTGGGGTCCATTAAATAAATACCAGTTATGCACTAGGGTCAATGTAATCGACTTAATCCCTTTGTCTGTTCTTGTTTGTCCCCTCTATGTTTAGCTCCCTGTAGGCAATAAAGAACTAAGAGAGAATTTCTGCAGAAAATCGTCTTCTTAAAATTTAAAGGATTTTCAACAGATCACTTGTGGTGTGTGCATGTAAAATAATAGAAACAATATTATTGTTTGCCACTAAAATTTAGCAAAGCATAAATTTTTACAGAAATCATTTCAACAGACATACAGTGTGAATATAGATTGATTTGATTTATGTGTGTTCCTCCTATCAACCAGATCAAATGTTCAAACAGATCAATGCTACCTTCACAATAGTAAGGTTTGATTTTCATTTAATATTATAATCACTGTCCATGTGCTTCTGTGTAATTAGCAATAGTAAAATTATTACTTTATAGCACATTTTTTTGTTGGTCAGTGCCATCTCCCACATACTATGGAGTGTTGCACAGCTGCAGTGAGCAGAAGGTAAAATAATTAATGAATTTAACTATCCAACATTTTTTTCTCTCCAGACTCCACAGCTAATTCTAAAGAACTGCCAGTAGCCAATCGCTTTGTGTTGTAAGATAATCCAGATACTAATATATAGAAATATATAGTAAACAATTGTAAACATTATCCTTAATATTCTTTCCTTATCTAGCAACAAAATGGGAGAGTTACAGATTTATTCTATCTTGTTTCACTTTCATATAAACAATAGGTGAAACAATGGCCAATGTTCTGGTCATTTTTGTGAAAAGTCATGGTTTATTTGTTGTTTGAGAATGGAAAGCTCCATCACAGATCATTTTTCTTTATTCATAGAGTGAAATAACATGGTTAAAAACCAGTTGTGTATTATTGTTCAGTTTGAATAATACTCCAGCCAAACTGCAGCACTGTGTCCTGAATAAGGCTCTGATAATTCACCTGCCTCTAATATCTGACAATATCACAAAAAAGAAAATAAATGAGAGAGAAGAGAAAGATTTTGTTGATGGATTTTAGCAAATGGTTAGATGGTTCACAGTGATTGGATGAAGATATAGGGCAAGAGGAACTTCAATATAAACACTCAGCTAAGGTTTGCTCCACTTCCTGACAGAAACTGTATTGATCTGATATAACCATTTCTGATATGCTAACACTCATGGTTTATGGCTATGCACTAGGTTGGGATTCTTTCAGAGGGGAGGCATAAAAAATAGGAAGGAAAAGATGAAAATGTAAAAAAAACCCATCAAAACAAATTAAAGCAACAACAACAAAAAAAAAAAAAGAAAAAACACCATTGTTTATATGAAAGTGAAACAAGATAGAATAAATCTGTAACTCTCCCATTTTGCTGCTAGATAAGGAAAGAATATTAAGGATAATGTTTACAATTGTTTACTATATATTTCTATATATTAGTATTTGGATTATCTTACAACACAAAGCCATTGGCTACTGGCAGTTCTTTAGAGTTAGCTGTGGAGTCTGGAGAGAAAAAAATGTTGGATAGTTAAATTCATTAATTATTTTACCTTCTGCTCACTCCAGCTGTGCAACACTCCTTAGTATGTGAATGTTGGCACTGACAGAAACAAAAAATTACAAAAATATAGAAGGAAGAAATATAACTATTATTATTATTATTATTGTTGCTGTTGTTGTAATGAGGATGAAGTTGATGATGACAGGCATGTGTGATATATTTTCTGATTATATATATATATATATATATATAGTACAATATATTTTCAAGCAAATGGAATCTGTTTTCCCTCCTAGATTGAATAACCATCCCTTATGAAGTCATTGCTCTTGGTAAATGTCATAAAAGTGTTAAGATTTTATCGCCTGTATAGATTATAGTAGTTATTATAACTTGCTATTACTTTTGCTTTTCTTCAGAATCTATGATAATTATGTTTAAAGCAGAGAGAAAATGCAGTAAAAAAAAAAATGACTTTAACACCTGGAGCACGTACAAGATGTAATTATGTATAAATAACTGGAATGGGACCTAACATTGTTTATTGGAAAGTGCTAAAAAGGGGAACTTATGTGTGTGTATGTGTGTGTGTGTGAGAGTGTGTGTGTTATCTCCTACAGAGACATGACAGGCAGACACATATTCTTTGAGAGATACAAGAAATCTAAATTAGTGAAGGCATATGTTCCAAGAGATCAACATTAATGTATACAAAAGAAGTATGGAAAGAGGTGTTGATTTCAATAAAAATAATAGCTGATGGAGCAGGGTAAAGGTGGGAATGAGTTTCAAGCAAATGAGAGACAATCACACTTTTGATTACAATCCAAAACTGATGTTGCCGTCAACCATACACTCACTATTTTTACATTAGGAAAACTGCACATAAAAGTCCTTTAACACCTTTATAGTTATCTGTTTCCTATGCCATCAAATATTAACTCTTTCAAGGCCCTAGTAATACTATGAATCATTATTAAAACTATATGAAACTTTTATCACAAGACTGCAATTTCAAAAGTGCACTCTAATTGTACGTTTATTCATTTAGCAGAATTCAATTCTGCAGATGTCTGAACAAGCCCTAGATTTTGTTCAATATTTTATTAGTCAAATCTGGTTTAAAAACATTCCTTCCCAACCATATAGTTTCAAATTCAGTCTCATTGCATGTGGTGCCTTTAGCAAGTGTCTTTTACTATAGTTCCGAGTCAACAAAAACCTTGTGAGTGGATTTGGTAGATGGAAAATGAAAGAAACTTGTGTGCTTGTTTGTGTTCCTTTTGCCTTGACATTGTATGTACTCTCAGAATAACACAAAGAAATAGAAAAGCATTTAGTCAAAACTTGGTAATGGCTTTAAATGGTAATTACACACATACACCACAGGCACCTTCAGAGTTTCTATCAACCAATTTCATTCACAAGTTATCAGTTAACCTGAGGTTATAGTAGAAAACACTTGCCCAAGGTGCTATGCAGTATGACAGAGCTCCAAACCATGCCACTCTGTAACCATATAACCATGCCAGCACCAAATAGTAGTCAGAAAGGGCCAACAAGAAGTAATCATTCCTATGAATGTGTTCTATTTTCTTGAAACTTTATACTTGAATCAGAACAACTTGTTTGGAAACAACACAACTTATCACAAGATACGTTAATCAAGACTTCCTTTTCTGATTCTGGTGTCATGTAGATATTTTGAATTTATTTAAAAGATATAGAGTTGAAACACCATTAACCCTCTTGATACAAAATGCCTGAAATCACTCCTGGTTCTATGATAACACATTTCCTGTTCTAAATTAAAATCTTCCACCAAAATTTCCAGTTAATTTATGTTGCAACACTAGCTTAACAAGAACAAAGCTATTTTACTGACTTCTTCATTATTTTCAGAATTAGTTGAAACAAATCTATTGTATTTCAATAGAAATATGGTAACAAAAAGGTTAATATATGTAATCATTATTGAAGACAGACCTGTTGTGTTTGTGATAATTTATCCAGGTTTCAAATTTACGAAAATTGATATTAAGATATTATCGTAAAAAAAAAAAAAGAGAAATTATAATTCAAAGTCACAAATAAAAATATCAAAACCTTTTCAACACCAGATATCAGATATTCCATTCTATTTGATAAAAATGAATAGATCCAAGCTTATTAACAACAAAGTGAATAAAGGTAATCTAAAAACTATTCTAAGTAAAGCTATGTAAGGAGATAAATAAACAAACGAAAATTGACAGTATTTTCAAGAGAACTAGAATACAAATAATCTAGTTTTGACTGAGTCTTGATTATTTTTTGTTTAATAAAACAATGTCTTCTTGAGAAAATGCATCTTGCGAAACATCGAATTAAGCAAAAGACTTCCAAATTAAATAACTATGAAGCAGTTCTGGAAATATACTTTTCTCCTTGATGCATGTAACTATTATTTGAGAAACAAGGTTTGTGGGATAGCATGGATTGTTAGTATATTTGTTATTGATCTTGGTGAAAGGCAATGTTGATGTTGAGTGAGGCAAAAACGAATGATGTGCAATGTTAGAACTGCCACGGTTGAAGTAGGAACATCATTTGAGAAACAATCCATCAACGATATTAAGATGGAAAAATGAACAAAGAACAAAGGTCTAATTGAACATTGTGTTCAGAAAACTCTAGATAATGGAGATTCTGTTTTTGTTTTCTTTACAACACATTTAAGAATAAATTGAAAAACATAAAAAACAAAAAAAGTAAAAAAAAAAATAAAAGATTCTTTCGAATGACTTTAATCTTTATTGAGTTAGATATTACATTATTATCAATTCTACATCGTATTGAAGCCATTTAATCAATCAAATGAAACTCAAAGTAAAAGTGGTGGCAAATACGACGACGACGACGATGATGATAATGATAATGATGATGACAATGATGATGACGACAATGATGATAATGACAATAATGATGATGACAACAACGAGGATGATGATGATGGTGGTGGTAACAGTACAGCTGCCACAACCACTGCCAACACCACACCACCGCTATTATCATTAGCATTATTGTTTTTATGTCCTCAAAAGTAATAATAATTATGTTTTATCATTTCTAAATTAGTAATTAAAACATTCTAATATTCCAGGGAATTTTCAACTAGTTCTATGTTAGTTTGCACAGTTTTATCTATTTGATATAGCAATCTGTGAGCTGCAGCATCACAGGTTACTGGTTTCCAATGAGTCAATAACTGGTGTATGGCATTGTTAACAAGAGTAACAAAGAAAATCTGTGTCTCAGCAAAAAATGAAACATTGCTTGGCTGTTGATTGACTGATTTGTTGGGTTACTGGTCCCTAAGATTACAATGTTTAACCCTTTAGCATTTAAACCGGTCATATCTTTCCCAAATACTCCACCTGTTTTTATGTTCAAACCATCCAGATTCTGCCTCTCACACCTACCCTACAATGTCATTCTAAAAATAAAACAATTCATCATCGAAATCTCAAAGCTGTGAGATAACATGAATAATTCAAAACAATGTGAATAAATAAGCAGAACATTTGACAGTGAAATCTGAATGCTAAAGGGCTAAGCTGATCCAAAACATTTTGGTCTACCTTTTATTTAACTGTTTTGGCATTCAAATTACTCTGCCAAATGTAATGCTTGTTTTTTTCACATTGTTTTGAATTAATCATGCATTATCTCATAGCTTCCAAATTTTGATGATGTGATTATTTATTTTTAGAATCTAATTTGAACATGAAACAAGTAGTAAATTTGGGTCAGATATGGCCAGTTTAAGTGCTAAAGGGTTAAGGCACATTAAATAAGTTATGTGGTCTACCATATGGAAATTGGAACTATTCACACTAAACTACCTACATCTGTTGTTAGCTGCCAGGCCATTGCATCCTTTAAAACCTCCATGCTTCCTGAAATTCACCAACACTACACCCGATATCCCCCACTCCATATGCATGCACACATGTATATCATGAGTCATACACTGTTCACTTTCCTGACTTTTGTACATAATTCTATGTACATCCACCTTTGATGAGTTGTAGTGCACCTGAGCACTATGCACAATAATTTCATCATCATTATTATTATTTCAAGTTAGAAATTTTTCTAAGTAAAAAAAGTAAGTATCCAGCAATAAAACATTTATTTTAGACTATGCATATATGGAGAGAGAAGGGTGAGCGTGAGTGTGTGTGTGTATACACATACATATATATACATACAACACATGTATATGTGTTAAGATGTAGAAATACTCAGGTTGGTGTCCGAGAGTGCAGTAAACCCACTGGGAATGGACCCTGGTCTTTGTCCAAGCATCCCTTAAGGAGAAGGCTAACTCATATATAAAGCCCACTGTTCTACTAAGTCAGATATTTCCCACTTTGCTTGTGTCTGGGCTTCTTGGTATTGCTAGTGAGAATTGTTGTGGTGTAGTGCAAGCCGCACCTGACTTAGAACCCTTGCACAGGCATTGCAAACATTGTCAGTAATGGTCATACTCATCTGGACAGCCATTATATATCGGCATTCACCATGATAGGTCGCTAGCCACTACACATTCTTTATTTTCTCTCCTTGTTTCTTTCTGTGGAAGAATGTAGGCTCAAAATGTTAAAGACTTTTTCCCTTCCCGAGTGTTATACTAATACGTCTGTTTGTTGTCTACACCACCTGTCTTTTGTTTTTATGTGAATTCTCCTTATACATATATATATATATACACACACACACATACAGGGTGTGGGTGTATTTGTTTGCAATTTTCAACTGCTAATTTTACGCATATTTTTTGGTAGACTAACTGACTATGGAAACTTCTGAACCTCCCAATTTGTAGAAGAGGCATGGAGTCCTCCATGGAATCTGTGCCACAAGAACAAACAAAGAAATTTCAGATTCCCTCAATGTTAGCAGAAGGATAGTGGAAAAGTTCAGAAAGGAGCTGGAAGATTTGGGATTTGACTGCAGTGTGACAGCAGAGGAAAAAACCCATGATCATCAATCTGAGGTTGCCTGGTGGTTGTCATTGAGGCCATAGTTAGGGTCATTGAGTGAAATCAACGAAACATATCAATGAAGACAAACTGACCCAAATTTAACAAATATATCTTAAAAAATAAAAACACAGTTTCATGTTTTCCTGAGACAGCCATCATGTGAATGCATACCATCAGCAACCTGTGTGTGTGTGTATATGTGCACGTGTGTGTGTGTGTGTATGTGCACGTGCGTGTATGTGTGTGTGTGAGCATGCGTGTGTGTGTGTGTGTATGTGCATGCGTGTGTGTATGTGTATATATAGTACCAGTATGACCAAAGCAATTTAGAAATTCACTGGTCATTTATGAGGTTCTGAATTCAAGTTATTCCACAATGTGCACTTTGGATACACACCTTCTACTAGAGGTTTGGGAGTAAAATTGGGTTGGTGGAAACTGTATGGAAATCTACAAGATGACTGTATTTATAATTCAATGGTTTGGCTTTGTCATACACTGATTCTACCTACAGGTTACGTTAAATAGTATAAGTGTTTGCGGAATAGTCAGCCACTAATATTGTAATACATCTGATGAGGAGTTTTATTGCTCAAACAACTGCAATAATTATTGTTGAGATTACTGAGAGGCCCATTTACTTGTGCATTCACATGTATGTTTCCACATGTGAAGCAACATAATAAGAAAAATGAATAAGATTGAATTGGAATATACTGTTCAGAAATCCGATATATAATCAATTAAGCTATGTTAAGATTCCTGATATGGAGAACTTTACCAATGCCTGATAACAAGCAGATTTGAATACTCAAGTGAAAAATTATACTCCTTTTATCTTTATCCCTGATCCTGTAATATTAATGGAATGTTGCTAATTATCCCAGATCACACAGGAAGCGTTCATAATACCAGTGTAAAAGAGCAGATGCTATACTTTAATTTGCCATGGCAAGATTAGGCTCGCAGTCATTTCCTCAATGGAAACCAGGCTGTAATATGTAAAAGTCTGACATTTTTATATACAGCCTCCAAGTATAATTATAGACATGCCAATATTGATTTCAGTGATATGTTTTGGTTACAATTATGAAAATATTATTCTAATGTAGACTACACAGCAGGCCCTGTTGACCGTATAATTTCAATTAATGATAATATTTGCTGAGAAAATATAGGTACAGGATCTAGTTAATGGTTGTAGGATTAAATTACTAGATGAAAAAAAAAAAAAAAATCCCCAAGAAACAAAAAAAAAAAGCTAACAAACAATAATCCCAAATGATATCAATAAAAAACTAGATCCTCAACTTTATTTGTTAACCACACTACAAGTCTAATGGTTATTGACCCAATGTTATGTATATCAAGTAGTTGTAGCATAGTTCATAGAACTGGTCAGCCTGGACAACTGACTACAACTTAAACGTATAATGTGAATTGACCATAGCAATTACTAATAAATAGTTAATTAGCTTACTTCAAATTGATTACTTATTGAACAACATTAAGGCTATCATTGATTTATGTACTTCGATAGAGTTATTTCCAATAGCCTTACTTAAATGCTTTCTAAATTCTCAACTCTTAAGTATAAGTTGTAAAGAAACAAATTGATTACCTATAATAACCTACATACAATCATTATAAATACAATAACAAACAAGCAAAAAAAGTCAATCCTTCTACGTGGCTGGCATTTCATTGCAGTTTCTGTATTATTTAGTGGAAAATGAGAGATGAATCTTCCTCTGTACAAAGCATTAGACCATTGTAGATAATCTCATCAGAATAAAGTGAGTGTGTTACAGCTAGAGGCAATTAAATGCTTGATTGGTTGTATTCTAGAAGAAAGAGTATAACAACTGAAAAGAAATCTAATGCTTGATGTATTGTGGGTAGCCTTTCTAGAATAAAATATACTGCAACCTAGAGAGAAGTGATCTATTGTAAGTAGGAATTTCTCTACAGTAAAGTGTATTACAGTCTAGAAGCAATTTAACACTTAATCCATTATAGGTAACATTACCAGAATAAAGAGTGCTACAAACTAGAGGCAATTTAATGCCTGACATGAAATCACAAATGATGAGCTGGTAGTCCAATCCCTGTAATTCAAAAACAATAAAATTAAGAACCAACCATTCAAAAATTTTTTCTATAGTAACTCTGGAAGTTAAATAAAATACATGGGGATTTCTCTTGAAGAAAGAAGCAATTTGAATTGGCAAGACAAAATATGAGTTAATCACCAGTCAAACATAAGAACAGCTGCTGAAAGTTATTGATCTCTCCCTGTCCTAATTATAAAACTGTGTGGGTTCTAAAACAGACTCTGAAACACACAATTCTCTTCAAAGCATCTTAATGTCTTCACTGAAAAATTTTCAAATATAGCCAAATTGGATGGATGTCTTAAAAAAAATAAAAACCTAAAAATGTTCCTTAGAGTTTGATCATGTGTGTTTTAAGTATTCTTTGTTTAGCTAAATGATAATCTTTTTTATTTAACAAAATACTACTTCATAATCAGGATGGTATGTGTGTGTGTGTGTGTGTGTGTGTGTGTGTGTGTGTGTGTGTGTGTGTATGTAAAGTAAAATTTGTTAAATAATAGTTTCAAAGTAATACATCTCAGAGTAAAAGGTTAAAAGTAGAGTTAAAAGTAGAAAATGTATAATTCATCTAACTTGTTTGTGTGTATGTGTAATCAAATGGTTAAGAAGTTCACTTTGCAGTCATATGGTCCTGGGTTCAATCCAATTGCATGGCATTTTGAGCAGATGCCACTTTTTCTAGTGTTGGGTAGGCACATAACTGGTAAATAAAATTGGAGAGACAGAATCTGGATAGAAGACCATTGTGTAGAGTGCAACTCTAATTTAAAAAGTATAGCCTTGTCAGACTTTATAATAATAATAATAATGAAATTATTGTATACAGTGCTCAGGTGCACCACAACTTGTCAGAAAGTGCATATAAAGTATATGCAGTAATATACAAATGTCTGGAAAGCGAACAATGTATGAGTCAGATACATGCTTGTGTGTGTATGAAGGGGAGAAAATCAGGTGTAGTGTTGGCGAATCTCAGAAAGCATGGAAGTTTTGAAGGATGCAGTGCTCCGACAACTAACAACTGATGCCGGCAGTTTGTTCCATGCTTCAACAACTCTCAGCGTCATGCTGTTTCCACCCAAGAATTATGTTGAGGGTACACGTGTGTGTGTGTGTGTTGTGTGTGTGTGTATGTAAAGTAAAATTTGTTAAATAATAGTTTCAAAGTAATACATCTCAGAGTAAAAGGTTAAAAGTAGAGTTAAAAGTAGAAAATGTATAATTCATCTAACTTGTTTGTGTGTATGTGTAATCAAATGGTTAAGAAGTTCACTTTGCAGTCATATGGTCCTGGGTTCAATCCAATTGCATGGCATTTTGAGCAGATGCCACTTTTTCTAGTGTTGGGTAGGCACATAACTGGTAAATAAAATTGGAGAGACAGAATCTGGATAGAAGACCATTGTGTAGAGTGCAACTCTAATTTAAAAAGTATAGCCTTGTCAGACTTTATAATAATAATAATAATGAAATTATTGTATACAGTGCTCAGGTGCACCACAACTTGTCAGAAAGTGCATATAAAGTATATGCAGTAATATACAAATGTCTGGAAAGCGAACAATGTATGAGTCAGATACATGCTTGTGTGTGTATGAAGGGGAGAAAATCAGGTGTAGTGTTGGCGAATCTCAGAAAGCATGGAAGTTTTGAAGGATGCAGTGCTCCGACAACTAACAACTGATGCCGGCAGTTTGTTCCATGCTTCAACAACTCTCAGCGTCATGCTGTTTCCACCCAAGAATTATGTTGAGGGTACACGTGTGTGTGTGTGTGTGTGTGTGTAGAAATGTCTTTGAGCCACTATTGTTCCCAGGTCTATGCTGACTGGATGTAGTAGTACCTGTCAGGGTTCCCACAACAGGTTAACTAGCATATGTGATAATAATCCATCTGAGTGCAGGGATGCAGATATACCTTTGGTTAGTTATAGGAAGCAAAGTTATACCACTGGGAGTGAGGGACCCCTAGCTGTGATAACAGCTAAGAGAGGGACACTCTGATGTAAAATCGCATGACTACTGGTCATCTTGGTTCAGCCTGTCACTAGATACTAACCACAGAGACTCAGAGAGTGGTATGCGTGTCATGCAAGTGTTTGTCGCATTAATCCAGTGATGTACAGATGTTTCTTTATGGTGACCTCATTTGTCATTTCATCCACTGAAAGTCCAATGTCAGCAGAAAGGTAGTGATGTGTGCAGGCCTAATCAGTTGGAAGCATACAATAAGTTACAGCTTTCATCTGTCACTTATGCTTTAAACAATACATATCTACAGCAGGACTGAATAGTCATCTGAGAGGCCATGGATAGAAGGCCAGAAATATCATTGGCAATGAGAAAGCATAAAGAGATAACAACCATCAGTGAAGGTGGAGCAACCACCATATAAATATATCATCATCATCATTTTAACATCCACTTTTCCATGCTTGCATGGGTCAGACAAAACCTCTCAAGAGAAAATTTTGTATGGTTGGATGACTTATTTGACATGATAGGGAAAGAAGTCCATTACTGATGGTTGAGAAGATATTAAGTAAAAGTGTGTTTACTGATTTTAAATCTGATAATGATGATTTTCATTAGATATAAGTGTTCCCATGATTCTCTGTAGCCTGCTACAAAGAGCACAAACATTCTGCTGATGAGACTGATCAAAGTCTTGAAATTTTTATGGGTTAATAGATTTAGAAATGCTATTGTTCTAAACTAAACATTAAGGACTCTCTCTTTATTCATTTACTTGTTTCAGTCGACTGCAGCCATGCTGGAGCACTGCCTTTAGTTGAGCAAATCGACCCCAGGACTTATTCTTTGGAAGCCTAGGACTTATTCGATCAGTCTCTTTTGCTGAATGGCTAAGTTACGGGGACGTAAACACACCACCATCAGTTGTCAAGTGATATTGGGGGGGGGGGAACAAACACAGACACACAGACATATACACACATATACATATATATATATATATATACATATATACGATAGGCTTGTTTCAGTTTCCGTCTACCAAATCCACTCACAAGGCCTTGGTTGGCCCGAGGCTATAGTAGAAGACGCTTGCTCAAGGTGCCATGCAGTGGGACTGAATAAGGAAATATATAAGGAAATATGAAAAATCTTAATAAAAAAAGATTAAAATTGAATAGAGTTGTGGCTCTAATATAACAGGTTTAAAAGAAAATCTGTTCATCATTTTCACACTCACAGTTGTGTGTGTGTGTGTGTGTACATATATAATAGAAGCAGGCATGGCTGTGTGGTAAGAAGTTTGCTTCTCAGCTACATGGTTTTGGGTTCAGTCACACTGCATGGCACCCTGGGCAAGTGTTTTCTACTACAGCCATGAGCTGACCAAAGCCTTGTGAGTAGATTTGGTATATGGAAACTGAAAGAAGCCCATCAGGTATATATATATATATATGTATATATTGGCCTGCTAACCTAGCCAGCAGGGTGGTGTCATTTGAAGGCTAAAATAACGCAAAAACGCAATGTGACCAACGATGTGTAACAACATCTGACAGCCTGGTTGGTCATGTGATCATGTGATATATCTATCTATTTATCTATCTATCTATTCATCTATCTATCTATCTACTTATCTATCTATGAATTGTTGTCATGCAAGCTGTGACCTAGTTGTCATGCAAGCTGTGACCTTTGCTTCCAATCTTCCATGAAAACATGTCTGGCCATGAAGAAATATTACCTTACTTGGAAGCCAGTGGATGTTGGTGACAGGAAGGGCATCCAGCCATAGAAAGACTGCATCAGCAAATTCTGTCTGACCCATGGGAAAGTGGGTGTTAAAATGATGATGACAATGATGATGATACATGTGTGTACACACCAACACATATACGTATATATCTTTCACTTGTTTCACTCATTAAGTTGAAACAAGTAATAGTAACCATTCAAGACAGTGCCAGAATATTGCCTTGAACATCTTTACTTTTTTTCTTATTCATACTAAATCCAGTACTTACTTTTTAAAAAGTCTGGTACTTAATTTAGCAATATATATTTATCACACTACTAAGTTAGAGGTCATAAGCAGACAGCAATAAACACATACAAATATAGACACAGGCACACATACCTATGTGTGTGTATAAACACACACACACATATTGTCAAGTCACTCAAAGTCATAAATCTGAATGTTAGCATATTTAATTTATAACTGAGTCCAACAAGACCTTTGCATTTTGCCTGTAGAATCCTTGGTGGTAACATCACAGTTGTAGGTTTGTTAGGAACTTCACAAGTAGTTCCTAAACAAGTCTACAAGCAGCTAATCTATGTACTGGGACTCACAGTTAGGGATTAAATATATAAATTTTATTTTGTGAGAGAGAGAGAGAGAGAGAGAGAGAGAGAGAGAGAGAGAGAGAGAGAGAGAGAGAGAGAGAGAGAGAGAGAGAGAGAGATGAGAGAGAGAGAGAGAGAGAGAGAGAGAGAGAGAGAGAGAGAGAGAGAGAGAGAGAGAGAGAGAGAGAGAGAGAAAATTAAAAGATGTCTAAGTTAAGAACTGAATATACAAGATCTCCAAAATTGTCTGAAAAGAGATTCTCTCTCCTCTGATGACATATATTTCTCTGCCATATATCAGGCTCTTTAGTTCATGATGATTTTAGTTTACAAACACATATTGCAAAAGTTATGTGCAACAACCGAGCAATGAAATGTAAATTCAAAGATAAAGCTTTATAACATAAACATTAGCATTCTGTCTGTTCTTTTCACAAAGCAATTATAATTATTATAAATTGTGATAACTAGTTTTTACAAAAAATTTAAAGTGTTATGTATTGTTTTTATGTTAAACACATTAATCCATGTTAATTAAATTCAGTCTCTTATGAAAAATTTGCTTCCTTTGAAATTCTTTTCTAATTCACAACAAATGAATGACACTGATAGCATTTCCTTTTCTCTGTGTAATCCATTCAATAAATGATGGTCTTTTTTTAACCTCATATTAAACCAATATCGCTACATAATGAAAAAAGTTCCTAAAATTATTTTCAAATTAACACAGCATTTATTTTATGTGATCTATTTATAGCCAGTTGGCCATCTGACTTGATTTTGGTGATTATTAAACAAAAGATGACAAACTGAACATTTTAAGATTGGGACGGATGAAATTCTTTGAAATTTAGACAACCCTGGCTTTTGGGGAGAAAGGCGATAATTGTAATATTAATAGGTTTTCTATAATTATATTTTAAGTAATTGATGTATTATCAGACTTAGTAATTTGTAAGTTTATTATTTAATTTAAAATGACTTCAAGCTATAGCTAGGTTAATTTTGGATAGAATGCAATTTTCTTTTTGCTTTTACACAATACTTTATGATTGATTTTTAAAGCAAAAATGTTTGACAAGAGTCCTTGTTGTTGATGTGTGAGTTAGTGTTTGGTGTCACTGTTATATGTGATGTGCTTCAGTCACTGCTAATGCTCTTGACACTGTTAATTATTTTTACCTACTCGTATTCTCTTTGTTTCAAGATACAGAGTAAATGCAAATAGCAAGACAGATTTCTATTTCTATTTTCTACATCAGGTCTTGTTTTAGCTTGCTTTGCATTTTAACATTTCTACTGCCACTGCACCCTCTCCTATCTCCTATAGTCACCAATGTAAAAGTACATGACTTAGGTCACTAAGTATTCTCTATACACTTACACACTTGTTCCTTTTACATACCAATTCTGGCCTTTCTGCCGTCATAGTACTCTCACTTTATTAGAGATGGCATTGGTTTGTGAGCTCCTTTAGATAGTCCTTTTAAGGACTTAACTCTCTAGGACTGTTGCCACAACAATACACACCCAGTGCAATTTGTAAAGCTGTTGGCAATAGGAAAGGCATTCAGCCATAGAAACTAAACCAAATGGTACATTTGACCACTAATCTATGAGAGCAATGACTCCCTTATAAGAAATGACATGAACTGTGATGCTAGCTTGGGAAATGGACATAAATTGATGATGATGATGATGAGACAAAAGAAAGAAATTTCTACAGATTGAAATGAAAGATTGACTGCAATATAATTGATTACTTTGAACAAATTGGATAGGGGCACTGCTAACCAAAATAAATGAAAGGCTTTTCAAGGTTTTATAATTGGAACATGTCAAATATTTTAATTTTAGATTTCAGTATCAATGAAAGATTGAATAAGAAATATAGGCTAGTTCCTCACCGTTTACATCTACAACTTTACTGCAATTAAGTTAATACTAATAATAATGAACATTGCAATAATTAAAAATATTTCAAAATTCAAAATGGAAATGAAAAAAAGTCCACATTTTTCCTTCCATTTTCTTTCTTTCTCTCATTTTTTTTTTCCAATTAAAAAACATATTTAGACATTCAACTCCGTTATTTAATAGCAGTAGTTTAAATATGAAAAGTTATTTTTAGACCAAAGTATGAGACCATGACAAGAATTAAAAGATCAATGTTTTACTGGCCGTTTTACCCCATTTGAAACCATTCCCCTCTACTCTTTCTAATGTGTTTATTGTATCATGACAGTTATGCATAATAAAACAAATTCAGTTAAGTTTAATTTTCTCTGATCCTCATTTAGCATAAATCTATTTTTAGAAACTAATAACCTTTATCTTTATAATTTGCTCTCTCTTTCACCACTTAAAACTATATGCTTCATTGCACACTATTTCCCCACCTTCAGCACATGGACATCAGATTAAACTGTTCTTTCTGTGTAAGTACAGAAGGGAAAGAAAAAAAATTCCATTTAAACCAAGATTAATAATGTGCATCTAAAGCCAAGCATTAAAAAAACATGTAAAAAGTGTCAATTAGTGACCAGGTTTGGCTGTTGGCCAATGGAAAGGAATCCAACACATAACAACCACCACCACTGCATCTGGTTGTCATTAAGTATTTATTACTACTTCCCTCCTGGACATAACATTACTTCTGAGATTAGGCTTCAGTGTGGTGGCAATCTGTTTTTGATTATCTTTTTGAAAATAAATACAATCAATTGAGAGAGAGAGAGAGAGAGAGAGAGAGAGAGAGAGAGAGAGAGAGAGAGAGAGAGAGAGAGAGAGAGAGGCTGTGAACATTAATTGATTCATCAATGTTTGTTTTATACTAATGGAGCTTTAATATTTATGTATTTTATATTGCATTTTGTGAACAATAGTATCGTTGGTCAAGTTTATGAGGGGCCAATCATTGGTTCATGACATTTCCAATAGCAAGAGTGACAAAGAAGTTATCTGAGCAACCTGTGCAGAATAAATACCACAAAATTTTTTTTTGTGTGAAAGCAACAGATTACCAGTTTTCTCACCAATGTCCACACCCTTTGCTGCTGTATATTGTTTAAATATATACATATTCATGCACACACGCACACACATTCACATATACAGTAGGATTCCATACGGTTTACAAGTTGCTCAGATAACTTCCTTGTCACTCTTGCTATAGAAAATGTCATGAACCAGTGATTGGCCCTTCATAAACTTGACCAGTGATACTATTGTTCACAAAAAATGCAATATAAAATATATAAATATTAAAGCACCATTAGTATAAAACAAATACTGATGAATCAATTGTATATAGTTTACATATATATCATTCCACTCTCATATTAGTTGGACAGTTATAGGCTATTGTAGAAGCCACATGCCCATAGTGTAAAAGAGTGAGATTGAATATGGAATAAGAATAAGGTGGATTTGATAGATGGAAACTGCTTGAAGTTATGTATGTGTCCATCCATGCCTGTTTTTATGTTTAACACTGGTCAAAAAAGGAAATGTTGATGTTATTTATGCTGTGTCCCCTTACGTCTTATAAACTAGTGGATTGATAAAATAAGTACCAGGCTATAGGCATAGGCATGGCTGTGTGATTAAAAACTTTGCTCCCAAACCACATGGTTTCAAGTACAGTCACACTGTATGGTACCTTTCTTCTACTATAGCCCCAGGACAATCAAAGCTTTGTGAGTGGATTCAGTAGATGCCTATCATACACATATATTGTAATCGGACATGGCAGTGAACTCCCAAAATGGCCATAGATTTTTTGACCTACCTTTTTTTTGGCTCTCTCTTATGCTCCTTGAATACTGGACCTACCATAGATTGCTTCATTTTTAAAAACAAACTATTTTTGATATATTTTTAATTGTGGGGTAAAAAATTTTTTAGTTGCTTGATATGTTTTAGCAATTCATTTTTTAATATCTATTTTAGTTGATTTGTATATAATTTTTCTTGCCAGGTCCTTCTATATATTTTGTATTTTTATATGTGCACATATATTTTTTACCTTCTGTGCTTATATCTGTATTTCTTTTATATGTTGAAGGCCATGGTATTATTTGTATATGATGAAATGTATAGAAGCATGGAGTTATATAAAGTCGTTGGCCTGAATTGAATGTTTGTTCTCTTATCAATGATTTTCTATATATATATATATATATATATATATATATATATATATATATATATATATATATGATGGGCATTATATCTTCTACTAGATTATTATCAGTTTTAATCATAATTTCAATTGTATTAGCATTAAGTAGTTAAAGTATTCTCTTAAACTAACTACCATATAAGCACTACCATATAGTAGGTTTCATAGCAATTTTATAATTTTGCATAAAAAGAACAAATGATGTAGACATGGAGTCTGTAAATTGCAGTGCCAATAATTATTCTTATGTTGGTAGTAACTAAGAATAAAAACTGATGCAGTAGGGGATTCTTTAGTTCTCTCTAATATTGGTGACATGATAAAATTCTCCCAGTCTACAGTGCAAAATGGCTAATGCAAAGAAGGGCATCCAACCAGAAAAGGCAGTGCCTAGCTTTAAATTGTGATGTTCTCTGTCCTGTGCATTTCAGCTGACAAAGGGCCACACTAGTTGGTAAGATACCTCAAGAGTTTTCAACTCAAATAAGCATGGTAAAAAAAAGAATGTAAAATCAATGAAGAAAGATGTAAAATCAGAGAAACAAGATAAATTCACAGTATGCTTGAGATAGCTAGATAGATAGATAGATAGAGAGAGAAAGAGAGCGAGAGAGAGAAAGAGTTGGGGGGATTAATGCAGTTAATAATTTTAATAGTTTGAAGTAAGTAATTAGAATATATAAAGAGGCAAATCAAATAAGATATTGGTGTATTGATTTTTCAGACAATTGAACAGAA
The DNA here is from genome assembly GCF_006345805.1 of Octopus sinensis. NCBI lineage: Eukaryota > Metazoa > Mollusca > Cephalopoda > Octopoda > Octopodidae > Octopus > Octopus sinensis. The sequence continues at coordinate 87,457,223 of NC_043004.1, forward strand.
ATAGTAAATTACAATTATGCTCAGAAGATACTGTTTCATTAAATCTATCCACATTGTGATTATGGGCAACAAGATTTTCTAAAACAACAACAGGAAAGAAAATAATATAAATGGCTAAGATGTACATTTGATGAAAAAAACTGGGAGCAATGGATAACAAAAAAAAAAAAAAAGGGACACACACACAAAAAAAAAACCATACGAAGAAATTGCTTTTTTTTCTGTCCTGAAGAAGAAAGGCAGTGACAAATAGCATACGTATGCTCTGTAAAACATAAACAGGGAGTGTATTCCATATGGTTGTGGTTCTGGTAAAGAAGGATTAGGAAAAGCATTTAGTATTATGGGTTTGAATGCCTTTAATAGAGTTCAGTGGCGTAAGCATTTAGACAAGGTCTCTGGTCTGAGAATAACTTATACACATCCAGGTGAGAGGTGAGTGACAGGGAGGACGGAATCTATGCAAGCACAGAAATTAGCTTTTGGAATGAAGTTAGAACTGTTGTCTGGACAGCAAAGATAGATTGAAGACAGAGATTGGGAAATTTGTATCTTGGAGAGGAATAGGATAAATGATTTGCATTTGACTAATTATCCATGGATAATTGGCGAAGAGGAGGGAAATTGTCCAAAGGGTTTATTAATTATTTTCTTTTTGGGGACAAGTAGGTGATGGTGTATTAATTTCTTCCTCTGTTTCCCTGCTACAAGTCTCAGAGGTTATTCAAAAAGAAATGGTGAAGGGCTCTGTATTCCATACCATGACTCAGAACAAAAAAACAAAACAAACCCACAACAGAATAAGGAGGGAATAATTAAAAGAAAAAGATAGGTATATCAAAGTATCAAAGGAAACATGGGATGTTTCAAGAAGCAGATGAGATTGTAGGTGTAGTAATTGTAAAGAGACATAGGAAAAGTACTAGATTTCAGGGGAGTAGTGGTTAGGGTAGATTGGTAAATGAAGGTTGCTTATCTGTCAGTGGGTCATTATTTTGGATGCGGAAGGTAATAGTGGGAAGTGGTGGTGTTCGTGATGATGAAGAAATTGTATTTTTAATACTAAATTACAATGAAACAGAATAAATTATATATATAATTTCACTGTATTTAAGAGACCAGGGATTCATTTATCTCAATCATATCATTTTCTTGTATGAATGATTCTAAATTTATTTTATCTCTTTCAGGGAATTTATGAAAAATGTATACAGCAAATAAGATGCAACAAATTTGATTAAATCCTGAAACACATATGGCTGCCTCAAAGCATTTGATGTTCTGTATGGTGATAACCTTACTGCAAATTATTGAATGGAAATAGCATTCATAGCTGTTGATAAATGTGTAATTGAATGCAGCCACAAATGCTAATCATTAAAGACTACAGACACTTATCCTTGCAATATCTGTAGATATTCAAACATAATATTTCAATAGATTAGCAGAGCACTCTTTACTGAATATTAAAACAAGACAGATTAAAAAAAAACCCATGTAGATATCTTGCATAAATGTGAGATATAAGAGAGAAAGATAAATAAAATTAGAGGCAGAGATTTCAAAAATGATAGTGAAAATATTTTTTGTTTTGGTAGGGAAGAATGAAATTAGCAAAGTGTGGAAAGCAAAAGCTATTGTAGTAACAGAAGAGATGATATGTAAAAATTGTTGGTTAGAGTTTGCATTTCTTTAGATACTGTCTAGTTATCAAGGAGTTTGAACAATGTTATAGAAGTAGTCTATAGTTAGATGTATCTATACTTTGTAAAGTAAGTATGTTCAGTGATGAAGTTCTTTATCTCTAAAGAGTGAAGAACTGTTCTCTATATGAAATGATGTTATTTTTGTTGTACTATTTTCTGTACTGAGTAGTTAATAAATGTCAACATATTTCCTATGTTTATACAATTATAAGTTTTCAGACTATTAAGTTCATCATTAGGGATGACATATCTAATGTTCACATCTACTACTACTATAACAAAAACATATCAATCCTTTGAACCCCACTGTTGCTCTTCTAATATAATGTAGTTCTATCATGAATGGCATAAAAAGTTCTCTCTTTTTTTTTTCTGAGTAGGAGGCACATCATTCCACCTAGTTTGATATCACCATCTAACCCTTGGTTTCCTTCACTGGAGATCCAGCCTTATTCTAGAAAAAAAAGGGAAACCCTCTGGACAATTTTCCTCCTCTAGTTATTCCATGGATTTTGTTCCAACTCAAATCTCACTTATTTCTTTGTCACATGCAAACTCACATCCTATTACTCTCCTAGGCACAGATCTGTCAACTCCATCACTGCTGTCCTGCCAACACTTTCTATTATTACTTAATCCTAAAGGATGGTGGCTGTGCTTACATAGATTCCATTTTCCCTGCCATTCAACTGGATATCGACAATAGCTTCTAGTCACTCTGACCCAAAGCCTCTCTCCCACAATCCCCAAAATACATCTGTTCTTTTTATTGTTCTCCTAACTCCTTAAACTACCAGCTTCTCTTCAACTATATCTCCTCAGTTGAGGTTATATATCTCAATCCCTCACCAAAGCCATTATCTTCAGTGACTTCAGTGTTCACTAGTGACTCTCTCACTCAATTCACATTGATGTGAAGAAGCAGATAAAAAGATTCACCAAAGTTATTTGGATATATTTAGTAAGTGACAGAACTGAATGGGAAAATAAAACATTACAAATCTGTTAAGATTCCAAAGGAGATATTAGAAAACATTCCCTGAATTTATTTCACATGAGAGATGCCATAAAAGGTAACAGATGATACAGAAGAAAACACTTACTTCAGCATTATAAAATTTTGTCTTAACATCAAGGGGTTTCAAGACCTGTAAAAAAAACATTTAGAGAGTCAAAGCTAAAATCAATACTGCAATCACATGCTTAATATTAAAAAAAAGTAAATAAAAATTAAAGAGAAGTAGAGGTTGAAATATTTTCATATTTATTTTTAATTCTATTGAAAAAATAATATCATCCTGGAGGAGCTTTCTACTTTCACTTTTACTGTAGTTGGTAATGTCTTAAGAAAAGGTAGAAATCTCACTACTTGTTTTCCTTCCTAAAATTCTGATGAGTCTTATTTCTTTTTTGACATTTCAACTGCTTTGATTTGTATTTCTTCAAATTTACTCCACTCATTGAAGCAGCCTAGCATGAATTCTGCCTGAGTGACTAAGATATTTACTAATACAATAATAAATTAATAATAATAATAAAACAATAACAAAAGCAACACACAGTTTAATGAAAAACACTGATAAGATAGTGGAAAAAGTACGCTATTATTAAGATATTTTCTGAATGAATTGAAACCTTAGTTTTGACACGAAGTATTTTATTGTTTTTATATGGGATGTGTTTCTTCAAAGTTATGTTAGCACCTTAAAATTTATAAAAGATTTTATCAGAAGATTTTACCAAATTCTTAAATTACCTATTTTGTTTTCTCTATATCAGTGGTAGAAGTCTATTAAAAAAGAAATAATAAATAATGTTCTTCACATAAGGCCCCACTGCACAAAACTGATTTGTATTGTTCACAATTTTCACTTACTGACATAGCATTACATTGAAGGTAACTGCCTAGCAACTCATTTAATAAACACAGGTAATATTATATCAGATGGTTGCATACAAGCCATTGTGCTAATATACTTTAACATTTAAGACTGCAAAAAGTATGTAAACAATTTGATATTGTCACATGAAAGGGAATAGGCTTTCCATAATCATAACACATATCTGAGTACTTTTGCTTATCACTTGAACATCTCAGATTTCAATTTCATTTAATAGACTGTATCTAATGCACAAAAAAATGTGCTTTCTTTTACTTGACAATATTGGCAATTGTTTGCCAGTGTTTTTCATAAAGAGCTAATAAACTATATCAAATTCCACCATGTTGTGTGTATGAAATGTCTTCATAATAACAATGTTTGACAATATCAAATGGTTTTACCTACATTTTCATCATAGACTGGAGATCTATATTTATACGATTGCCCTATTTATTACACGAGATGTCTTAAAAACAATGAGTGCTTACAAGAATATGAAAAACATGTGATATTTTTATGACCTAGCTAATCAGAAAAGATTAGCTTTACTTATAAAACTCACCTGAAATTTGAAGAACTTGCGGAAAGCCATTTTATCACCAGATTCCGTGACATAACTAACTGCACACACCAGACTGTAACCAAAAATAGATAATGTTGTTTTGAGTGAAATGAATATTTATTAATAAAACATTTATAAGATATAAATATGAAGAAACTAAAACTCCAAGATAAAATGAAGACCCAAATTTCCCATTCACTTCATGAGACATCATTTCACAGTTGGTACACTTTATAAGAAGCACTATGGCAAAATACGAATGAATTTAGAATTAACAATGTGTTTGGCTTTATTTCTTGTTCACCCTTTTTCCTCTATGTTTGAAGCATGATATCTCTATGAAATATGATGGATAGATTGCTGATCCTAAGTCATGGGCTCACATTCTGCTTGATTACTCAATTTATTTCAATCTATATACCTGCTGATACTCTCCATTCCACGGCAGGGTGACTAATATTAGGAAAGCATCCACATGTTAATACCAGCCTCAGTAAGTCATACAAGTATTTGAATGTAAATAGTTTGGAAATTTAGTAAACCAGGTATAATAATATTTAAAAATGAGTTTACAAAGTACTTTGTTAATTAGGAATTTTCTAGTAAGATGAAGCAGGTGTAAAAGAGACTATATTTTATAGCCCTCATATATATTTTTCAATAAGGACTTAACAGCCATAAAGTGCAGACATTATGCATGCCAGGAAAAGCAGAAAGAAAAAAAAGACTAAAAAAGAGCACCTATGTTTTGACTTTATGAGATCTAACTACAGTTAAAGAAAAATCCCTGAGAAACAATTATTTTAGGAATATAGCATAAATAATCCAATGACCCAATAAGCTAATAAAAAAAAAGCTAAAAATAAAAAAAAGTAAACAATAGCTCAACAACACAAGACAAGAAAAATGAAAAGAAAAAAAGTAATATAAGAAAAGGAAAAAATATAAAAGAGCAAGTATTTTTTTGTGTCTAGCAACTACTGTCTCAGAAGAATCTGAGAACGAGTTATTAATAATACATGGAAAAATATATTAATGTTTATTATTATTAATGTTAATCATCATCATTGTCATCGCCATTATTATTATTATAGTAAATTAAGAAAATATTGTGTTGTTGTTTAGTTGTATGTCAGCCCTGATGAAGAAGACTTGTGTCATGTAGGTAGTTGGTCAAGCAACAAAATGTGATCCAGAAATTCAATGTTCCAGATAAGTCATGAATAGTATGGGCTTAGTTAAGGCCCATACTATATATTAACATAACAACAGTTAATAGTATAGGGTATAGCATTACAGTCTAGGTATGTTGCACTCTCTCCACTGCCTGCTGTATATCTCCTGCTGTTGTTTAACCACATTAAGTCATCTCTAATTAAGCAGGCTTAAGATGAAAAGTGTTCCAGCTGAGACTGCCCAATGTGGATGGTTGGTTTTTTTTTTAAGACAGCAGATTGCGCTTTAACAGAATTCTGGCTGCTATTTCTAACAGGTTGAGTAACTATATAAAATTATTTCTGTTGGCCAAATATGGTGCCTATGCATATGTGTATCCATTTACTTTCTTTAGTATATCCTGAACATGTGCTCTTACATGTTGCACAAGTATTTGTATGTAATTCCTAGTATTTTTGTCTTGTGGGTGTTGAGTGTGATTGTTGGTTGTATATAATGTTCTCTAGAGTTGTAAGCAAGAAAGGAAATGATAGGTTTGGCAAGTCTGTTGTTTTGAAGTTCAGTTTCTAGGTGATTGACATAGAATTAGAGTAGTTTGGAGTAGTTTTGCTTGTGTCTGAACAATGGTCTAAGGATGATACTGTAATTTTATCTGCTTTTGAAGATGTGTGGATGTTTTGAGCAGGTCATATGGGTCAAGGGTTAAAAAGAAAATGAGCGAAAGAACAAAACATTGTGGTACTCCACCCAAAGAATTAAAAATTCTAATTGTTTTGTTGTACTTTCAAAACAATGTATCAATCACAATCTGGTGCAGTGTGCTTGTGACTATAGTGCTATATTTTGGTAAACCTTGACTTCCATTCTAATAAATCACCTCACATCATGTCAGTATTTTATCTACATAAGCTAACAGGTGGATCAATGACTGATGAGATGTGATGATTTACATATTAAAATTTATGCGCAATAAATTGGTTACATTTCTACAATGCACAAAATATTTTAACAATTTTTAAAAATATAATTCGTTTGGCGTTAGGAAGGGCATCCAGCTGTAGAAACATTGCCAGATCAGACTGGGCCTGGTGCAGCCTTCTGGCTTCCCAGACCCCAGTTGAACCGTCCAACCCATGCTAGCATGGAAAGCGGATGCTAAATGATGATGATGATGATGATAATAATTCCTAATAATATTTAATTATAAAAATATAATAGGATTTTTTTAAACATTGAATGGGTATGAAGGTCCAGTAGAGTAAAAAATAGGAATCAAAAGGGTCCATTGATAAAGAAATGGTTGAGAAACACTGATCTATATCTAGTTGGCTGGGTGATTTGTTGCAAAATGGACAATGAGGGATTTGGAAGAGTTGTAGGTCTGTGTGAAATTGTTTCAAATAGGGGGGGGGGGTATTTATGAAGGACTTTTCTAATGTTGCAGTTAGCATATGAAGGGGACAATTGAATTGTGTACAATTTCACAAGTGATAACAGCATTTCTAATTGGGAAGAACATCTACTGAAAACGATCCCAAATTTGGACAACCTGTGAAGAAAACAGATGGTGATCAAATTGTGAAGGCGTTTACTATGATCTGTAAAAATTATCATCTGAATATCCACAGTATTTCTAAAAAAAGTACATGTTTGTATAATTTTATGCTACAAGACTTTAGAAGAAAATTTGGAGATGCATCAGATAGCTGTTAAAAGTCTGCTGAGAGGTGAACAAAAAGAGAATTCAGCCAGTCAGAAGTTGTTTGATCATTAGAATGCTGATGAAAACTTTCTGAAAGTGATATAACTGGTGATGAATCAAGGGGTGAAGACTACAGTGTTGAACAGAAAGTTGGTTGATGAAGTGAGGAGTTGGATCAGTGTCACTGGATAATAATAGAAATAAAATATAAAAGAGGGCACTGGGTTGTTCAAATGAGAAAGTGACGTTGATCATCATTTTTGATCAGAGGAGTGTCATTCACATGAGTTTGTTCCATAAGGTCAAATGAACAGTAATGAGTTTTATTAGGCTGTCCTGAGACATTTGAAAGAAGCCGTGTAAAAGAGAGGCTTGAAGCATGGGCAGACAAACCTTGAATGCTGCAGCACTACAATACATCTACTCATGCATCACTCCTTGTTTGTGACATTTTGGTAAAGTACAAGACAACTCTCAGTTCACTCCCAGTTGCCCTTCACTCTGGATTTGGTCTCTGCGAACCTTTTTGTTTCATGAGTTTGAATTTTTTCCCCCAAATAGTTACTGATTTCAAACAACAGAAGAGATCAAAGAAAATTTACTATTAGAACTGTGCACTACCCATGGAAAAAAATTTGGGAGGCATTCCAAAACTGGAAAAAAAAAATAGTGGGAGAGTTGTACCAACAGGGCAATGAACTATTTTGGACAAGACAAATCTGATTAAATTGTAATTAAAGCAATAATGCGATTTTAAAAAAAAGTCTTGGTTTTGTTTTGGACAGATCTTGTATACAACATAGTCTTGGCAAGCTGAGAGACAGTTTGCTAGTCAGCATTTTCTTTTGTTTCTTAAGGAGGTGTTAAGTATTTTGTTTATAAGTAGTTAATGGGGAATGGAGCCAAAAGCTTTGCTGATGTTAACAGTAATTAGGATAGTCTAGCTGGGTGGCTTTTTTTCTTTTTGTGGTTGTTCAAACCATTAGTATTTTTGTGTAAGGTTTAGGAGTGGTGAGGTGGTTGGAGTGTCTGAATCCATACTGTGTGTTAGAGACAGAAATATGTGGGCTGGTGATGTCCAGGATTTTTTAGGGCATGCATATGTGGGTGATAGATCTGTGGCAATATTCTGATTGATTTTTTATTGAGCTTTAAAATTGTTTTGAGTTGTCCATTTTCAGATTTTGGTATTTGGCTGTATTGATATGAATAGTTGAAAGTGATTGTAAGTGCAGTATTTCCTTTGGTTGTATGCTAGTGATTTTGTCAGTGATGTTCTTAAGATTTTGGATTTCCCTTTTGCTTTTCTGCTATCTGTTAGAAGGAAGAGGCCAAAACTATGACGTAGGTAGAAGGCATATATCTTAAGTTTCTATTTTCTATATGCATTCTTTTGGTAGTTGATCTTGGAAAAGTGCTTGTTGCTGGAGCATGAGTATGTTACTTGAAGTTGTTATTGTGACATGTGATGCGATGAGGCCTTTGTGGATGTCGATGCCACTAATTACTTTGTGCAATTTTTAATGCTTGTTTTGTGGTTTATGTTGGATGCAAATGTTTGCCAGTTTGCTTTTCTTTGTCTAGTTGCTTGATGCTTGATTTTATTTCTGTAATGCATCATTGTTGGTGTATTATGTTTGAGGTTGTCCCAAGTTTTTTCAGGTTAACTTTTCAGGTTGTATTTTTTTAACGCTGCCTCAAATGACATGTTTTTGAAAACGCTTACAATTACTCTGTGGAATACGTGTGGTGCAGTGTCTATTATGTCAGAGAATTTAGTGTTGAGTTATGCAAGTCTTAATCCAGTCTTTCAATGAAAAGCGGTTCTATTGCTCTTTTTGCTAATAAAAGTATTAGTCTTGTTCACTGATGAGCATGTTTTAATCATAGATGTGTGGCAAGTGGAGATTCAGTGGGATATTTAGCAGTTTATTTTTAATGGTTAGGCATGTGAAGCAGAAAGGGATCCATGGTGAGGTGTTATTGTAATTGGATTAATTAGTGGAGTGTGTCAGTGTGGATTGTTTAGGATACGTAATGCTCTTGTGCAATAACTAGTGTTATCTGCATTGATGCTGTACCCCATGATGTTTGGTAGTGTTTAAGGGTGTTGTGGTTGGGGTATGTAACTTTGTAGGATGTTAGCTGAGGTTGGGTGGTATGTATACGTTTATGTTAATGTGTCTTGTTTTGTTGGTTTTTACTTTAAATGCTCAATCTCTTGTTGAGGTTCCTTACTAATTTTTTGTTATCATTTGAGCTATCTACATACTTACATGGTGCATGGTTTTATATATATATTATGAGGCCTCCACTACAGTTTAACTCATCTTCTCTCATTACTAAGATTATGATTGTTAGTGTTTATATTACTATATATTTAGATGTTGTAACAGTTGGAGACCTCAATTTAATTTACACATTTTATCTCTTTGAACTTTAATACACATAAACAACAGCTCACTCACTTATTCACATATTTATTTCTACCATCATGTTTTTTAATGTTTCTTTTCTTTCAAAGAATTACAATTTTTTAAATATGTCACTACACTTGATTATTTTTTAGCTAATGTATTTTCATTCAAAATAATTATTAGCCTGATGGAAGGAGAGTGGCCGAGTTCCTTTCAAGTATTGTGCTTCAGGGAGGCAAAGTGGTTGAGTTCCTTTTGAGTGTTGGGCCTCACAGAGACAGTGACCAAGACCTTTGGTATTATGTTGTACTTGAGAAGAGGACCCATCAAGCTGAGCAAAATCGCAGTTGTGGCAGATACCGGTGTCATGCAAATGGCACCCGTACTGGTGGCATGTAAAAGCACCCATTACACTTACAAAGTAGTTGGCATTAGAAAGGGCATCCAGCTGTAGAAAACCATGCCAAATCAGACTGGAGCCTGGTGTGGCCTTCCAGCGTGCCAGCCCAGTCAAACTGTCCAACCCATACCAGCTTGGACAATGGACATTAAATGATGATGATGATGATGATTCTATGGTTTACAAATAAATTGTGCTTTTTATTTTTGTAGTGCATTTATTTCTATTAATACAGTTAACTTAATCATCCAAACCTGTTATTTTCAACCATTTTTAAAATATAGACCCCTCTGATCCCTATTTTACCTGGGTAGACCCTCATAGCCATTTGATATTTTAAAAAATCCTGTTATATTTCTATAATTAAATATTATAAAAAATTGCATAAAAGAATTGTTAAAATATTTTGTATATTGTAAAAGAATAACCAATTTCTTGCACATAAATTTTAACACCAAAATCTTATATGAGCCTACAAGGGCCATACGGACCCAAGTTGAGAACCACTGAGCTAAACCAAAATGCACCAATAGCTTGTCTTAAACAAAATCAGTTTTACAAGCTTGATTAGTTCTTATTTGTTTTATTCCCAAGGTGAGTTCAAATGAACACAAGTTCAAACCTTACTATAGCTGTTGTATAGTATATCTGTGCAGGTAATGCAACTCTACATGCCTCAGTATGTCTTTCAAAACAGCTCCAACTCCTATTTGGTGGTTTAATGGCTGGAAGGGCATCCAGCAGTAAAAAAAAAAAAAAAAACTGCTCCTGTATGGATCAGCAAGGTGGCCACTACATGGTTACTCAACCAGCTAGATATAGCAGTTAAATCTCACCTAAATTACATCTTTAAAAAATAGGATGCACTGGATCATGTAACCCTGGATACTCTTACTAATATGGGATGGCCACGATTGGAATGTAATTAATCAGGTCTAACCAGAAGATAAACAACAAACACAATAACTGCACCAATAGCATGCATATATTCAGGTATACAAAATCCATTCTGTATATTTCCTCCTCTTGAAAGCTCCTTCCACTTAGCGACTTCACTGGTGCTAGTGACATAAAAAAAAAAAAGCATCCAGTACGCACTGTAAAGTGGTTGGCATTAGAAGGAGCCAAGTCGGAAAATAGACATTAATTGATTATAATGATGATGATATCCTAATATGGAAAAACAGATGGAAACAAAATCTCCATCTTAAACCATGGGATTAAGATTCATTTAGTTTTCAGTACTGAAATTAAATGAAACATGTTAGAATTTTATAAGAAAGCATTTCGTGCCGTTCTGCTAGTCAGCATAGAGATTTTGCCAAACTCTAGCAGCAGCAGTAGCCATAAGTGCTACTCTCATATAAAGAAGTGAAAAGATTATTATTATTATTTTTTGTTATTTGTTATCAGTTGCCATTATAGTTATCTCTTGATTTCTTGGTTGGAAAGTTCATAAGAGTGGAAAATGCTATTCTATTTTCTGAATGGATTTTGAAGTTTGTTAAAGAAAGGTATTTTAAATTTAAATAATTTTTGCAACTAATTCTTAATACTTTTTGAAAATAACAGTTCTTTCAATGTATTTATATTTTGTAAACATGATTATTCAAAATATAGCAAAAAAAAAAAAAAAAAAAGAAGGAAAACATTCCACAAAGTTAAAAAATAATTGTCCTTATTTTGTTGCAGATAAGTATTTTCTACTGTGAAAATAAACTTAATTTTTATAAATAATTGCCATGGCACAACAAATAAGGAAGATGTACTTTGTGTCAGTTGTTGAATTTTTGTATAGTAATGGGTGTTGCTATGTGATAAAAGAGTCATTTTGAATCGGAAACTAAATTTTCAGGAAGCTTATTATTTTTGTAGATTTTGTAGTTTAGCTCTAGGTCAGTCTCCAGTACTTTTACTTTTTACTTTTATTTGTTTCAGTCATTTGACAGTGGCCAGGCTGGAGCACTGCCTTTAGTCAAGCAAATTCTTTATAAGAATTCTATCGGGGTCTATAGCCAAACCTCTAAGTGAAGGGGATGTAAGCACACCAGCATTGGTTGTCAAGTGATGTTGGGGCGACAAACACACACACATATATATATGATGGGCTTCTTTCAGTTTTCGTCTACCAAATCCACTCACAGGGCTTTAGTCAGCCCGAGGCTATAGTAGAAGATACTTGCCCAAGGTGCCATGCAGTGGGAGTGAACCCGGAAACATGTGGTTGGTAAGCAAGCTACTTACCACACAGGCACTCCTGTGCCTATGTTTATGATTTAAAATATTCCAGCCATAATCATCCAATCTTTTTGTATTATCAGAGACTACACTGTTCAAAATATACTTCTTAATTTAAAATAGTAAGATGTGATTTGAGGGAGATTTTTAGCAGTTTGAATGAACATGTCGAAGTGCTCTTCTTATTGAATCCTTTAAAAGGGATGTGTACTCAAAATAATCAAATCCATTTGATCACACTGAACTGATGATTAGTTTATTCTTATAGTTTTAATGTTCACTTTTTCAAACGGGCATAAATTAGATAAAAGTGCAATATGACATTGCTGAGTTTCCTTGGCTTTGCTATATGATTTGTCACATTAACTACTTGGTTAGCCTAATGTTTTACACCAGGATAGCTGCTCATTTCACCCCTGAGTGTATTTATTCTGGTAGCAGGTAAAGTGGTTGCAACAAGACAAAGATCCTTTCTCTATATGTTTTTGGAATGGTTTCCCTATCCTGATGAAATATAGTCATTGCAGTTTAAGGAGCCTCATATCTCTGGCATAGTGATGATGAAAGATTCAGACTGAATTTATGTCTTGTTTATTTAGTTGTGAGAGGGCTTGCAAAGGTTGTGAGCATAGCACCTCTATGATATTTAATTTATAATGTGGGAACCTACATGTGATTGCTTAACCTGGTAGAAATAGCAGTTAAGTTTCCATTAACTATCACTACACCATCTATAAAAAAGAAGTAGGACTCACTGAATACATTTTCTCATACATAATCTGAATGCATTTGATCATATATAGTCTGCTGAATCAGAGCTGAGCTGGGATTAAACAATAATAATAACTAATTTATATAAAAAAAATAATAATAAATAAATAAAATGTTGACCTTCATCCTTCTGTATACAATTTAAGCTACCACAATGAGGTTAGAATACTGGTCCATTTAAATGGATACCTGCATGTGGGTTTTTGATGTAAGAAGATCAATACATAGGAATTGGCCACAACATTCTTCACAAGAGAACTATTAACAATATATTATCTAAGTAGAAGTCATTATCATCATCATTTAATGACCATGTTCTGTGCTGGCATAGGTTCTATTAGTTATACCTGTCACACCTGTGTATTGGAACCTATTTAATCATTTGGTCATCATGTAGTGACTCATATGGGAGATAAACTATGAATATTCTCTCATTGCATTTTCCATGAAGAATTTGGATTCATTTACAGCAGGATAATGAAATACTTGTTAATTACATAGACACTTTGTTGCTTACTCTATGAGTGGTATCTTCCCATTGTACCCATTTACATGTAAGTGGACTAAAAATGGTATCTGATAAAATGTAACAAAATTGTTAGCTTCAGCAGGATTCAAACCACATCAGTTATAATCTATTAAAACATATGGCATAGTTTTGGTTGTGTACATAAGTTGGGGATGTTAATGTTAGCTAATTTTAACATTTTGGTGTCTGTATGTTAACATGCAGAGAATTACTCAGCCCAGTAAGGGTTAATTTTACAATGATATTGATAATATAAAAATAAAAATGAAAAAAAAAAGACATGGAAATAAAAAATTCCTAGAAGATAATTGTAGTTTTTAAAATAGTCACTGGAAAAATGCTGAGTGTTAACTTGAAGAAAAAAAAAATAGGGAACAATTTTATTACCAGAAAGTCAAGTAATTCAAAAGACAAATTGAGATATATATATATATATATATATATATATATAATATATATAGATAGATAGATAGATAGAGAGAGAGAGAGGGAGAGAGGGAGAGAGAGGGGGGAGAGCAAGAAAGAGAGAGAGAGAGAGAAAAAGAGAGAGAGAGAGAAAAAGAGAGAGAGAGAGAGAGAGTGTGTAGTAGTAGAATAAGATGTTTTTTTTCTATGAGAACTCTAGATGTAGATGCAGGTCAGAAGGTGTAAAGCTATATGTTAAACTATTCTGCTTATGAGTGTGGTATTCATAGATATCAAACTTATAACTATTGATATATTTTAATATAACACCATTAAGTATTTGATTTCAGAATTATGAAATTTCTTCAACAGAATATCTTCAAAAGAGAAATGAAATTGTATTGAATAGTGAGAAAGGTTAACAAAAGTGTTTATATATTTTGAAATAATTTTACTAAATATTTTTAGTGATAATCATCATATATATAAAGCAACAATGAAAGTGATGTAAAAATGAAATTCTGTGTAATACATGAAAAAAAAAAAAGACGATGATGAGAGATTGATAGTGGTAACTCAATGGTGATATGTTTTGTTTCCAAACCCCTATGAATCTGCTTTTAAAATCACCTTAAATAGATGAAAATAGTAACTAAAGAAATGGTATCAAAGTTATTAACTACAGGATAATAAACTGGAATTAGGAATAAATGCTGAATTGAATGTGTTCTGCTATTGTAGTGATTCACTATAAGGTCAAATTTGATGCATAAAAATGGCCTGACTATCAATATAAAATTTGCCAACTTACTGGACTATATAGCATAACAAATTAAGAACTTTTCAGTGCCTTGTTTGGCATATATCCAAGGGATTTTACTTATAGAAGCTGACAAGAGGAAATGAACAGTAGATTGGTTTTTTTTCATCATGTACCACATGGATAGAAGTTAGATTTGGGAATTGAATACTGTAACTTACTTCAGTAATCCCATATATTAAGAACTGTCAGTTGATCTAAAATTGACAAAATGCCAGATATTATTAGTGAATTATATTCAAAAGAGGTAGAGACAAATGAAATCTTTCTGAAGTACTCTAAAAGGCACTTTCATCAAGAATATCAACTACTTATTTCCATATACTATTCTACTGTTTCACTTAAGATCCAAAACAGTAAATTTTCCATTATATTATTGGAAAGATAGCTATTGGATTGGCAGAATTGTCAGAGTGTCCGACAAAATACCTAGTGGTATTTCATCTGGCCTTTACTTTCTGAGTTCAAATCTTGTTGAGGTTAACTTAGTCTTTCATTATTTCATGGTTAATAAAATAAAATATTAGTCAAGAGCTGGGATTGGCAAAAACATGCAGAATTGGAAGGTGTATTGTAAGAAAATATTGAAGGAAGATAGTTCCACAAAGCAGTAGTCATTTCACATATTGTAATGAGAATGTAATTCCTAAAGCCCAAGAGGCATTTAAAGTCATTGTTTAGCTCTGGTTATTTATCATCACATCTATTGAAAAATATCACCAGTGACTATCGGTTTCCAATAGGCCAATCACAGGTTTAATGTATTTCAGATCATCATCATTTTAATGATCACTTTTCCATGCTCCCATGGGTCAGATGGAATTTGTTGAAGCAATTTTTCTACATCCAGATGCCCTTCTACAGTTGTTGCTACCCACCCTATCTCCAAGTAAAGTAATATTTCCTTATGATCAGGTATATTTCTATAGAAGATTGGAAGTGAAAGAAACTGCTTGCATGATGGAGACACATGCCTACAACTATCACATGATATCAAGGTAAAGGGACAGTAACATACACACACACACATATAGTGGGCTTCTTTCAGTTTCTGTTTGTCAAATCCACTTACAAGGCTTTGATCAGCCTAGGGCTTTAGTCAGCCTAGAGCCTTGTTCTAGGTATCATGTAGTGGGACTGAACCTGAAACCATGTGGTTGGGAAAGAAACTGCTTACCACACAGCTATGCCTGTGTAGTTGAGAGTAATGAAGGAATTTGATGTTGAACACATTTTTCAAAGGACTTCATTTGCAGAGTACCACTTCTTCAGTCATCTTGTCAATGTCTATGTCCTGCACTGATATCTATATTCCTTGTTAATATACAGCAATGAAAGATACAGATACATATGCACATGAACATGTATATTTGATGAACTTTGACACAACTTCTATATCACAAAGAACCCTCACAAGGTTTTGGAAAACCCAACACTACTGCAGCAGACTCCTGTTCAAGGCACTACACAATGGAATCAAACCCAGAACTACATGGTTGTTAAATGAACTTCTGAACCATGGAGCCATGTCTACATCTATGGTCACATGGTGTTAGGTGAATGGAAACTTGGATTAGTTGTCAGTCTATAAGTGACATTTTTACATAATCAGGTACCTATTCATGACAGGTAGTTGCACCAAGATGTGTAAAATTAAATACACTGATTAAACACAGAATGAAGTGTCTGAAATGGAACTGAACTGAAGATCTAGAAACTGATAGCTATATAGCAGTTCCACGAAGCCATTTTATCTCTACGCTTTATATGTTGCTTGATGCTGGCTTTAGGAAGGAAAACACAATGCAGATAGTGAAAAGTAAGTAGAGATAGGCTGCATTCAATGATTTATGGACATGCTATAGTACTAGCACAGTCCTATTATTAACAAAGAATGGAAGGGGTGGGTTATAGCTACTAAGGATTTATTAATTAAGGAGATGGGATTTCTTTTGAATGAAGTCTAAAATGTGACTGATCAAAAGCTTTCTGTCATCCGTCACAGATGTGACAGTAGTATCTAAAATGAGAATCAGTAATCTCAATAACAGTTATATGAATTTTATGAGTCCTAAGAGATGCTCATATAAAGAGAAAGGTTGAAAAGCTTGGAGGGATTGTTTGACATAATGACTGAAATGTCACATTGTTACAGTAGATCTATGGGTAATATGTTCCAGGCCTTTAAAGTCTAATTTCCCTTGTACACTGATGTAATGTTTCTTAGAAAACAATTTAGTGATTGATTTTTACGTGTCTAAAAGTGTAGGGAGGGTGGTGAAGCTAAACATACCAAAGATGATAGTGCCCAATAGATTTCTAGCTCTAGTTCAGTTAGGCGTGAACTACATTAGTAACCAAGAGTGGTCACAATAAAATTAGTGAAATAAACAATTGACAGCTTGTTCTGCTTAAAAAAATCTACAACGATGAAATTAAAATGCAGTTTTTCAGTCGGTTAAGCTTTATTTATCTTACAAGAACAATAACATCAGAGATCAAATACTACAATGCGATGTTACTCTGATTATTTAATCTGTTTTCCTTTTCCTTTTTCCAGTTCTTTCTTATCTCACAAGTTACTTGGTGACCTCACTGGTGGCAGAAAAGAGCACCAAGTACATACTGTAAAGTAGTTGGCACTAGGAAGGGCATCCATCTATAGAAACAAAGTCAAAGCTGAGACTGGTGTTTGATGTGGCCTTGTGGCTCATCAGTTACTGTCAAACTGTCCAATTAATGCCAGCATGGAAAATGAATGTTTAATGATGATGATATTTCTTAATTTAAATCTTTTCTACCTTTTTGTCATGAAAGGAATCAGTAACCTACAACTGTGATGAGTAGGTATAGCAGTAAATTAATTTTTGAGTATATTCTGTGGGAAAGATTCTATTCTATATTATAACTGGAAAAACTCCATAGCTCTTGGTTTTCACATCTAGTTAAGAAATGATTTATTCAACCTTTGTTAAACCTAGAATAAGTTTAATTATTTCAAAGAGTCTATTTCCCCTCCTCTGAAAAACAGTGTTTCCCAGAGTGGGAGCCTTTTTTCCTGCAAAGGAAGGCTGTGAGGAATGGAAAGGGGATAGGCAAATATCCATGTTTTGATAAAATTAAGTTTTAAACTGACCCAACATTATGGCAAAGAAGAAATTATTTGGTTGTAAACTATTTTGTATTCCTATTAATTGCAGGGAAGCAGGGGTATAGTGGTACTTGTTAGTTTGTGATCTACTGGTATAACTGACAAAATAATTATCAAAAAGAACTAATACAGAAAAAAAAAAGTAACAGAATTTAAAATTTTAGAGCAGTGTTGAAGCCTGGAGGAAGGAACAGTGCCCATGGTCAGTGAAGGCCTCCTTAAAACCAGAGAGATTGATTGTCATTAATTTTCCTCTCAAACTTTCGCAAGCCAACACCTAGAGGAAAGACATGATCAGGAAGGGAATTCCTGAGGGAACCTGTAAAGAAGGATGGGTGTAGCAATTATTGTGGGACTTGGGGTTTGAACACAAGTGGCTGAGGAATGCCTGAGTAGAAGTGACATGAGATCAGTCAACTCTGAGGAGCTGAACATGTAGTTTATATTTGTACACTTTTGTTCATGTCTCCATTGTGTCCCTTTAGTCCCATTACTTAGCAGTTTGACAAATAGAGATTAATAAAATAAGTACCAGACAGAAATACATGATTGCATCAATATTTTTTGATAAACACTTGAAGATAGTGCTCCTTGCATGGTCACAGTTTGATGTGTAAAAGAACAGAATAATTTTAGGATTAGTGATATAAATAGTTATGTGGCCAGAAGTTTTCATCCAGTTTTTCCTTTACTCCATACATCATCATCATCTTCGTTTAACATCTGCTTTCTATGCTGGCATGGGTTGAATGGTTTGACTGAGTACTGGCAAGCCAGATGGCTGCATCAGGCTCCAGTCTGATCTAGCAGAGTTTCTACAGCTGGATGCCCTTCCTAATGCCAACCACTCTGAGAGTGTATGGGTGCTTTTACGTGCCACCGACATGAGGGCCAGTCAGGTGGTTCTGGCGACGGCCATGCTCAAATGGTGTTTTTTTATGTGCCACCTGCACAGGAGCCAGTCCAATTTTTAAAATGTTTCCCTTGAAATTATCTAGCTAAGGATTTTATATCACTAATCCTGAGGTTTTATATCTCTCGGGCTAAAAAATCCTTAAATAATAGTAAATGCAAAGTGCCTAACATCATGCAGAACATCGATTGATTGCTGAAAATAATTAATAGTTTGTTGTATTGAAGGAACAATTTAAAAATGGCAGACATGATAGCTTGATAATATTTATAATCAAAATAAAAATTTCCATGACTCAAAATTTTAGGCAAAGGCATGTTTGGTTGAGAAGCTTGCTTTGCAACCAAGAGGTTTAAGGTTCAGTTCTACTGTGTGACACATTGGACAAGTGTTTTCTACTAATACAACCTTGTGCTGACCACTGCCTCATGACTGAATTTGGTAGACAGAAACTGTGTGGAAGCTTGCTGAGTGTTTGTGTGTATTTGAGTGTGTGTATGTACGTTTACCCCACTCCCTTCTCGACTGCTTGACAATTTGTGTTGGTTTGTTTACATTCTGGTAACTTAGTAGTTTGGCAAAATAGACTGATAGAGTAAGCACCAGACTTTAAAAAAATAAGAACTGGAGTTGATTTATTTGACTAAACCCTTCATGGCAGTGCCCCAGCATGGCAGCAGTCCAATGACTGTAACAAGTAAAAGATAAAAAGATAACGTCTTCTAGGTTATTTATAAATTCAAATTATTCTTTCAAAATATCTAAATATTTTAAAATTCAGAATCAAAGTTTGGATCTAAGCCAATACGTATAAAATATCAGTTGATAAACTTACATGTGTGTCCCAAGTTCTTTGACTTCATGATGAATCACTCCATCAATACTATCATTTGGAGTGAGTTCAGCAGTAGGATGTGGGGTTACACCAGAGAGCATCAATCTTTGTGAGCTGGTCTGTAGGTCAGCCTGTTAATGCAAAATAAAGGATTTTTATAATTTGTTCTTCATTCAAAAAACAAAAGTTTCATTATAACTGAAAAATTAATCAACTCATACTTAACTTGCACATTTAGTGGTATCTTGTAACTGAAAGGGTTGATTTGCTACAATCAACCCTTTAAGTCATTAAGTTTATTGTAAATAATTCATTTGAAATCTGTTCTTTTAAAAGATATTCAAGAACTATAGTAACAGTAAGGTAGATTTCTGAGTGTATAGAAGATGCAAGTATAGCTGTGTGGTTAACAAGTTTGTATCCCAAGTACATAGTTTCAGTTCAGTCGCACTACATGGCACCTTGAGCAAGTGCCTTCTACTAAAGCCCCAGGCCAACCACAACTTTGTAAGTGGATTTGATAGATGTGAAGTGAAAGATGCCAGATATACCATAAAAACCCATGTAACTTATGCACATTTTTTCACAAAAATAAAAATAAACTTTAGTGGGTGCGTAAATTACATAAGTAGATTGTTTCCTGAAATTTTTTAGGAATTTTTTTGTTGAAAAAAGATGTACAAAATGTAAACATTTGTACCAGAAGTCGACTCATTTAATGGGCTTAAATATAATGGAGTTGACTTTTATTTATGCTGGACAGTATAATGCTTACGTTTTCTGTATAAATTTACTAAAACCATTAAATGGTTAACTACTTTTTGAAGTTTGACATTGATGCTGGTAATCACGGTTTGGGCCATATTTTACTCTGTTAAGTGTTATCCAAGCTGATGTTTATTGGTAATTAAACTTAATTTGTAATACCTGTGCATATTTATCAGCTTCGTTTTTGTTGATAATTCTTATCAACAACTTTTCCTGAGATCCTGGTTTGAGAAGACATACAGCAGTATGCTAAAGATTGGACATAATCTCTTGTGGGCAAGAAACGTAAAATAAAATTTATTATAAGCAAGATTATCCACCATCTTTCCAACAATAATCTTGGGCACCTTTTTGAATTTCATATGACAAACACTTGTGGGGGGGGGGGACAACACAGCACCCATGACTTTCAGAAACATTTTTTCATACCTAGAATTGCTGAAGCATGGAATAAACTACCTGCATCAGTTGTTAGCTGTTGAGACATGACATCCTTCAAAACTGCCATGCTTTCTGAAATCCGTCACCAGTGCACCTGATGGCTTTTTTTAGTTGTAGTGCACCAGAGTATTGTATACAACAATTTCCTTCATTATATCATGTATACATGCTCACAATTTGTAAAATAATACTTCAGTTATTTCCGGTTACACGGACACACACACACACAATCTCATACAGGTACGCGTATATGCACACACACAAACACACACATTCTCATAGAGTTACATACACACACACACACACACACACAAACAAGGCTTATACAGTTATACACATGCAAACACACACACACACACAAACACACAATCAGAGTCATATTTTTCATTTATTTATTTTTATTATTGGAAAGCTAATATCAAGGGAGGAGGAGGAGGAGGATGGTATACCGGGGTGGCTAAAGCAGGCTGCCATTGTCAGTCTCATAAAGAAGAAAGAGGGGAAAACCAAGTGAGTAAAACGGACTGACATATTACAGTCCTGCAAACCCGATTTTATTTATATAGACAACACAAACACTTTGTAATTTAATAGCTTTTAATGTGATACCTGTTAAACAGAAATTATTTTTATTTCATGAAAATTTAATAAAATCTAATCATAAGTAAGTAAAATTATGCTAAATACAAAACCTTTAACCCCTGGCCATATCAGCAATTCTGAAAACTGAGTGAAAATTTTACACAAGTAGAAGCTTTTAACAATTTTTATCCTGAAAATCACCTGTGTAAATTCCACCGGTGCACAATTTACATGCATTTTAATGGTGTGTGTGTGTAACACACACACACACACACACATATATTCGCCATGATAAATCGCTAGCCACTACACATTCTTTATTTTCTCTCATTGTTTCTTTCTGTGTTACTTTCTGTGGAAGAGCATAGGCTCGAATCTTTAAAGACTTTTTCACTTCCTTAGCATTAAACTAATACATCTGTTTGTTATCTACACCACCTGTCTTCGTCGGAAACATAGAAAAAGGAAAGGTCCAAGAAAGGGAAGACAGAGAAAGAAAATCGCCAACGATACACACGCGGTCTATATATATATATATATATATATGTATGTATACACATATGTATACATATATATATATACACACATATACAGATATATACACATATATTGATACATATATAGACATATACATATATGT